>NC_052151.1:88129286-88443781 GCF_902713615.1 Scyliorhinus canicula | reverse complement strand
TTACCCTTTTCCAGCACTTTATTATACATCTGCACCAACAAGGGACCTAACAGCGACCCAAACACTTCTAGAAATCGGCAGGGAATCCATCTGAGTCTTGGGCCCTCCCGGACTTCATCAGCCCCAAGTACTCCATCACCTCTCGCAGCCCCACTAGGACCCTCAGTCCTCACAGTCTTACCTGCTCCATCCTCAGAAACTCCAATCTATCCAGAAAACATCTTCCCTCGTCCATGGCGGGATTTAATACCGGTATAAATTCTGGTTAGACCCCAAAGACTCCGTTAATCCCCTTCGGTTTCGTTACCACTTTGCCCCCTTCATCATTCACCCTACCAATCTCCCTCACCGCTGTCTGTTTCCTCACTTGGTGAGCAAGCATCCTGCTGGCTTTCTCTCCATTTTCAGACACCGCCCCTCTAGTTTTACGCAGTTGCCTCACCACTTATTCAGTAGAAACTAGTCTAAACTCCATTTGGAGCCTCGCTTGTTCCTTAAGCAGCACCTCCTACGGTGACACCGAGTATTTTTGATCTACCGTCAGAATTGCCTCCAGTAGCTTTATCTGCTCCGCACGCTCCACTCTTGCCTTGTGCACACGTATGAAGATAAGTTCTCCCCCAATCACAGCTTTCAGTGCCTCCCAAAACATACCGGCGGAGACCTCACCCGCGTTATTTTGGTCCACATAATTCCAAATGGCTTCCTCTATCCTCTCACAAATCCCTTTATCAGAAAGAAGTCCCATATCCATCCTTTGGGGGGATGCCATCTCTGCATGTAGATCCATCCAATTCAGCACGTGATCTGACACCACGATCGCTGAGTATTACAACCCTTTTTTAAATTCCTTTATCAAAGTTACAAAGCCAGAGCTCAGAGTGTGGACCCTCATCCAGCTCCTTGTCTGCTCCAAAATCCAACCAAATTGAATCAAATCCATGGTCCCCGCAAGAGAGACATACCAGATCCAGGCATTACACCTGACCTCACACTCACCTTAGCCAAAAGGCCGAGAAGTGAATGAGCATTCCAACCCATCACTCTTGTCACCAATGTCTTGTCCATGACAAAAAAGTCAATCTAGCAATAGCCCTTGTGGACAAGCGAGAAAAAAGGAATTTCCCTCGCCTTTGGTCTCTCGAAGAGCCATGGATCCACCCCACCCTTGCGTCATAAATCCCGACAGCTGCTGAGCTGTCGCCGACAGCTTCCTTCGTCCAGGACATGATCGATCTAATTCCGGGCCCAGCGCCATTTTAAAAGCACTCCCCCAAGGGCCATCCTGTCTCGTGACTCCACATTATCTCAGTTTGGGGCTTAGATGTTGCCCAACACCACCAGTGTACCTTCCAACCACCCACTCAGCAGTACAAATCTACCACCTGGGTCAGCCACAAGCTTCCCGCTGCGATGGCCACTCTCCTACTAATCAACACTGCCACCCCACTCGTTTTCATGTATAGCACCAAGTAGAAGACCTAACCCACCTAGCCCTTCCTCAGTTTTGTCTGGTCCGCAACTTTCAAATGGGTTTCCTGTAATAATATTACAGTCCGCCTTTAGACTCTTCAAATGCGCAACCATCCGCAACCTCTTAACAGGTCCATTTAGTCCCCAAACGGTCCACGTCATCAACCAGGTTAGGGGGGAGGGGGGGGCGTCCACACTCCTCCCTCTTCAATCAGCCATACCCTGTCTCAGCCAACGTCCCAATGGGGCCTCCATAAGGTATCCACTACCATCAGCTCCAGTGCATCTGCGCCAAAATAAAACTCTACATCAGCTCTCCAACTCCCTTCTCCCTGTAGCACTATAAAGCTGACCAGTTGGTCAACCATTGCACCGGAAGAGCCACCTCGGAGCCTGCCTCCATCGCACTTTCAACCACGCTCACAAAGATCTCCCAGTCAGTTTGCTGCCCCTTTTAAAAATCTCTCCTTGTCATGTAAGCAGCAGACATACTCCGCCGATGAAGAAGATCTGGCACCCCTCACAATTTTGCTGCTTTTCGTCCTTCCGCTCAACCGCCTAAGCAGGTGTACGGGGCCAAATAGCACTACCACATGTGGGAGACAAAGTATGCAACCATCTACACCATGGCCACCACCAGAAGTAGAGTGAAAATTTAAAATAAGTAAATATCTGTATCCTCAGTTTAGCAAAATCAAGATGAATCCATCATGGATGGATTAGTATCCCCATAATCCGGTCAAACCTCTCCACCGGGTTTGAAATACACAACAGGGGATTGTCTGCATACAGGGGGCACCATACTCCACTCCCCACGCCGGGTGGGAGAATCGCGGGAGGGCTAGGCGAATCACGACATGCCGCCCTGGCACCCCCCGCGATTCTCCCAACGCGACACGCTGCTCGGAGAATCGCCGCCCACCGTTTCTCACGCCGACCGGCGATTTTCCGACCCGAATGGGCCGAGCGGCCTGACGAACCCAACCGGTTCATGCCGGCGCCAACCACACCTGGTCGCTGCCGGCGTGAACATTGCGCGACCGGTAAATGTGGGGCCTGTGGGGGGTGGAGGGAGGATCGAGCACCACGGGCGTGCTCATCAGATGTCTGGCCTGTGATCGGTGCCCACCGATCGTCGGGCCGGCGTCTGTAAATGACGCACTCTTTTCCCTCCACCGCCCTGCAAGATCAAGCTGCCATGTCTTGCGGGACAGCGAAGGGGAAGACGGCAACCGCGCATGCGCGGGTTGGAGCCTGCCAACCTGCACATGCGCGGCTGACGTCACTTCGGCGCTGCCGGCCGCGTCATTCCCGGCACGCCACTTTGACGCAAGCGTCAAGGCCGGGCGCTCGGGGTTCACGTGCTGCTGCTCCTAGCCCCCTGGGGTGGGGGAGAATAGGGGGTGAGGAGCGGCCTCCGACGCCGGAGTGAAACACTTCGGGTTTCACTCCGACGTCGGCTGTTTCTCTCCATTTTGGAAAATCTCGCCCAGGGAGACTTGATACCCCTCCACCCTCCTGAGGCTCAAGTGCCATTGCCAACAGCTCAATCGGCAAAGTAAAGAGCAATGGCTTTGTTTACCATTTCCAAATACTCAATCAGAATTTTCTATGGTGCAATATTGGAAAGGCAGCATGTGCATATTATGGATAATGATTTTATTGTTATCAATTCAGGATGGGTTTAGAATTTAGTATGTCATTGACAGTGACAGGAAGTGATCTACAGAAATGAGTCAAGCTCTTTTAGGTCAGGAAACAAAAGAATTGCATTGACATTCAGTTTTAATTTTTTTTAACTCAATGTCATCTTTGGGAAAAAAGAAAGACTTGTATTTATACTGTGCTTTACATGATCAACGGACAGCTTAAAGCGCTTTACAGCCAAGGAGGTTCTTTTGGGACTTCTTTAGGTGACTCCTGCTTGAAGTGAAATAGTTTCAGTCCTTTTACTCTTTATGCAAGGGGTTGCAGAGGTGGAAAGTGTAGGGATACAGAAAGCTAAAAGAGTCTCCTTCTTACGGGAATGCATAGGACCTATCAAACCAGAAGTGCACTAAATAAGGGAAAACAGTCAATACAGGAGGACTCTCGGGTTGCAACAGAGGAAAAGATGGCAGAGTGCCCTGTATCGTTGTTGTCCATGCAATGGTCAATGGAACAGCTGATGGAGTTTCTGACAACTATATTTCAGCAGCAGAGGAAGGAAGCTTCAGAAGATCTGGCCAGGGTGGCTGAGCCAATTTGGGCAGCCATAAAGTGAGTGGAAGAAAGGCTGGAGGTGCAGAATGCTTTGCTCCAGAATGTGGAGGAGTCTGTGGCTGATCCCGAGCATCAGTTGGCCTCTTTGTAGGCAGAAATGCTGCTGATGGTGGAAGGCCAGTAGAAGTTAAGAGAGAAGGTGTATGATCTGGAGAAACGCTCAAGGAGGCAGAATCTCAGGATCGTGGGGCTGCCTGAAGGGATCGAGGGAATGCAGACCACAAAGTACATGGCGAGGATGTTTGTGAAGTTGGAGGAGGAGGGGGTCTTTATCCGACCTCCTGAGGTAGATCGGGCACACAGATTGCTGAGGAGGAAAAGCTGGACGAGGA
The DNA here is from genome assembly GCF_902713615.1 of Scyliorhinus canicula. NCBI lineage: Eukaryota > Metazoa > Chordata > Chondrichthyes > Carcharhiniformes > Scyliorhinidae > Scyliorhinus > Scyliorhinus canicula. The sequence goes on along the minus strand of NC_052151.1, from coordinate 88,439,714 downwards.
AAAGATTCTGCGGTGGGCAAAGAAGACGAGAGACTGTGCCTGAGAAGGCACCAGGATGTAGTTGTGTCAATGGATGCGGAGAAAGTATTTGACTGGGTTGAATGTGCTTTTCAGTTTGAGGTGCTGGGCCGGTTTGGGTTTGGACAGGGATTTGTGGATAAGGTTATGTTGCTCTACTAGGCCCCCCAAAGCGAATGTCTGTACGAATGACGTTAGCTCGTAGTACTTTGGGGTGCATAGGGGGCGATCTCCCAGTTGCTCTTTGCTTTGCCGATTGAGCTGTTGGCAATGGCACTTGAGCCTCAGGGGTGTGGAGGGGTATCATGCTGGGTGGTGGAGCAACAAGTCTCCCTGTATGCAGCCAATCCCCTGCTGTGGAGACCCAGTGGAGAGGTTATGGGGATACTAAGACCAGAAGACCATAACAAATAGGAGTGGAATAAGGCCACTCGGCCCATTAAGTCTGCTCCGCCATTCAATCGTGGCTATTTTCTCATCCCCATTTTCCTGTCTTCCCCCCTGTGATGAATGTTATCAGTAGCTGATATAATGGTACCTTACCTTTAATACATTGGCCCTTTAAGACCGGGCTTGGAACCCTGGGGGACTCTGCCTCTGGCTCTGCCCCCAGGAAACGGTATATAAGATAAGGCTCACTCAGGCAACATGTGATGAGCACATTTCTCAGCTGCTGTACAGTTCTCAGATGATTAAAGCCCTTGAATCATCTATCTTCCCTCCTGTGTCATGATTGAGGGTATCTCAATTTAGTCATCTGACACATCAAGATGGACAGCGCTCTAAAGTCGGAGAAACTCAACCTGGACGCTCGGTCTCCGGAAGCCCCAGAAATGTTTAAATATTAGCTGCGGTGTTTTGAGGACTATATTGACTCCTCAGCGACTGATGTCGACGGCGCTCGCAAGCTGCGTTTACTACATGCCCGGGTGGGCCACGGACTCTCCTCCGCGATCGAGAATGCTGCAAATTACGAAGCTGCGGTCGAGATACTGACGAAACGCTTCGTGAAGCCGATTAATGAGGTACACGCCAGACATTTGCTCTCAACCTGCAGCCAGCGTATTTGGGAAACTCTGGACGAGTACGTGGAGAGACTCACTGTGCTCGCGAGGAACTGCAACCATAAAGCAGTGCTGGCAGAAACCCATATGAACTTGTATATTCGCGATGCGTTTGTGTCCGGTATCAGGTCCTCGTACATCCGGCAGCGGCTCCTAGAAGACGGGGCAAAGGATCTCCAAGGCACGGTAACGCTCGCCTCTTCCCTAGAAACAGACCACCGTAACCTCCGTACATACTCCGTGGACCTTGCAAACCCCTCTCGATCCCCTCCAGACCCGGCCACGCTACAGGCCTGCGCCGCATGGTGATCCGCTCACTCCGGGGGTTCCCCCTGCTATTTCTGTGGGTAAGGCCAGCACCCACGGCAATGTTGCCCGGCCCGCTCCTCAATCTGCAATGACTGCGGGAAAAAAGGGCACTTCGCTAAGGTCTGCCTAGCTGGCCCCAAAGGCCACAAACAAAATCCTCACCAGGCCCAGAAATCAAGCTCCCAGTCTCACAGGCCCCGCAACGCGGCCGTGCGGCGGCCGGACACGCCCACTTCCGACACGTCATCGACCTTGTGCGAGTCATGGGCGTGGCGATCTTGGCGGCAGCCATCTTCGAACCCCGACACGTGCGACCGACGGCGGCGACCATTTTGTGACTCCAGGCGGCCATTTTGTGAGTCCGACTTAACCAAGGATTCTGACTACCCGCAACTAACAGCGATCACGCTCGATCAATCGCGGCCGAAACACCTGCGTAACTGGATGATGCGGGTGCGAATCAACGGCCACGGCACTCCCTGCCTATTCGACTCCAGGAGCACGGAGAGCTTTATCCATCCAGACACGGTAAGACGCTGCTCCCTGCGCACCCACCCCGCCTCCCAAACTATCGCCCTCGCCTCTGGGTCCCATTCGGTTCAAATCACAGGGTATTGTGTCGCTGACCTCGTAATTCAGGGCGCTGAATACACCCGTTTTAAACTTTACATCTTTCCTCAACTCTGCGCCCCCCTGCTGCTCGGTCTGGACTTTCAGTGCAGCCACTGGAGCCTGTCACTGAAGTCCTCCCCCACTCACGGTATGCAGCCTGGCGACACTCAAAGTTGCGCCACCCCCCCTCTTCGCGAACCTCACTCCCGACTGTAAGCCCTTTGCCACCAGGAGTCGCCGGTACAGTACCCAAGACATGACTTTTATCAAGTCAGAGGTTCAGCGGCTACTAAAAGAGGGGGTCATAGAGGCCAGCAACAGCCCTTGGAGGGCTCAAGTATTGGTAGTCCGCAACGGGGAAAAGCAACGAATGGTAGTGGATTATAGCCAGACCATAAACCGCTTTACGCAACTCGATGCTTACCCACTTCCCCGCATAGCAGAAATGGTGACTAACATCGCCCAGTATCGGGTACTCTCCATGGTCGACCTAAAATCGGCCTATCATCAACTCCCTATCCGCCCAGAGGACCGCCCCTACACGGCTTTCGAAGCAGCCGGTCGGCTGTTTCACTTCCTCAGGGTCCCTTTTGGTGTTACAAACGGAGTCTCCATTTTCCAGAGGGCGATGGATCAAATGGTGGACCAGTACGGCTTACGGGCTACCTTCCCGTACTTGGACAACGTCACCATCTGCGGCCATGACCAGCAGGACCATGACGCAAACCTAAGGAAGTTCCTCCAGACTGCCCGGGCCCTCAACCTCACGTACAACAAAGAGAAATGCGTGTTCCACACAACCCGGCTAGCCATCCTTGGCTACATCGTGGAAACGGGGTCCTAGGCCCAGACCCCGACCGCATGCGTCCCCTTAAGGAGCTCCCCCTCCTCCGTAGCCTCAAGGCACTCAAACGGTGCTTGGGGCTTTTCTCCTATTACGCCCAGTAGGTCCCCAGATATGCGGACAAAGCCCGGCCACTCATTAAGACCACGGTTTTTCCCCTGACGGATGAGGCCCAGTTGACTTTCGACCATATCAAGGCCGCCATGCACGCGGTGGATGAAGCCATTCCCTTCCAAGTAGAAAGCGACGCATCAGACGTCACCCTGGCTGCTACCCTCAACCAGGCGGGCAGACCAGTAGCGTTCTTCTCCCGAACCCTCACCGCCTCGGAAATTCGGCACTCTTCAGTCGAGAAGGAGGTATAAGCCATAGTGGAGGCCGTGCAGCACTGGAGGCACTACCTAGCCGGTAGGAGGTTCACCCTCGTCACCGACCAATGGTCGGTTGCCTTTATGTTCGATAACGCACAACGGGGCAAAATAAAGAATGACAAAATTCTGAGGTGGAGGATAGAGCTCTCCACCTACACGTACGATATTAAATATCGCCTGGGGAAGCTCAAAGAGCCCTCAGATGCCCTGTCCTGCGGCACGTGCGCCAACGCACACAAAAACCGCCTGCGTGCCATCCACGATGACCTCTGCCACCCGGGGGTTACCCAGCTTGCCCACTTCATCGAGTCCTGCAATGTTCCCTACTCCACAGAGGAAGTCAAGGCCATGACTAAGGCATGGCAGATCTGTGCGGAATGCAAATCGCAATTCTATCGACCAGACAGGGCCCGCCTGAGAAAGGCCTCTGGGCCGTTTGAGCGACTAAGTGTGGACTTCAAAGGGCCCCTCCTGTCCACCAACCGCAACATCTATTTCCTCACCGTCATCGATGAGTTCTCCCGCTTCCCTTTTGCTGTCCCCTGCCCCTATATGACCTCGGCCTCCGTGATCAAGGCACTGCGCAGCATCTTCACACTGTTTGGTTTCCCCGCTTATATCCACAGCGACCGGGGTACATCGTTCATGTGCGATGAGCTGCGTCGATATCTGCTCAGCAAGGGCATCGCCTCGAGCAGAACGACGAGCTATAACCCGCGGGGAAACGGGCAGGTTGAGAGGGAGAACGCAACAGTTTGGAAGGCTGTCCTTCTAGCTCTACGGTCAAGGAGTCTCCCAATCGCCCGCTGGCAGGAGATCCTACCCGATGCCCTACATTCCATTAGGTCACTCCTCTGTACGGCCACAAACGAGACCCACCACAATCATTTGTTTGTCTTCCCCAGGAAGTCCACCTCTGAGGTCTCGCTTCCACGTTGGCTGACGACTCCGGGACCAGTCCTACTCCGGAGACACGTGAGGAGCCATAAATCCGATCCCGTAGTCGAGAGGGTCCAATTGCTACACGCAAACCCTCAATACGCCTACGCCGATCACCCCGACGGCAGGCAGGACACCGTCTCCCTGTGAGACCTGGCACCCGGTGGCTCTCCCACCGACCCCACTGGCTTCCCCACCGACCCCAAAGCGATCCCCACCGACCCCCCCCTCCTCCCGATGCTCCCCTCCCCGCACCGATCGCCGACCCCGACAGAGCCACCCCATAGCGCCCCCTGCCCCCCAGCCGTCGCCGGCACCAATCACCCTAGTCATCCTGGATACCCCCCCGCTCCAAAGCGGGCAAAGGCTCAGTCAACCGTGCTCCGGGATATACCATCATCGAAACCGACCGTATCCACGGCACCACCACCGAAGCAGAGAAAGTCAGCACGGACGGTCAAACCACCCGCAAGACTGAACTTGTAACTCCACTTCACCCCCGACGGACTATGTGTTTTTTTTAAACAGGGGGTGAATGTGATGAATGTTATCAGTAGCTGATTTAATGGTACCTTACCTTTAATGCATTGGCCCTTTAAGACCGGGCTTGGAACCCTGGGGGACTCCGCCTCTGGCTCCGCCCCCAGGAAACAGTATATAACATAAGGCTCACTCAGGCAACATGTGATGAGTACATTCCTCGGCAGCTGTACAGTGCTCAGATGATTAAAGCCTTTGAATCATCTATCTTCTCTCCTGTGTCATGATTGAGGGTATCTCACCCCCATAACCCCTGATCCCCTTATTAACCAAGAACCTATCTGTCATAATATACACATCAGTATATAATGGTACAGACACACACTGACTGACACACTGCAAGACCAATCAACACACACAACACAGCAGCCAATCACCAGTTAGGGCACGCTCAATATAAAGCCAGAGGGCACTAGTTTTCCCGCTCATTCGGGATGCAGCCTCTGAGAAGGACAGAGCTCACAGTTTGTAGCACAGATCTTCACCATGTGCTGATAGTCTAGACTGGTTAGGATAGGCATAGGTCTTCAGTTAATCTAACATAGTGTCGACCTACAGTGCAAGTCTGTTCAACAGTTCTTAGCTTAATAAAACAGTGTTGTACTATTACATGTGTTGGCAGCCTGTCTATGTTACTGCTAAGGTAAACACAGTCTCCATAGATCGAGAGTACCCAACACATCACTATCTATCTCTGTCTTAAACTCAGTGATTTGGCCTCCACAGCCTTCTGCGGGAAAGAGTTCCACAGATTCACCACCCTCTGGCTGAAGAAATCTGGCCCAAACATGCTCACAATAATCCAAATGGCGTCTGACCAGAGCCTTATATAGCCTCAGAAGTACATCCCTGGTCTTGTATTCTAGCCCTCTTGACATGATTGCGAACATTGCATTTGCCTTCTTAACTGACGACTGAACCTGCACTGGGGATGTTTAGTTCGTTTTCAGGGTATAAGCTCAAAATGGGGAAGAGCGAGGTGTTCCCGGTCAATGCGCGGGGGCAGTGGAATAGTTTGGAGAAAGTGCCGTTCTGGTTGGTAGGGGTGAAATTTCAATATTTGGGAATAAGAGTGGCACATGGTTGGGCCCAGCTGCACAAGTTGAATCTGACAAATCTGGTGGAGGAGATGAAGGAAGATTTTAAGAGGTGGAATGTTCTGCCGTTGTCGTTAGCTGGAAGGGTCCAGACGGTAAAGATGATGGAGTTGCAAAGTTTCTCTTTGTATTCCAGAACCCTCCAAGTTTTTTTTCAGTAGGATCAATAAAATGATTTTGTTCATATGGGAGGGTGAGGTACCTTGCATTAGTGGGGTGTTCCTGGAGAGAGATGGGCCTAGTGGGGGGCTAGAGTTACAGAGCCTGCTGAATTATTACTGGACAGTGAATGTTGCAAAAGTCAGGAAGTGGAGGAGAGGTCAATGTGAGGACGGATGGAGGATTCATGCAGAGGGTCGAGATTGAGGGCATTGTTGCTGGCGCCTCTTCTGTTCTCGCTGGTGTTGTATTCCATGCGCCTGGTAGTAGTATCGGCATTAAGGGTATGGAACCAATGCCGACAGTATTTCAAGATGGAAGGCAGTCATTGTTGGTGATGATTTGTGGCAATCATTGTCCCGAATGGATTAGGCTCTATGTTTAGGGTGTGGGAGCGGGAAGCGACCGTTCATAGTGGGGAAGTTTGCAGAGTTAGGAGGGTCGGAGGTGGAGTACCGGCTGCCAAAGGGGAATACGTTTCGATACCTGTAAATTAAGAATTTATTGGGAGGGGAGCACGGTAGCACAGTGGATGAGCCCTGCAGCCTCACGTCGCCGAGGTCCCAGGTTTGATCCCGGCTCTGGGTCATTGTCTGTGAGGAGTTTGCACATTCTCCCCGTGTTTGCGTGGGTTTCGCCCCCACAATCCAAAGATGTGCAGGCTAGGTGGATTGGCCACGCTGAATTTCCCCTTAATTGGAAAAAATGAATTGGGTACTCTAAATTTTTAAAAAAAGAATTTATTGGGAGGAGCTGGCTTTGTTCCCAAAACTGCCAGCTCCGGCGCAAGGAGATAAGATTCTGTTGGAGGACGAGATAGAGAAGGGCAAAATCTCAGACATAAACGGGGAGTTGATGGAGAGTGAGGGATCCCCGGTAGAGGAAGTCAAACAGAGATGGGAAGAGGAGCTGGAGAGGGGCATTTGAAGCCAGAATCTGGAGTGAGGCTCTGCGAAAGGTTAACTCAACCTCATCATGCACGCGATTAAATCTCATTCAGTTCAAAGTGGTGCATAGGACACACATGACGGAATCAAGAATAAGTCGGTTCTTTCCCGGGGTAGAGGATAAGTGTGAGCGGTGTGGAGGGGCCTCGGTGAACACGTCCACATGTTCTGGGCGTGACCAAAGTTGGAGGATTTTTGGAAAGCTTTTGCAGAGACAATGTCAAAGATTTTGGCGGTGAAGGTAGCTCCGAGCCCATGGGTGGCAATATTTGGAGTTTCAGAGTATCCGAGAGTTCAGGTGTGGAGAGAGGCTGACATGTTGGCCTTTGCCTCCCTAATAGCCCGGAGACAGACATTGCTGGGGTTGCGGTACCTGGGGCTGCCTGAAGCGGGGCTATGGGTGAGTGACTTGGCAGAGTTTTGGAACCTAGAAAAGGTTAAGTTTGCCATCAGAGATGCGGAGGAGGGGTTCTTCTCGAGATTGAGGCTGATCATCGACTTTGTTAAGGAGTGGCAAAACATCAGCTGGGTGATGTTCCATATATTTCTTTGGGGTTTGTTATCATAAATAAAAAGAGGAGGATGAGGGAGTGGACTAGGATGGAGGGATGGAGGTAGTTAATGCGGTTAATGTTTGACGATAATTGGTGTTGTTGCTTTCCCTTTCTCTTTTCTGTATATACTTGAAAATGCCTCCAATAAAAATACTTTTTAAAAAAGGAAGTTCTTTTGAAGTGTGATCACCACTATAATGTCGGAGACACAGCAGCCAGTTGTATTCAGCAAATGTCCACAAACAGCAATGTGATAATTGTGGTGATATGCATCACTGTAAATACACAAGGGGTTAATGTAAATACACGTAGACTAGCTAGACACTAGAGGGAGCACCAGAGACATGACACACAGACATTCAACCAATAGGTCAGTAAGATAGGACATGACCAATGGGCATTCACGATACACACAGAGATGACACTACCACAGGAGGGCATTACACCAACCCATATAAAAAGGACACAGCACACATGATCTTCCTCGTTCCAGTGGAGACACTCAGTGAGTACAGACACAGGGTTGATTGAATATCACACCCACCACGTGGATTGTAGCAGACTGGTTCATCAGTCTGAGTAGCTATAGAAGGATTAACAGTAGAGTCGAATCCAAGTAGGAGAATTGTTAATAGTTTAATTAATGTGTTGAAGCTATCTCCACGTCTGAATCTTCCTTTGTCAGAGTGCACATCAAGGAAGCAGCTTATGCTAGATCAAGAGCATAACAAAACAATAATGACCAGATAATCTGTTTTGATAATGTTGATTGAGGGATAAATATTGGCCAGTACATCAGGCTTAACTCCCCTGCTCTTCTTTGAAATGGTGCAATAGAATCGAGCTGAGCAGTATGGTGCCTCAATTTAATATTCCATTCAAAGGATAGGATCTCTAACAGTGAAGCACTCCCTTTGTATTGCACTGGAGTGTCAGCCTTAATTTTTGTGCTCAAGCCCTGGAGTGAGACTTGAATCCCGAACATTGTGATTCAGGACTGAGCATGATATCAATGGAGCAATGGCTGACAAGAGACTGAATTCTCATCAAAACTAAAATAAGTGTTCCTCTGTACCCCAAGAGAACAAAAGGGCAGCACGGTAGCATTGTGGTTAGCACAATTGCTTCACAGCTTCAGGGTCCCAGGTTCGATTCCAGGCTTGGGTCACTGTCTGTGCGGAGTCTGCACATCCTCCCCGTGTGTGCGTGGGTTTCCTCCGGGTGCTCTGGTTTCCCCCCACAGTCGAAAGATGTGCAGGTTAGGCGGATTGGGCATGCTAAATTGCCCTTAGTGTCCAAAATTGCCCTTAGTGTTGGGTGGGGTTATTGGGTTATGGGGATAGGGTGGAGGTGTGGGCTTGGGTAGGGTGCTCATTCCAAGAGCTGGTGCAGACTAGATGGGCCGAATGGCCTCCTTCTGCACTGTAAATTCTATGAAATTCTATGAAAAGCCTTCTGATCAATTTACAGGTTAGAATTACATCCAGATGGGTGTTTGTAAAATGTGTTCACTCCAAATATGATTCTGAGGCCTTTCTATTCCAGATGTGAATGATGTGAATGAAGTTACAATACAGGAGATGGATACTATTTTGGTCATTCAGGATACTGGTTAGAAATCACAACTCCAGCACCCTCTTCAACGCCACAAACTTATAAAATTAGTGGCAAATGGTTAATTTGCTATTAAAGTCTTCAGCTGTTCAGAACCAGTCTGATAGTCTCGCAACCATTCCCACTTTAGAAGGCTATTCAACAAGAATGTTTGGAACAAAGTTTCAGTAACAGTTGGCTAGACACAGAAATGCCTATTTTTTCATAGAACAGGTACATGTATTTCTTTCATATTTCATAGAACAGATGCAATTCCAGTACAGGCACTTCAATTTTCTTCTTAGGTGGTCAAATATCAACAATAAAACAATTTTTGTGACTGCAAGCGTTGGAATTATTTAGTCCAAGGTCAAGATTTTGTAAATGGTTTTCCTCTGGTCTTCCAATAGCCAGGAAATCATCCAAGATCAATTGAGTGCTGTTGAGATTTTCTCATATTATTTCCGTAGTTTTTTGAAATGTGTGTGGAGCAGAACGAATAAAAAATGTCAAAATTTCGTAGCAATGAAGTCCTCTAAGTGTACTTGTTGTTGTCAAATTCATACTTTCTTCAGCAAGCCCCAGTTGTAAGTAAGCCTGTGAAAGATCTAGGGTGCAATTTAACCAGAATAAAAGTCCTGTTGTGGGCGGGTTTAGCAGGGTGGTCCTCGGAGCTGCAAGCTATCGAACAAGATTCTGTGATTTGTTCGAGCCTCGGCAGAGAAGGCTGCATCTGTCTTCATTTCCTGCACGAAGGTGCTTCGCCATTTTTAAGTACTGCCCGGACCTCTCGAGCCCCCAACACAATCACTGGACACCCCAATCTCATTTCAAATTAATATTTAATACTTTCTATCCAGACATGAACCATAATTCCGTTGGCTCTTTTTGTTATGAAATCTTTCTCATCTGTCTTCACTTTTGGTGTGGTTTCTTCGTCTAGCTCAGCAATGGAGTCAACTTGGTGGGTATTAGATTTTTGTTATTTTTATTTGTTCATGGACATGAGTTACAATGGCAAGGCAGAATTTGTTGCCCATCCCTAACTGTCTTTGAGAAGGTGACAGTGAACTGGCTCTTACATCTTTGTAGTATATGCAGTGTAGGTACACTCATAGAGCTGTTAGGTAAGGAATTCCAGGATTTTCACCCAGTGACAGTGAAGGAACAGCAATATAGTTCCAATTCAGGATGACATATGAGGGAAATATACAGATGATTGTATTGCAATGCATCTGCTGCCCTTGTTCTCCCAATCTGGTTGAGGTTTGGAAAGTGCTGTTGAAGGATGCTTGGTGAGTTACTGAATTGCATCTTGTGTATGGTACATATTGTTACATTACCACTCTTTGATATTATGATATTACTTTGGACTTCCTTTGCAACTAGATTGGCTATGACTGGCTTCTGGCAATACCTAGCTAAATAATCCAATTCCTTGCAGTTATGACAACTAACCTTCTTATGAGAACTTCTGTCTGAATTATGATCATTTTTATCAATCCCCAATATGTTTGAGTAACTCTGATCACTCAGAGATGTTGGACTTTGTGACCTACAAATCACTAACATGTCTATCAGCAGTGTCAATCCAAGCACTATTTCCAGAGCATTAACACATGTGAATCTATCTTCTGCCAATACCTCTGTATCAACATTTCATTCAAACTGTAGATGTCAAATGGACTTGAAACATTACCTCTGTTTTCTTTCCCTACAGACCTGCTGAGTTTTTAATACCAGTCTCTGATGATGTTACAGATAAGCCTTGTGTTGTCAAAATACCCAAAGTCACATGTTTTAGACAGTTTCCTCAGTTCAGTCAGAAACTGAGAAATATTTGCATCGACCCTTTGCCCCGTCTGGCTGAACATGAGCCATTTTTCAATAACACCAAGTTCAAATGGCCTTTGATGAGTTAAGAGTAACTTCTCATACAATGATATTTTCTACATACTCAATGCAGCATGATCCTTTTCAACATTCGCCATGATTGTTTCACATATTTCATTCATCCATTTGGATATTTTCATGAATTCTAATAGCCTTTTCCTTTCTCTACGCCAGATTGTTTTGACAGATCCCCTCATGAGAAGTTGGTATATATCCGTCCCTTATGCACATGGTTGAACCGAATGACCACAGGATGAACAATATTATTAGAATTCATGAAAATATCCAAGTGAATAGCTAACATGAGTCGAACAATCACACTTCTTAGCAAAAGCAATTTCACATGGAAGAAATCAAAAGCAATAACAGCATCACAAAATAATATAAGAGCTAAGGAGTAAAGTTCAAAAGCTCCTGAAGCTTAGGAGAAAATCATTCCTGATCACCATTTGAAACATCACCATGTAGTTTACATAGGCAAATGCAAATACCACATTTGACCCTGTAATAACCTTTCAGAGGCTACAGGACACTGGATTACAGCTGTTAGTGTGATCCCTGTTTCATACCAATGGGCAGACTCCCTTGTAACATTTATACTACATTCTGAAAGGGACCTGAAAAATTAGGTGGACTTCCAATTAGCAATTGGTCATCATTAGCATCAAATGATCAAGTTATGAATTATCCATGGTTAGCCATGATTAGCTATTTAATTAAATCTTAGTAAGTTGACTGGCAAAGAATGAAGAAGTCAAATCTCATGCTTAGACCATGGCATTTTGTTTTATTCTTTGTTCATGGGATGTGAGCATCACTGGCTATGGCAGCATTTATTGCCTATCCCGAATTGCCCTCAGAGGTGGTGGGCTGCCAATTTCCAGAACCATTGCAATCCTTGTGTTGCATGAAAACTCAGTCGAGAGGGAGTTCCAGGATTTTGACAATGCAGGAATGGCGATATAGTTCTAAGTCAGGATGGTGAGTGGCAAGGAGCAAAACTTGCAGGCGGTGGTGTTCCCATGGATCTGCTGCTCTTGCCCTTCAAGGTGGTCTAAGTCACAGGTATGAAAGGAGCCATGGAGAGTTGCTACAGTACATCTTGTCGATAGTACACACTGCTGCTGCTGTGCAATGCTGGTGGCAGTTGAAGGTTGAAAAATCGTATGTTAATCAAGTGGGCTCCTTTGTCTTGGACGGTGCTAAGCTTCTTGAGTGTCAGAGCTTCACTCAGCCAGGCTAGTGGAGAATATTCCATGACACTCCTGAATTGTGCCTTGTAGATTGAGGACAGGTTTTGGGAAGTCGGGAGGTGAGTTACTCACCACAGAATTCCCAGTCTCTGACCTGCTCTTGCAGCCATAGTATTTTTAATGCTGGTCCAGTTCCATTTCTGGTCAAAGATAACCCCTGAATGTTGCAGTGCGAGATTCAGTTGGAGTAATGCAATTGAATGTCAAGGGGAGCTGGTTAGTTCCCTCTTTTTGAACATGGTCCTTCCCTGGCATTTGCGTGGTGTAAATATTATTTTCCACTTACCAGCACCCTCCTGAGTACTGTCCAGGTCTTGCTGCATATAGACATGGTGGTGTCTAAGGAGCTTTGGTGAATTCCTGCAGTGTATCTTGTAGATCGGTAAGAAGTCTTACAACACCAGGTTAAAGTCCAACAGGTTTGTTTCAAACACGAGCTTTCGGAGCACGGCTCCTTCTTCAGGTGAATGGAAAGGCTTGTTCCAGAAATGTTTATATAGACACAGTCAGAGATGCCCCGGAATGCGAGCACCTGCAGGCAATCAAATCATCAAAGATGCAGAGAGAGAGGTAACTCCAGGTTAAAGAGGTGTGAATTGTCCCAAGCCAGTTCAGTCGGTAGGCCTCTGCAAGTCCAGGCTTGTTGGTGGGGGCCGAATGTAATGCGACATGAATCCCAGATCCCGGTTGAGTCCGCATTCATGCGTGCGGAACTTAGCTATAAGTTTTTGCTCAGCAATTTTGCGTTGTCGCGTCTCCTGAAGGCCTCCTTGTAGAATGCTGACCCGGAGATCAGAGGCTGAATGTCCTTGACTGCTGAAGTGTTCCCCAACTGGAAGGGAACAGTCCTGCCTGTTGATAGTCGCACGATGCCCGTTTATTCGTTGTCGCAGTGTCTGCATGGTCTCGCCAATGTACCACGCTTCGGGACATCCTTTCCTGCAGCGTATGAGGTAGACTACATTGGTCGAGTCGCACGAGTATGCGCCGCGTACCTGGTGGGTGGTGTTTCCACGTGTAATGGTGGTGTCCATGTCGATGATCTGGCATGTCTTGCAGACATCTGTACAGTTACACAGTGTGTTTCTCACCCTGCTGAATAAACAGTGACTCGACAGTTACACAGTGAGTGATTCACACCCTGAATAAACAGTGACTCTGTACAGTTACACAGTGAGTGATCCTCACCCTGCTGAATAAACAGTGACTCTGTACAGTTAGACAGTGAGTGATCCTCACCCTGAATAAAGAGTTACTCTGTACGGTTACACAGTGAGTGAACCTCACTCTGAATAAACAGTGATGTGGAGATGCCGGCGTTGGACTGGGGTGAGCACAGTAAGAAGTCTTACAACACCAGGTTAAAGTCCAACAGGTTTGTTTCAAACACGAGCTTTCGGAGCACGGCTCCTTCTTCAGGTGAATGGAAAGGCTTGTTCCAGAAATGTTTATATAGACACAGTCAGAGATGCCCCGGAATGCGAGCACCTGCAGGCAATCAAATCATCAAAGATGCAGAGAGAGAGGTAACTCCAGGTTAAAGAGGTGTGAATTGTCCCAAGCCAGTTCAGTCGGTAGGCCTCTGCAAGTCCAGGCTTGTTGGTGGGGGCCGAATGTAATGCGACATGAATCCCAGATCCCGGTTGAGTCCGCATTCATGCGTGCGGAACTTAGCTATAAGTTTTTGCTCAGCAATTTTGCGTTGTCGCGTCTCCTGAAGGCCTCCTTGTAGAATGCTGACCCGGAGATCAGAGGCTGAATGTCCTTGACTGCTGAAGTGTTCCCCAACTGGAAGGGAACAGTCCTGCCTGTTGATAGTCGCACGATGCCCGTTTATTCGTTGTCGCAGTGTCTGCATGGTCTCGCCAATGTACCACGCTTCGGGACATCCTTTCCTGCAGCGTATGAGGTAGACTACATTGGTCGAGTCGCACGAGTATGCGCCGCGTGCCTGGTGGGTGGTGTTTCCACGTGTAATGGTGGTGTCCATGTCGATGATCTGGCATGTCTTGCAGAGATTACCCTGGCAGGGTTTTGTGGTGTTGTGGTTGCTGTTCTGAAGGCTGGGTAATTTGCTGCAAACAATGGTTTGTTTGAGGTTGCGCGGTTGTTTGAAGGCCAGTAGTGGGGGTGTGGGGATGACCTTGGCAAGATGTCCATCCTCGCTGATGATGTGTTGGAGGCTGCGAAGAAGATGTCGTAGTTTCTCCGCCCCAGGAAAGTACTGGACGACGAAGGGTACTCTGTCAGTGGTGTCCCGTGTTTGTCTTCTGAGGAGGTCGGTGCGGTTTTTTGCTGTGGCGCGGTGGAACTGTCGATCAATGAGTCGAGCGCCATATCCCGTTCGTACGAGGGCATCTTTCAGCATCTGTAGGTGTCTGTTGCGCTCCTCCTTGTCTGAGCAGATCCTGTGTATACGGAGGGCTTGTCCATAGGGGATGGCTTCTTTAATGTGTTTCGGGTGAAAGCTGGAGAAGTGGAGCATCGTGAGATTATCTGTGGGCTTGCGGTAAAGCGAGGTGCTGAGGTGACCGTCCTTGATGGAGACGAGTGTGTCCAAGAATGGAACTGAATTTGGAGAATAGTCCATGGTGAGTTTGATGGTGGGACTGAACAGAACAGACTACTGCAAAGAAGTATACCGACAACTCGACAACCAGGAACACTACAGGCAGTTACCCGCAGATCCAACCAAGGAACACATCCGCCAACTCAGCAGACTGATCAAGACCTTAGATCCAGACCTTCAGAACACCCTACGTGCTCTCATCCCACGTAATCCCCGCATTGGAGATCTCTACTGCCTCCCGAAAATACACAAGGCCAACACACCAGGCCGTCCTATCGTTTCAGGCAATGGGACCCTGTGTGAGAACCTCTCTGGCCACATCGAGGGCATCTTGAAACCCATCGTACAAGGTACACCCAGCTTCTGTCGCGACACGACGGACTTCCTACAGAAACTCAGCACCCATGGACCAGTTGAACCAGGAACATTCCTCGTCACAATGGATGTCTCGGCACTCTACACCAGCATCCCCCATGACGACGGCATTGCTGCAACAGCCTCAGTCCTCAACACCGACAACTGCCAATCTCCAGACGCAATTCTGCAACTCATCCGTTTCATTCTAGACCACAACGTCTTCACCTTCGACAACAAATTCTTCATCCAGACGCACGGAACAGCCATGGGGACCAAATTTGCACCTCAATATGCCAACATCTTCATGCACAAGTTTGAACAGGACTTCCTCACCACACAGGACTTTCAACCGATGCTATACACCAGATACATCGATGACATTTTTTTCCTTTGGACCCACGGCGAGACATCACTGAAACGACTACACGATGACATCAATAAGTTCCATCCCACCATCAAACTCACCATGGACTATTCTCCAATTTCAGTTCCATTCTTGGACACACTCGTCTCCATCAAGGACGGTCACCTCAGCACCTCGCTTTACCGCAAGCCCACAGATAATCTCACGATGCTCCACTTCTCCAGCTTTCACCCGAAACACATTAAAGAAGCCATCCCCTATGGACAAGCCCTCCGTATACACAGGATCTGCTCAGACAAGGAGGAGCGCAACAGACACCTACAGATGCTGAAAGATGCCCTCGTACGAACGGGATATGGCGCTCGACTCATTGATCGACAGTTCCACCGCGCCACAGCAAAAAACCGCACCGACCTCCTCAGAAGACAAACACGGGACACCACTGACAGAGTACCCTTCGTCGTCCAGTACTTTCCTGGGGCGGAGAAACTACGACATCTTCTTCGCAGCCTCCAACACATCATCAGCGAGGATGGACATCTTGCCAAGGTCATCCCCACACCCCCACTACTGGCCTTCAAACAACCGCGCAACCTCAAACAAACCATTGTTTGCAGCAAATTACCCAGCCTTCAGAACAGCAACCACAACACCACAAAACCCTGCCAGGGTAATCTCTGCAAGACATGCCAGATCATCGACATGGACACCACCATTACACGTGGAAACACCACCCACCAGGCACGCGGCGCATACTCGTGCGACTCGACCAATGTAGTCTACCTCATACGCTGCAGGAAAGGATGTCCCGAAGCGTGGTACATTGGCGAGACCATGCAGACACTGCGACAACGAATAAACGGGCATCGTGCGACTATCAACAGGCAGGACTGTTCCCTTCCAGTTGGGGAACACTTCAGCAGTCAAGGACATTCAGCCTCTGATCTCCGGGTCAGCATTCTACAAGGAGGCCTTCAGGAGACGCGACAACGCAAAATTGCTGAGCAAAAACTTATAGCTAAGTTCCGCACGCATGAATGCGGACTCAACCGGGATCTGGGATTCATGTCGCATTACATTCGGCCCCCACCAACAAGCCTGGACTTGCAGAGGCCTACCGACTGAACTGGCTTGGGACAATTCACACCTCTTTAACCTGGAGTTACCTCTCTCTCTGCATCTTTGATGATTTGATTGCCTGCAGGTGCTCGCATTCCGGGGCATCTCTGACTGTGTCTATATAAACATTTCTGGAACAAGCCTTTCCATTCACCTGAAGAAGGAGCCGTGCTCCGAAAGCTCGTGTTTGAAACAAACCTGTTGGACTTTAACCTGGTGTTGTAAGACTTCTTACTGTGCTCACCCCAGTCCAACGCCGGCATCTCCACATCACTGTTTATTCAGAGTGAGGTTCACTCACTGTGTAACCGTACAGAGTAACTCTTTATTCAGGGTGAGGATCACTCACTGTGTAACTGTACAGAGTCACTGTTTATTCAGCAGGGTGAGGATCACTCACTGTGTAACTGTACAGAGTCACTGTTTATTCAGGGTGTGAATCACTCACTGTGTAACTGTCGAGTCACTGTTTATTCAGCAGGGTGAGGAACACACTGTGTAACTGTACAGATGTCTGCAAGACATGCCAGATCATCGACATGGACACCACCATTACACGTGGAAACACCACCCACCAGGTACGCGGCGCATACTCGTGCGACTCGACCAATGTAGTCTACCTCATACGCTGCAGGAAAGGATGTCCCGAAGCGTGGTACATTGGCGAGACCATGCAGACACTGCGACAACGAATAAACGGGCATCGTGCGACTATCAACAGGCAGGACTGTTCCCTTCCAGTTGGGGAACACTTCAGCAGTCAAGGACATTCAGCCTCTGATCTCCGGGTCAGCATTCTACAAGGAGGCCTTCAGGAGACGCGACAACGCAAAATTGCTGAGCAAAAACTTATAGCTAAGTTCCGCACGCATGAATGCGGACTCAACCGGGATCTGGGATTCATGTCGCATTACATTCGGCCCCCACCAACAAGCCTGGACTTGCAGAGGCCTACCGACTGAACTGGCTTGGGACAATTCACACCTCTTTAACCTGGAGTTACCTCTCTCTCTGCATCTTTGATGATTTGATTGCCTGCAGGTGCTCGCATTCCGGGGCATCTCTGACTGTGTCTATATAAACATTTCTGGAACAAGCCTTTCCATTCACCTGAAGAAGGAGCCGTGCTCCGAAAGCTCGTGTTTGAAACAAACCTGTTGGACTTTAACCTGGTGTTGTAAGACTTCTTACTGTGCTCACCCCAGTCCAACGCCGGCATCTCCACATCATATCTTGTAGATGGTATACACTGCTGATACTGTGCGGCAGTGGTGGAGGGAGTGAATGTTTATGGGAGGGATGCCAATCAAGCAGGCTATTTTGTCCTGGATGGTGTCAAAATGCTTGAATGTTTTGGAGCTGCACTCATTCAACTAAGGGGAAAATATTCCTTCACGCTCCTTACTTGTGTATTGTAGCTTGTGGACAAGCTTTGGGGAGTCAGGAGGTGATTTATTCACAGCAGGATTCTAGCCCCTGACTTGCTTTTGTAGTCACGGTATTCATATGTTCAGTTTCTGGTCAATGGTAACCCCCAGATTGTAGATATTGGGGGAACCAGTGATGGTAATACCATTAAATGTCAAGGGGAGATGGTTAGACTCTCTCTTTTTGGAGATGGTCATTGCCTGGCACTTGTGTGATGTGAATGTTACTTGCCACTAGTCAACTAAAGTCTGGATATTGTCCAGCTATTCTTGCATTTGGATATGGGCTGGTTTAGCTCACTCAGCTAAATCGCTGACTTTTAAAGCAGACCAAGCAGGCCAGCAGCACGGTTCGATTCCGTACCAGCCTCCCCGGACAGGCGCCGGAATGTGGCGACTAGGGGCTTTTCACAGTAACTTCATTGAAGCCTACTCGTGACAATAAGCGATTTTCATTTCATTTCAGTGTCTGAGGAGTCACAAATAGTGCTGAACATTGTGCAGTCATTTGCGAACTTCGCCACTCCTGACCTAATGATGAAAGGAAGGTTATTAATGAAGCAATTGAAGATGGCTGGACCTAGGACACTCCTCTGAGGACCTCCCGCAGTGATGTCTTGGAGCTAAGATGGCTAACTTACAATAACCACAATCATTTTCCATTGAACAATGTATGTATGATTCCAACCAGTGGAGAGATTTTCCCTTGACATCCATTGATTTCAATTTTACTGGAGCTCCTTGATACCACACTTGGTGAGATGTGGCCTTAATGTCAAGGGCAGTAACACTCGTATCACCTATGAAGTTCGGCTCCTTTGGTCATGTTTGAACCAAGACTGTAACGAGGTCAGGAGCTGAGTGGCAGAGCCCAACCTGAGCATCAGTGAGTAGGTTATTGCTGAGCAAGTGCTGTTTGATCGCACTCTTAATGACCCCTTCCATCACTTTACTAATGATTGAGAGTGGACTGATGGGGTAGTTTTGGGCAGGTGGGATATTTGCCCTGCATTTTGTGTACATGACATACCTGGGCAATTTCCTACATTGCTGGATAAATGCCAGTATTACAGCTGTACTAGGATAGTTTGGTTAGGGGCATGGCAAGTTCTAGAGCACACATCTTCAGTGCTATTGCCAGGATATTGTCAGGACCCATAGCCTTTGCAGTATCCAGGGCCCATCCAGTGTCTTCAGCTGTTTCTTGTTATCACATGGAGTAAATCGTATTGGCTGAAGACTGACATCTGTGATACTGGGGACCTTCAGAGGAGACCAAGATGGATCATCCATCGGCACTTTGAGCTGAAGATTGTAGTAAATGCATCAGCCTCATCTTTTGCACTGATATTCTGGACACCTCCATCATTAGGGATGGGTATATTTGTGGAGCCTCCTCCTCCAATGAGTTGGTTAATTATCTGCTACCGTTCACAGCTGGATGTGGTAGGACAGCAGAGTTTAATCTGATCCGTTGGTGTGGGATCGCTCAGCTCTGTCCATCACATGAAGCTTAAGCTGTTTGGCATACAAATAGTCCTGTGTTGGAGCTTCACCAATTTGACACCTCATTTTTAGGTATGCCCGGTGCTGTACCTGGCATGCACCCCTGCACTCCTCACTGAAGCAGAGTTGATCTCTTGTCTTGGTGGTAATGGTAAAGTGAGATATATGCCAAACCATACAATTACAGATTGTGGTTGAGAATAATTCTGATGCTGTTGGTTTCCCACAGTGCCTCATGGTTGCTCAGTCCTTGCTAGACATGTTTGAAATCTATCCCATTTAGCACATTGGTAGCCCCATACAACACAGCCTCAATGTGAAAACGGGACTTTGTCTCCACATAGGTTGTGCGGTGGTCACTCCTATCAATATTGTCATGGACAGATGCATCTGTAGCATGGAGGTTGGTGATGATAGGGTCAAGTATGTTTTTCCCTCTCGTTGGTTCCCACACCATCTGCCGCAGACACAGTCCAGCAGTTTTGTCCTTTTGGACTCAACCAGCAGAAGTGCTACTGTGTCATTTTTGATGATGGATGCTGAAGTCCTCACCCAGAGCACATTCTGTGTCCTTGCCACCTTCAGTGCTTCTTCAAGTGGTGTTCAACAGCTCAGGAATGGGGTGGAGGGACAGTGCATGTGATAATCAGCAGGAGGTTTCCTTGTCCATGTCAAACCTGATGTCATGAGGATTCTCAGGCAGCTCCCTCCCGACTGTATTCCACTGTGCCGCCACATCTGCTGAGTTTGTCTTGTCAGTGGGACAGGACATACCCAGGAAAGGTAATGGTGGTGTCTGGGACATTATCTGTAAGGTATGATACAATGAGTATGACAATGTCAAGCTGTTTCTTGACTTGTCTTTGTGCAGCTCTCCCACCTTTGGCTCCAGCCCCAGATATTAGGAAAGAGGAATTTACAGGTCAACATATTTGGGGTTCTCATCTGGTATCCTACCTGAGGGAATTTATAATAATAATCTTTATTATTGTCACAAGTAGGCTTATAATAACATCGCAATGTAGTTTAAGCGTCAACCACAGTCTGGAGTCACTCAGTGGTCAGACATTCCATTACATTAGTGAATCAGATGTATTTTTTTAACCACAATCAGTTTATAGGCCGAAATTCTCCAGTCATTGTGATTCACTTCACTTTTCCCGCCGACAGTGCACACATGCCTGTTTCCCATCAGCATGGGATGGTTACATTGAGAAATCACATTGGCAAGCAGTGGGAAGATTGAATCCCACCCGCAGCATAGAAATTGACTATTCTATTCAGATATAGGCGGTTTAACTGAGAACTCATTCAGTGCAACTATAGCTGGGAATCCGTCAAGGGTTAATCCAGATAACACTCTGAATTCTTTCTCAGGTTTTACATTTTGCAAACAGCTAGAGACTGAAGGTCAATGACACCAACTAGCAAAAAGACCCTATTGTATGTTACTGCTTTCCCGTCCTCAACAGTTCAGTTTCCATGGTAATACACAGTCTAAGGTCATACTTCCCTGAAGGCTGTGTTGTTTTCTAATTAATGTTGAGATGCAGGTGTCGATTATTTGGAAAATTGGCAAGCGATGGAACGGAAAAAATTCACACCAACTTATTTAAATGCATATCTCTCTCAAATTTTACAGACAGACGCTTCAGTTGAATTGAGTGAATTATAAATTAGTTAAAGCCAATCAGAGATGAAAAGAAGGCAAAACCTCAAGATAATAATCTTCTTAAAAATAACTTGAAGGGATGGAAAAATTCATTCCGGAATCAATCTATCACTTTCTGAAACCTATTTCCTTTCTTCTGCTTTTCCTAAATCACCATCGTTCTTTTGTTTAAATCAATCATTAATTTTGTACTGTGTATCATGATTTGAAGAATAACCAAGGATTGGTAATTGTATTTTAAACACAACTACTATATTCGCTAAAGACAAGCAATCTGACCCAAGTTTGTATTGTAACCAAAGTTTACCAGTAGACATAGCTGACAATAAAGTTCAACAAAACATTGCCAAAAAGCACAGCCTGAATCTCTGTTGTTTGGGAACTAAGAAGGGATAACACATATCCAGGGTTCCAAATAGACACAGCATTACAAGCGGTGGGATCGAAATCTCACCCGCAGCGAGCGGCGTGCCTCTGAGAACCATGCAGTTGAGGGACAGGTGAATGCCGCCCATAGTCATCACTAGAATTTTTATTCCAGATTTTTTTATTGAATTCAATTCCACCACCAATGTCCCCAGAACATTATTCTGGGTCACTGGATTAATAGTCCAGCGATAATACCTACCCTAGTAGACTACAACAGACTGGATCTGACTCCATGATCTATATATTCAGGGGGTTGAGGGAAGAAAGAGGTGGCAGATGACTTGGCACCCGGAAGCAAAGTCTTTCCCCATGCCAGCCCGCCCCACAGCCATAAAATGCTGCAGCTGGGCTGAATTGCCTAAAGGTGTGACTTATGCCCTTCACTGGGGAGGAATCCTTACTCTCAGAGGCTGCCAACCAATCCGATTGGCCAGCAGCTCCAGCTGTCCTGACAGTGCCGAGATTTCATTAGTGGACAATGCCAGGACTGTAACTAGTCTGAAGAAGAAGATCCAATGGATCCCGGAGTAAGGAAGGTCCAGGGTATTGGGTGAGAAGGGTTTTGCCAGCTTAGGGAGCAGGGGGAAGGTTTGAGTGGTAGGTTTGGAGAGCAGGCAGGTAGGATGGAAGGGAGGGTTCAACCTTAGGGGAGCTGTTCACCAAAGTGCAAATGCCTCCCTCCCCCCAAAGTTATTACCCTGCCTCTTACCCCCTTTAGTCCACTCCCACCCGATTGCACACGCTAACTATGTAATAATAATAATCTTTATTAGTGTCACAGGTAAGCTTATATTAACACTGCAATGAAGTTACTGTGAAAAGCCCCTAGTTGCCACATTCTGGCACCTGTTTAGGTACACAGAGAGAGAATTCAGAATGTCCAAATTACCTAACAGCATGTCTTTTGGGATTTGTGGGAGGAAACCGTAGCACCCGGAGGAAACCCACGCAGACACGGTAAGAATGTGCAGACTCCGCACAGACAGTGACCCAGTATGGGAATCGAACTTGGGACCCTGGCGCTGTGATCCAACAATGTTAACCATTGTGCTACCGTGCCGCCCTTTATTGCCGAGACGCTGTAATATTATCATAGTCAATTGGCATGTTAACAAGCTCAATCGGCCCATGATTACTTATTTAAACATGGCAGATGGGCTGCCACTTTCAACGCCATTATTCTGAGGGTGAGCTCGGGTGTGGGCAAGAAGATGGTGAGCTAGGTGCCTCCCTTATTTTAGATGTCCCCTCAGCCTAACATATGCCTAGTGCGGGCACATAAAATGCAGCCCAATATGCCATCAAAAACTCATAAATTCCACTGGGCTGCAAAGAATACTCCAGGATATATGAAACATTTCAGCATATTCTTTATCTTGGCAGTCTACACTTGTCTTTCCCTCTATCTGGCATGGTACAATCACTGCAGCAGCCTTGAGGGATCTGAGTGGTAGACTTACTCTGATAAGTGAATCAACTTTTGCTTTCTCTGACTTGGTTGACTGACTGTCTCTGCCATTATTCCCAAGAATGAGTGAAGCAGACAAACAAATAGTTAGAAACTCACTGAGAAAACCTTCACTATCTGGACTGTCTATTCAAGGTCAAGCATCCATATTAGCAATGCAAAGATATAGAATTCAACTTACAAGACTTTAAAGATTAAGCAGTAACATAGGACAAAATAGGTTCATAAATGATCAATCTGTTGGGAAATTCTCTTAAAATAGATCTGAAGTTTTCCACTCTTGGTAGAGGTACAGGGACAGAACTTTTGACGATGTGACACTGCCAGAACCCTCTGTCATTTTTCAGAGACAGGTAGAGATTCTCAAAGGTATTCTGCAAAAGTGTTCTCAATCCTGACTGGCTAACTTCATCAGAAAGATGAGAAGTTTCTGTGAGGCTACAATGAATAAAATACCGCAAGCACTTAACATTACAGATAATTTCAAACAAATAAAAACTGTGAGGCAACAGTGAAAACATATCAAGAAAGGCAGAAAGAAATGCAGACTTTATCTTTTGGGATAGCATTGAGAATCTCTTGTGCCTCCATTGGCATCCGCCTGGCAGAAATACAGAGGCAAGGAGAAAACATCTCCTAGTGAGAGGAGGCAATGAATAATGGAAGGGGGTTCATGAAATGATTATGGGAACGTTGACAGTATCAATTCCACCATTTTGTGTGTCGCTTCACAGTGTCAGAAAAGGTTTGAAAACTTCATGAGGTCGACCAACATAACTTAAAATACATTCATGATCATATAATGAACATCCTGCATTCCCCTTTAACGGTGTTCGGAGTGTGCATCAGCTCCAAACCTCCATGCCCTCAATGTATAAAACGCAAAATTAATGCAACAGTTAATATTCAAAGGAAGCTTCATGCTGTCCACATGCTTCTTCTCTACCATAGCGTTGTGTCCGCTCTCAGTTCCTGATATCAAGCAGTGGCATTGCATTACCACCAATGAGGAACACCTCAGCTATCTCCTATGAAACGTAAATTATTCTACTACTTCTATTTCTGCTCAATGAAATCAAACTATCATAAACCCAAACTGTTTGCTTCAATGAACATCACTATACCTGTAAATTCAAGAACTATAAATAACTTTCAGTGAGTTGAGCAACAGAGATCTGTCAATATTACCATAAAACCACAAGAAATATCTCTATCATTTCAGATACTTTGTAGAATTGTTTTCTCTCCCATCATTTCTGCATTAACCCCAGTAACAAGCTTATCTTCTATGATCCAGATTCGATACATTTTCAATAACCTGCTTTCATGTGACCCAGAATAACAATAATCATCTTATTTGGTGTAATCCGGTTTATTTTCCAGGGCATTTTCTTGAATTTAATAAACTCAGATTACGTAACTGAGAGTAAAAATAAATAAATTACACAAGAATTGAATGAACAAAGATGTTTCTTTGAGGAAAGTCACCCTGAAAGATTGTGAACACTCATTCACTGAAAGATTGACTGTCCCTTTGCTGATTTCCCACCCCATTTCATTGTGGGATAGCCCAGTCAGGTTTTCCTGTAATTTTTGATGTCAATCTCCCATTGAAGGTTAAAGCTGATAAATAGGAGGGGAGGGCAAGGATAGATCAGTGAGGGACAGCAGAGTTGTTGGCTGCACAGCAGAGAGAGAAGCCATTGCAAGTTATTTTCTGGTTACAATTAGATGAATAAGAATGGAACCACGTGAGAACAATCTCACCTAGCTGGACAGCAACGGTGAGACATTGGAGGAAGATGGTGTTATCAAACATGTCAAAGCTGCAGTGAGGCCGAGATGGACAAGGCGAGAACATTTACTTGTGTCACAGTCACATTGCATGTAATTTCAAAATGAATAAACTATTAGCTTGTTCAACTCGCAGAAAACACTTGCAATTAACATTTAGCTCACTCAGCTAAATCGCTGGCTTTCAAAGCAGACCAAGCAGGCCAGCAGCATGGTTCGATTCCCGTACCAGCCTCCCTGGACTGGCGCAGGAATGTGGCGACTAGGGGCTTTTCACAGTAACTTCATTGAAGCCTACTCGTGACAATAAGCCATTTTCATTTTCATTCAATACAGTCATTATCAATTTAAATCCGTAAACCCAATGTGATATGGGACCATGTGATGCTTTTCATCTCGAAATACTTCTAAATAGAAGCGGAACAAACACAATCCTTACATTTGGAGCAGTGGAGAATTGGGAAGGAAGCGTAACTTCTTCAGAAATAATTAACTCTTTCCAGACAGAATGGGCGGGATTCTCCGTCCCGCCGCACCCATTTTCTGGTGTGGTGCGCCCCCGCCGATAGCGGGATTCTCTGTCCCGCTGCACCCATTTTCTGGTGTGGTGCGCCCCCGCCGATAGCGGGATTCTCCGTCCCGCCGCACCCATTTTCTGGTGTGGTGCGCCCCCGCCGATAGCGGGATTCTCTGTCCCGCCGCACCCATTTTCTGGTGTGGTGCGCCCCCGCCGATAGCGGGATTCTCCGTCCTGCCAGTCAGCTGATACGGTTTCCCATTGTGGACACCTTCACGCTGTCAGTAAATCTGCAGGCATGAGTCCGTTGCCGGAGAAATGGAGAATCCCACCGACGGAGAATCTAGACCTTTGTCTTCATGATAAGGTGAGCAGTCACCATTTTTATAGAACAATTTAAAACAGACAGAAACAGAAGGAAAATGCTAAAACTGATCAAAATACTTTGTTTCTTTTCATTACACAGATGTTGAATTATTTTATGTACTTTTAGAAATGAATTCTGGTCAGGTCACATGCTGGCACAGTGGTAAGCACTAGTGCCTCACAGCGTCAGCGACCCGGGTTCGATTCCAGCCTTTGGTGAGTGTGTGGAGTTTGCACATTCTCCCCGTGTCTGTGTGGGTTTGCTCCGGGTGCTCTGGTTTCCTCTGACAGTCCAAAGATTTACATGTTAGGTGGATTGGTCATGATCAATGCGTGGGATTACGGGGATAGGACTGGCGAGTGGACCTAGTTGGAGTGCACTTTCGTAGAGTCGGTGCTGACTTAATGAATTGAAAGGCCTGCTTCCCCACTGTAGGGATTCTATGGACTCAGTATTATTTTATAGAAGTGTAAACTCTCATCTTGCATTTGGTATGTGGGCAGTAAAAATGTCAAACACTCAGCATCATACAAAGTGCTTAAGATCCTTTATCATTGAATGTTTCAGTCAGATTATGATGGCACTGATACACTTTGTGGCTACTTCACTGGATCTCTGAAATAACACTTTAAAAGGGCAGTTTAAAATCCAGTTCATTTAATACAGTAATTATTTTTGATACCATCTTTTAAACCTTCGTCTTTCCAAGAAAGATAAGACAACATTGTGCCGTGGGAGTAGTTGTCAAATATAGAACCTGTATTTCAGATGCAAGCTAACACACTTTCCATTTTTGGAGTAAATGGCAACCAGATCTTTTTGCACTTGAATAATATATATATTTATTTATTTATTTATTTTAAAAATAAATTTAGATTATCCAATTATTTTTTCCAATTAAGGGGGCAATTTAGTGTGGCCAATCCACCTACTCTGCACATTTTTGTGTTGTGAGGGCAAAACCCACGCAGACACGGGGGGAATGTGCAAACTCCACACGGACAGTGACCTAGAGCCGGGATCGAACCTGGGACCTCAGCGCCGTGAGGCAGCTGTGCTAACCACTAGGCCACCGTGCTGCCCTAATAATATATTTTTTTAACAAACAATTTTAATGAGGTATTTTTTGGGATTACAAACAGCAACAGTATAAAAACAATGTACAAAGAACAATAAACATAGTGCAATCACCTACTCCCATCCTGCCAAGACCCGCCTAATTGACCCCCTATTCTACGCTACCCTCACCCCCCTCCCATTTCCCCCCCCCCCCACCCCCCCCCCACCCCCCCCCCCCCCCCCCCCCACCCCCCCGCTGACGATTAATTTTCTGCGAAGAAGTCTATGAATGGTTGCCACCTCCAGGCGAACCCGAACAGTGACCCACTCAAAGCAAACTATATCTTCTGTAGGCTGAGAAAGCTCGCCATGTTAGTTAGCCAGGTCTCCGACTTCGGGGGCTTTGAGTCCCTCCAATCTAGCAGTATCCGTCTCTGGGCTACCAGGGAAGTAAAGGCCAGGACATCTGCCCCGTTCTCCTCCTGGATTCCTGGGTCTTCTGACACCCCGAAAATCGGCACCTCTGGACTCACTGCCACCCTCGTTTTCAATACTCTGGACATGACGTCTGCAAACCCCTGTCAATATCCCCTCAGATGTGGACATGCTCAGGACTTGTGGACATGGTTCGCTGGTCCTCCAGCACATTTTACACACCTGCCCTCCACCTCAAAGAATCTACTCATCCGGGCCACTGTCACATATTGGGGACCAGACCGATGCTCCCATTGCTCCAACATATCTCCCCCACTGACCCCAAATCCTCAAGGCCACCACCACTAAAGAGCTGGTGGAGTACCTTGCCAGCAGAAACAGCAGAGGTGCCATTATCAATGCCCCAGACTGGTGCCCTTACATGAAGCTGCCTCCATCCACTCCCAAACTGCCCCCACCACCCACTTCCTTATCATGGCTATGTTAGCCACCCAGTAATAATTACTGAAATTTGGAAGCACAGGCCCCCCCTCGCCCCGTGATTCCGCTACTTGAATAATATTTTTAGACATAAGTGTGTCAGTTGATTGATTTGATTTATTGTCACGTGCACCATGGTACAGAGAAAAGTATTGCACTGCATACAGTCTATACAGATCGTTCCATACATGAAAAAAACCATAGGACAATGTAAATACATAGGCACAGGCAATGGGTGAAGCATACAGAGTGCAGTACTACTCAGTGGAGAAGATATGTGAAGAGATCAGTTCAGTCCATAAGACAATCATTCAGGAGTCCAGAGCATAGCTAATGAACATTTCTACCTCATACAAAGTCCAAGTGATTCACATTGCCATGGAGATGGGCTCTCGGTAGGAAAGAGTCCATACAAAACCATCATAATACCAGATTACAGAGCTTCCTATAATATCACTAAACTTCAAAGTCCCAAGTGAGTCTGAAAAAATCTAAGAGAGAGAGAGAGAGAGAAAGCAGAAGATAGAGGCCGGGATTCTCCATTGCGAGACCTCCCTGTTTCCTCTGCAGGCGACGATGGAGAATTTGGCGCTCAGCCAAATCTCCTTGGGCTGGATTCTCCGATTCCGGGGCTATGTCCCCATGCCGACATGGGAACGGTGGCGTTTTATGCCAGAATAACTGGCGCAAAATGGCCACCGATACCCCGTTTTGCTGGGAGCTAGCAAGACAGCAGTGTAGAGCACCCAGTTCCAGCTGCCAATACGCCCCGGAGAATTGCTGGGTCCGTGGTCGCTCGCGGTCCCAGCCCGTGAAATAGTTCAACTCCTTCGGCCGGCTCGCATGCCCTGGACCACCACCCCCCATAGTGCCCTCAGCCCCGCATAATGTTCCCCCCCCCCGCCTGCGGATCGGCCCTTCCCCGATTGTGGTGACGCTGGACTGAGTCCACAGCCGCCACGCCGAGTTCCCGATGGGTGAGACTACACGTGTCCCACGCCGTCGGGAACTCGGCCAGCTGGTGGCGGAGCATCAGGGGGCAGGCCCATAGTCAGTCCAGATGTTCTCGACGTTGTCTACAGGTGCAAACATCGCGCACATCTCTTTACTTGGGCCCCACTTGTCCCATTAGAAGCCAAGCCACCCAGGCTTGTTGTTGGGTAGAATTCAGAGCAGGTCACATGACCTTTTTCATTTCTCAATTTTACTTTCAGTTGAACAGACAATCCCAAAACAGAGCAGCCTTATAAACTTTGCGATTGCCAATATTAGCAAACATAGTGAAGGTAAAAATTGTGATTTGCTGAGAGCCAGGTTCCAACCAACTCATTATTCCAGCCATTGGGCAGGACATACAAAAGAAGCACAAGATTATAAACAAGAATAAATTAAATGTACAATACCGGCAAGGGGAAGCACTGGACAAAAACACACCAGCCTCAATTATAACTGGTAGCATGATTCAGGGAGGATGGTGGGAAGGTTGGATCAAATGGCAAATGTGCACAAGACACTAGCATTAGACCTGGACAATTTAAATTTCTGGGCTTTTTCTGCATGTTGATGTTCAGCTGCCCCTCCTAAGTGACAGCAGTTGGTTGAACAGTAACAGAGGCTGCCGAAACCAAAGCACACAAGATACATCTTATTTAATATAAAAACAGGACATGCAGGAACATCTCAGCAGTTCTGGTAACCTCTGCTGAGTTTTTCCAGTATTTTCTGTTTTTATTTCAGATTTCCAGCATCAAACGTATTTTGCTTCTATTTAAGGTAAGTCTTATGTTCTTATTTTCTAAGTCGCAAAGAGATATTTTGAGAAGACGGAAACACAGGATAGGACTAAACTTTCTTTGTGGCTCTCAGAGAGGCATTTTTGCTCCTTACTGCCAGAAAAAAAAGTTTCAAAAATGAGCTAAAATGGCCTCCTTTGATCCCCAATTCAGACCCTGCTGTATTCATCACAGCTGGTTCCTCATGGAGGCCAGTGTTAAATTTGACCCAGGCCTCTTTTTGTCTATTGTTCATGACAAACTGAAAGGTAGCAAGAGCATTCAGATTTGTGACTGGAATAATCCTGAAATTGCAGACTGACTGTCATGAAATAAAAGCACTACGGAAAGGAGAATCTCGGATGTAGGATCTAATTATGTGATTACAAATGAGCTGCACCTTGCTGGAGCGAGTGGAAGCTCACAGCGGCCAGAGATTTGTGTGCAGGAGAGTCTGGGGGGTTTTTAATGATGCCCTGCACTTTGGGGAATTAAAAGTAAAAGGCAAAATACAAAATTTAAAAAAAGAGTTGACCTCTCATTCTTCCATAGATTGTTATTGTCGGCATTAAAAAATTATTCATGACAGCAAAAATATGCTGCCTAATACATACGTGAACCAAAGATATTGCTGGAGCCCTTAAGCAAGGTTGGAAAAATCCATCAGCATAAAAATTCAGAGCTGTATGTTGCCACCTTTAGAACCATTGGCAGCATCATCACTACAATGGAGTTTGTCTCAGTTTCCAGTTGAGGACACAGCACCTAGCTTTAGCAAAAAACATACCCAATCATATTTTCTACATTTCTAACATAGGTAAATACCAGCCAACTGCTGAGCAGTTTTGAAATGATTTGTCATTCATAATATCATATGAATTAGTCAAAATGATTTCTTCATAAAGCTCAATCAATACTCAATTAGACCTGCAGTCAACTTTAGATTAGGTAAATTAATAATCAATGAACCATTTTACAAATGTATTTCTACAAGTAAAAGTCATTACATTCTTGCACAGATATCCAACCCCTTGTTTTTTTTTTGTTATACTATTTGCTTCTCCCACACGATGGCACAGTGGGTGGCCCTGCTGCCTCACAACCCCAGGGACTCGGGTTTGATTCCGGCCTTGAATGGCTTTATTTGTGGAGCCTGCACTTTTTTCCCTTGTCCGCATGGTGCTCCTGTTTTCTCTCACCCTCTGGGTGCTCGTGTTTCTTCCCGTAGTGCAAAGATGTGCAGGTTAGGTGGATTGGCCATGATCAATGCGCAGGGTTATAGGGATATGATGGGGAAGTGGAGTGTTCATTTGGAGTGTCGGTACAGACTCGATGGGCTGAAAGACCTCCTTCTGCATTGTCGGGATTCTATGGATGCCTACCGTATTTCAACAAGTGTGGTAAATTATTTAGCCACAGTCCACAAAGGACCAGAGACATCTCTCTCCATCTGTAAGAGACAGTTGGTTATAGATAGCTTGCAGGGCACCACTCTGCAAGTATGGGAAATGTAGGAAGACAGGACTCCAACTACCACAGTTAGAGCAGGAATTGAACCGTGCCATTGGCATCATCCCACAGCACACTCCAGCCAATTTGAATGAGCCGACCCTACCACTGCACTTACAACTGTGAAACCTCAATGAAGCAGCCTTAGCCTATGTCTGAAGCAAAGAATTTAAATAATGAAATATTTATAGAAAATGACTACTTGTTTCAATCAGTAGAGTAGTATTAATTCGGCGTGCCTTTTTATTACAAGTTTCAAATGATTCAGGTGTTGAAATTTGTTTTTATTTTTAATGATACCCGACCTGTAATATAAATTATGATTATAGCCATCTGCTAAAAGGTGGCCAGGATTATGAGTTAGGTGTAACAATGAGGTTATTATCAGCAGCCACCATTATTATGGCGTAGATTGGGCAGCCGCTTCAAGCCTGCATGTGCAAAGTTAAACATGAGAAATGTGGAGGTTTCAGCCAATTTTCCATGTTCCTCCACAAGCCACACTCTATCTACTCTTTTTACCCTTTAGTTACCCACTAAACATGCCAGAACAGAAAAAAGCTGGCGCATTCACAAGAAAGTGAAATATAATTCTTTCAGAATGCAGTTCTTGTTGGAGAGTTTTTATTTTTTAGTTTGTAAATAGTTACAATTAGTTTGTAATTTTTAATTTTACTTTCTGTCTCTTTTATTTCTTTCGATCCTATCTTTCACTCCGTCTGTTTATTTTATGTATATGATTCAATAATAAATTCAATACTCTATATTTTCAGTCTGATTGTTCCTAGTTTAGAAACCGGTTGGCTGAGTGAGAATTTGTCAATCGGTTTAAAGAGCCATGCTGCTGCATGATCTTCTCACACAGTCATAGATCCCCTGTAGAGGGCGCCACACTGCATCAAACGCCTGAAGCTACGAAAGGTCGATGGGAAGCAATAAGTACAGTGAAGGGCGGACAATATTCCTTCATCACTGGCCACAAATTCTGAGCCAATATCTTTTTGTTTTTTGACCATGAGTAAAGATTTGCAGAAGGAAACAAATGTGGGATCATGGTGTTACTGAAGTCTGAAAGACACAGGACATTTGACTGATCTAGAATTCTAGTCCATCAAGACAACAAAAAAAACAGAAGGTATATTTTATCTTTATGGACAGCCTTAAAATATAGTCAAGTTTGAGTTAAACATCTGCATGCTGTGTTGCAAGTACTGCAGAGCTGCATTATACTACCAGCTGCTAGCGAAACAAAATTGATCTCTGTTGTTCAATGCATGTTTGTATGCACATGGTAGAATTCCATTCAACAACATTAAAATGTTGGTTAAATTTTAATGTTACAAATGTGCTGGTGATTCCATCTCTCTTAACATCAACAACATTTTTAAAACAGATAATTATTCATCAGTCCCACATCAGCAACCTAAACTATATTTGTATAACGTCACACCTCAATTTTACTAATCAATTTATGCAAAGTGGGAGCTGTTTTATATTGATGTGAGTTGTGATATTTTTATGACCCCTGAGCGAGTGCATGGTCAACTCCAGCCCCACTTGACCCGGAGTTGAGAGACAATTGAAATTAATACATATTTCTTTGAAAAACATCCCAAAGTCTTTGGCTCTTAGCTGCCCAATAACGAGAGTCACCAGGTTTGTAAATTTAAACACAATTAAGTTTTTTAGTAACAATATTGATAACTAAATATGCAGCTAATACAACATGTTAACTATTATCCAGATATTAATCCCCCCCCCACTTAAACTCACCCCACCCTCTGCACATACACACTAGACAGACAAACACAGAGAGAAGGGAGAAGGGGTAAAATAATCATGTAAGTAAGAAGATAGGAATTTGTGTTTCAGATGATTTAGCACACTTTTTTTCAATCTCGGTTTTCCGTTTGAAGTTTCACTGTAGATTCATGCAGATTCTGTGTATAGCGATACAGATTTTCTGGTGAAAACATGAGGGGGAGAGAGAGCAGCTTCTTTCCTCTGAGTGTCCAGAATTCCAAATGCTGCCCTGGCTCTCTGAAAATCATCCCACTCAGGTAGGACCCAATTACCCCCTGTTACCGGGCAGAATACGGCCTTATGGCCAATTCATTGCCCACCAGCCAACCAATTGAATTGAGTCCCTCCGATCTCTCAGGTGCCGAAAGGCCGAGCTCTGCTGTTTAAAAGTTAGCACAGTGTTCTCTTTTGTAACGTTTGAGTTAATTTCTTCCCCTGCTAGATTTAAAGATACAAGTCCATTAAGTATCCATGGATCAAAATGATAACAGCAAAAATAAAGAAATGGGAAAGAAAGGAATCAACAGGAAAGGCCTTTACAACATTACACAAGAGATTGACTGATATTTCACAATATTTCGTGCAGACATTAGCATTGAAATAATTGTTTAACTAATACTGAATGCATCTGAAAACTGAAATTATACATTTGTTCATTGTCACTTAACGTTTTTCATGTGAAATTGCTTTCCCTCACTATTTCAACAGAGGTACTAATCTAAGTCAAGGCTTATGTTGAAATAGTGGAGGAAGGAATTTGCACATGAGAATTTCTGGTATAATTTTAAGATCTATTTGCAGATACAAACTTTTGGATCTATTGTTTTGTTCATGCACTTGAAATGAAATGAAAATGAAAATCGCTTATTGTCACGAGTAGGCTTCAATGAAGTTACTGTGAAAAGCCCCTAGTCGCCACATTCCAGCGCCTGTCCGGGGAGGCTGGTACGGGAATCGAACCATGCTGCTGGCCTGCTTGGTCTGCTTTATAAGCCAGTGATTTAGCTCAGTGAGCTAAACCAGCCCACTTTATTACAATGGAACTATAACATGCTGAAACCTAAGGTTAAACATAACATTTTATTAATTTCAATAGTTTAGTCACACAACATTCGCTAAGTATTCTGACTGTAACATTCATATATCGAGTCTGCAGCATTAGCTGGATAGCTATCAGAAATTTAAAAAGCACAGAAAGAAGCCACAATTTAAAAGATAATGAAAAAGCTGTTTCCAAGAAATGAGCAATTGTCAAACAAAACAAAAATTGAAGCAAGCTCAGGTTTCACTGTAAATAATGTTATATTCTTCTGAATATTAAATAGCCAGTATATATATCTATTGCCATGAACTGACGATTATTACACAAAAAATCATTGGTTTCTTTGTGAAAATCTCTTATTAATGCATTTGCATTGTTGTTTCCTGCAAGGTTTAGTCACTTCAGAACTACACTTCTGAACGGCAATTTAAAATATGACAGTGAATCAGATTTTAAGGCACATTGGTACATAAAAGTTTGAGCATTAATTGAGGTTCAAAATAAGATAGTGATTCTTTGCTTAGAAACCCAAATTGACAGTTGAAGATTATGAAATGAAAGCTGGCATTTGTGTTACTTTTTTGTGTAGCTAATATACATGTATAAATACGGTCACGAGTGAGGCTGGTGAACATTAGCAGGCTATATGACATCTGGGGAATCATAGTCTAACATAACTTTGACTTTGATTATCTGGGTCATATACTTCCATCATACGACAACAGATAGCAACAAAGAATGGGAACTCAGGCCCATCCCACTCCCAGCCCCTCCAGACCAGGGATGCTGAGACAAGTCGCAGTTATCATACCATATTCTTGGATGAGCCTATATCGCAGAATCAGAGAATCGCAGAATTGTCACAGAGGAGAAGGGGGCCATTCGGCCAATTGTGCCTGAGCTGGCTCCCCGATTCACCAGGTGTCATTCTCCCAACTCTTCCTTGTAACATTCTTCCTTTTCAGATAATAGTCTAATTCCCTTTGGACTGCCTCTATTGAACCTGCCTCCAGCACTTTGGCAGGAAGTCCATTCTGATCAGCCGCTGCATGAAAAATCTCTCTCATATCACTTTTGTATCTTTTGCCAATTACTTTACATCTGTGGCCACTCATTGTCAAACCTTTAATGAGTGGCCATAGTTTCTCCCCATCTACTATGTTCCTATCCCTCATGATTTTGACAACCTCTATCAGATCTTCTCTCAGCCTTTCTCTCTCCAAGGAAAACAGTCCTAACTTCTCCAGTCTACCTTTATAACTGAAGTTATCATTCTCATAAACCTCTTCTGCACTCTCTACAATTACTTCACATCTTTCCTAAAGTGTGATTTCCAGAACTGGGGCTCAATATTCCAGCTGATGTTGAACTAAGGTCTAAGATAATTTAAACATTACCTCTGCCCCCCTCCCCCATGCTGTGCTTGGTAATAATAATAATAATAATCTTTGGTGTCACAGGTAGGCTTACATTAACACTGCAATGAGGTTACTGTGAAAATCCCTTAGTCGACACATTCCGGCACCTGTTCGGGTACACAGAGGGAGAATTCAGAATGTTCAATTCACCTAACAGCACGTCTTTCGGGATTTGTGGGAGGAAACTGGAGCACTTGGAGGAAACCCACGCAGGAGAACGTGCAGACTCCGCAGAAATAGTGTCCCAAGCCGGGAATCGAACGTGGGACCCTGGCGCTGTGAAGCCACAGTGCTAACCATTGTTCTACCATGCTGCCCACTAATAATACGATGCTGCCTAACAATAATAACGATAATAATAATAATTACTATGAGGTATGATTACTATTACAGTCTATGTTCAGATAAAGTCTCTCATTATAACTACTCTGATCTTTGCACCTCTGTAATTTCCTTGCAAATTTGTTCCCTTATATCCTTCCCACTAATTGGTGGCCCCTGGACCATACCGAGCAATAAATTACACCCTTTTTATTCCTCAGCTCTGTTGTGATATGCTTCTTCATGTAGCATAAGCTGCTTTCTTGATGTATACTCTGACAAAGGAAGGTTCAGACTTGGAGATAGGTTTAACACATTTATTGAACAGTTAACAATTCTCCTACTTGAGTTCGACTCTCCTGCTAATCTAACTACAGTAACTCGATCTAACTAACCAGTCTGCTCTAATCCATGCAGTGGGTGTGATGCTTCCTGATCTGCCCCTGTGTCTCTGATTGTCGCATATCGAAAAAGAAAGAGCATGTGTGCCCTGTCCTTTTATATGGGTAGCCCCCTTGTTGTAGTGTCACCTCTGGGTGTGTCTTGACTGCCCATTGGTCGTGTCCTATCTTACTGACCTATTGGTTGAATGTCTGTGTGTCATGATGTCTCTGGTGCTCCCTCTAGTGTTTACTCAGTCCTAGTGTATCTACAATAACCCCTTGTGTATTTACAGTGATGCATATCACCACATCCCCCCTGTTTTCGTGTTACATATTTTCTGTACAGTGTTAAAAAAATTGAACAAAATAGGTAGATAAGTGATGGCATGTACAAATCATGATGACAGTGATGATTATGCAATACCAAATAATATTAGGGGCAGCAGGGTAGCATGGTGGTTAGCATAAATGCTTCACAGCTCCAGGGTCCCAGGTTCGATTCCCGGCTGGGTCACTGTCTGTGTGGAGTCTGCACGTCCTCCCCCTGTGTGCGTGGGTTTCCTCCGGGTGCTCCGGTTTCCTCCTACAGTCCAAAGATGTGCGGGTTAGGTGGATTGGCCATGCTAAATTGCCTGTAGTGTCCTAATAAAAGTTGGGTTACGGGTATAGGGTGGATACGTGGGTTTGAGTAGGGTGATCATGGCTCGGCACAACATTGAGGGCCGAAGGGCTTGTTCTGTGCTGTACTGTTCTATGTATGAGTCCAAAGTTCATGAATTAATATGGTCGAGTGGCTTTCTTGTTTTGTAGGTGAAGTGGTGATGTTGATGGTGGCATGTCCTTGTGAACGTCGTCAGTGTCCCTGTGCTTAAGGAACCATGAAGTGGTCAAATCACTTCGTTGTCTGATTTGGACTCTTTTTTTCTTTCGATGCTTGTGGTAGCGATGTATGTAATCTGTGTCGAAAGCTGGTTTGCTTGTTCGTAGTGGAGCAAACTCATCTGCCTTGAAAGCTGGTTTGCTGGTTTGCAGTGGAGCAAACTTGGATTGGTGAGATTTGCTGTCATGCCATGGTATGGCTGTACTCTTGCCAGTGTTAGGAGCTGTGCCATTACATTGTCCTGCATTCACAAAGTTGTACCATGTCATACCAGTCGTTCCAGTGTCTTTGTTTTTGTCGTGCTTGTTGGTGACGTTGGTACCTTTGGTACGCTTCTTGTTGTTGTCTTTGTTGTTTTCGTAAGTTTTGTTGTGTTTGTTGCGCTCAGTGACCACACCGAGTGGAGAATTTGTCACTTGTGCCAGTGTCCTTTGTGGCATCTGCTGTTTCATTGAGTGTCCGTCTCTGTTTCCTTGGCACTCCCCGTCCGGGGTCATGTCCGGTTCACTTGAATCATCTTTGGCTTGTCGATGCTCCCCGTCTGGAGCCCTTTCTGGTTCACCTGAATCAGCTTTGGTTTCTTGACACTTCCCGTCCGGAGTCATTTCAGGTTCACTTGAATCATCTGAGGTGTCTTGATGCTCCCCGTCCGGAGTCAAAACTTTCAGGAATGCATTTTCTTGTGGAGAGGCTCGAGTGGATGAGGTTTGAAATAACGTGGTGTCACTGGAGTCACTAGGAGCCTCAGTTTGATTGTTGAGTGCCTCTGTACATACTAGCTGAGAACAGTCAGTTTCGCTGTCATGTTGCACATTTTGTATGGGAATTGTGACGCCTTTGTCACTTGTCGCACATACAGTGGATAGACCATCAGTGTCTTCTTGTCGGTTAAATGAGCTTCTTCGGGTGGCTCAAATAATCTGGGTAGACTGTCATAGTCTTTTTGTAGACTGCCTTGGTTGTCTTGCTGTGCACTTGAGCGTGGTAGACTGTCATAGTCTCCTTGCTGTTCACTTGAGCATGGTAGATTGTCATAGTCTTCGTGCTGTGCACTTGAGTGTGGCAGACTTGCATCGTCTGCTGCTGGTTGCTCAGATGAGGATGCTAGACTTTCATGGTCTTGTTCATGCAAGGACTGCACTCTGGAGTCTTGCGTTGCTTCCATTGTGGAGTCTGTCACTGAGCTCACTGTGGAGGCTTATGTCACTCTCTCTGTGGAGTCTTGCAACATTCCCTGTGCATATCACCACAAGCTCTAGCCAAATAGATTCTGTCCCAGATCCAACTGGAACATCTTCTTTCTACAGCAGAGAAATATTCTCCTCAATCAATAATGGCATCCCTCCCTCTTTTCTTCCTTTCCTATGTTTCTGGAACACCTTGCATCCAGGAATATTTAACGTCCAGTCCTGACCATCTTTGAGCCAGATTTCAGTTCGAGCCACAACATATTTCCACATGGAAATCTGCACCTGTAACTCACCAATATTATTTACTACATTCCATGCATTCACCACATGCAGTTACCCTGATTTAGACTTTATTACTTTTCCTTTATTTGATGCCAGCTGTTGACTTGCTATTTCCTATTCTAGTGTTATCGATCGTTCCCAGTATTCTATGCACCTTGGTATTCTTATCTCCCAGTTCCCACACTCCTTCTGAATTAGTTTAAACCCTCCCCGATTGTATTAGCAAAACATCATGCAAGAAACTCAGCTGCTGCTCTGTTTAGGTGCAATCCATCCAGCCTGTACAGTTCCCATCGCTCCCAGGCTTGGGCTCAATATCTCAAGATATCCCAAGCTCTCCATCCTGCACCAGGCACGCATTCATCTGCTTTATCCTCCTATTTCTATACGAGCTTGAGTGTGGCACTGGGAGTAATATGAAGATTACTACTTACTGTTCATTAATTCCCTACTTAGCTCCCTGTGGTAGGCTGTATTAGGGGTATCGCGGTACCTAGGTGGGATGTACCTTATACTGTAGTATGAATGGTAGAATCTGCCTGCTGGTTCCGCCCAGCAGGCGGAGCATAAGAGTCTGTGTTGCACCCACAGCAGTCATTCTGTACCGGAGCTGCTGGGGTAACTACTTGTTCATTAAAACCTTCAATTGGTTGAAGATTGGTACAATCTTGCTTCAGTAGTAATTGGTTGTGCATTACTCTCTAAATTATGACTGCAGAACTACACCTCTCATTCTACATAGGTTATTGGCACCAATGTGGACCAGAGCTGGACGCTGTACATCCTTCCTCTACAGCTGCTCAGTGGCATCCTTGACCCCGGCACTAGGGAAGCAACACACCATCCTGGATTCATGTCTGCAGCCTTAGAAACTAACACATCACCTATCACTATTGCTCTTCCAGACTTGCCTTTCCCTACCTGTGCAGCTGAGCCGCCCATGGTGCCACGGACCTGGTTGTGGCTGCACGCCCCAAATGAACCATCACTCTCATTAGTATTCAATACTGGTTGGTGAGTATGATGCACTCAGAGGTCGCCTGCTTGTTTCTATTTGACTGGTGGTCATCCATTCCCTCTCTCCCTACATGATCTTAAGCTGCGTGATAACTACATCTATAAACCTGCTTTCCACAAAGCCATCAACCTTGTTGAAATGATGTGGTAATGCTAGCTGCTGCTCAGGTTGCGGAATACAGAGCCCAAGCTGCTGGAACTGATAACATGTCCTGAACAAATGGTATATAGGACACAGGAACTGTTGTGATGTTCCCACAGGATGTACACTCTTGAGGAGCAGCCCTGCCATTTCTGTTAGTTAACTAACTAGTTACTACTAATAATTCTTACTGCTACAATTAAACTTTTATCTACTACAATACACCCTTATCATTACTAATAAACATTACTGACACTTAATGCATAATACTAGTAGTAAATGTCCTACTTTGAAAAAGGATCAGGCTCACTAGTTTATTCCCTAGTTTAGATCACAGATACTGACCAACCACTCAACTTCAATTTGTATTTCTGAATCGGGGTTTTGACTGGAAACGACCTATACCTGCCGCTCTCACTTTTCCTCACTGCTTGGATGGGACTCTTGTCTTCCCTCTACAAACTACTTGTAGCCACGCTGCTCTTGCTTTTCTCACCACATGGCCAGAGTTCTCCTCTCCCCTCTCCCTGCTTTTTGATGGTCTGCCATTTACATTCACCACGTGTGACACGGGCCCAGACTGGGACACAATCCATGTGACTAACCATCGTGGGCCTGAGGCGCAAATGAGAACAAAGACCGGGTTCCCCACCTGAAATGATCTGTTGCCCCTTTGAGTAGGCCGTTGATTTCATTGGGAGGCCTGACTCACCTCCACCCTCACCGTCAAGATTAGAAATACCAAATCCAAATGGGTTCTGAGGTCACGGCCCATCAGCAACTTGGTAGGTGCTACTCCATGGTTCCCTGTAAAAGAGGTACCGCTGTTGAATACTATGAATCTTGGTTGCCTGTTTATGGTGAACATTCGGCATAAGATGTCCACCATAGCTACCTAGGTCATTGTCTCCATATCTTGTATGGACAGCCACTTGGAGTGGGCATCCACCAAAACTTAAGAACATCCTGCCCAAGAAAGGGCCAGCAGACCCAACATGGACCCCTCATACACTGGCGACCTGGCCACAACCAGGGATGGAGGCCTGTGGTAGTAATTGTTCAGGGGTACATTACTGTGCCATTTCTTCGATGGCTTCATCAATTTTTGGCTAGCATATATCGGCGGAGGTCCAAAGATGAACGAGGAAAATTAAGAACCAATGGTGGGCTGATGTAAGAGACCTTTCTGCTTATTTCCTTTCTTCTGATTTATTTTATTTTATTATTTTGGTCCGTAAACCCATTATCTGGTAAATGTGTTCGTGGGCATCTTTAACCTGTCCCTACTCCGCTCCAAGGTCCCCACCTGCTTCAAGAAGACAACCATCATACCGGTGCCAAAGAAGAACCAGGCAACGTGCCGTCCGGTGGCCCTGACTTCAGTCGTAATGAAGTGCTTTGGTCATGAAGCACATCATCTCCATACTCCCAGAAAACCTTGATCCGTTGCAATTCACATACCAGGTAACCAGTCCACAGCAGACGCCATTACTCTGGCCCTGCACTCATCCCTCGAGCATCTCGACAACAAGGACTCCTACATCATACTCCTATTTATTGACTACAGCTCCGCCTTCAACACCATAATCCCAGCCAAGCTCACATCAAAGCTCCAAAACCTAGGACTTGGCTCCTCACTCTGCAACTGGATCCTCGACTTTCTGATCCACAGACCACAATCACTAAGAATAAACAACAACACCTCTTCCGCAATAGTCCTCAATACCGGGGCCCAGCAAGGCTGCGTACTTAGCCCCCTACTCTACTCCCTGTACACACACGACTGCGTGGCAAAATTTGGTTCCAACTCCATCTACAAGTTTGCTGACGATACGACCATAGTGGTCCAGATCTCGAAAAATGACAAGTCAGCATACAGGAGGGAGATAGAGAACCTAGTGGAGTGGTGCAGTGACAACAATCTCTCCCTCAATGCCAGCAAAACTAAAGAGTTGGTCATTGATTTCAGGAAGCAAAGTACTGTACACACCCCTATCAGCATTAACGGGGCCGAGGTGGAGATGGTTAGCAGTTTCAAATTCCTAGGGGTACACATCACCAAAAATCAGTCCTGGTCCACCCACGTCGACGCTACCACCAAGAAAGCACAACAGCGCCTATACTTCCTCAGGAAACTAAGGAAATTCGGCATGTCCACATTAACCCTTACCAACTTTTACAGATGCACTATAGGAAGCATCCTATCTGGCTGCATCACAGCCTGGTATGGCAACTGCTCGGCCCAGGACCACAAGAAGCTTCAGAGAGTCATGAACAAAGTCAGTCCATCACACGAACCTGCCTCCCATCCATTGACTCCATCTACACCTCCCGCTGCCTGGGGAAAGCGGGCAGCATCATCAAAGACCCCTCCCACCTTGTTTACTCACTCTTCTAACTTCTTCCATTGGGCAGGAGATATAAAAGTCTGAGAACACGCACGAACAGACTCAAAAACAGCTTCTTCCCCGCTGTTACCAGACTCCCAAACGACCTCTTATGGACTGACCTCATTAACACTACACCCGTGTATGCTTCACCCGATGCCAGTGTTATGTAGTTATATTGTGTACCTTATGTTGCTCTATTATGTATTTTCTTTTATTTCCTTTTCTTTTCGTGTACTTAATGATCTGTTGAGCTGATCGCAGAAAAATACTTTTCACTATACCTTGGTACACGTGACAATAGACAAATCCAATCCAATCCAATCCAATCTGGATGTACCTTTAAGCAGAAGATTCAAAAGTTAAAAACAGCCTGCTTGCCAGGACACTGTTCCCACATTTTGTATTAGAACATAGAACATAGAACACTACAGCGCAGTACGGGCCCTTCGGCCCTCGATGTTGCGCCGACCTGTGAAACCATCTGAAGCCTATCTGACCTACACTATTCCATGTTCATCCATATGTCTATCCAGTGACCACTTAAATACCCTTAAAGTTGGCGAGTCTACTACTATTGCAGGCAGGGTGTTCCACACCCCTACTACTCTCTGAGTAAAGAAACTGCCTCTGACATCTGTCCTATATCTCTCACCCCTCAATTTAAAGCTATGTCCCCTCGTGTTGGTCATCACCATCCGAGGAAAAAGACTCTCACTGTCCACCCTATCTAACCCTCTGACTATCTTATATGTCTCTATTAAGTCACCTCTCAGCCTTCTCCTCTCTAACGAAAACAACCTCAATTCCCTGAGCCTTTCCTCGTAAGACCTTCCCTCCATACCAGGCAACATCCTAGTAAATCTCCTCTGAACCCTTTCCAAAGCTTCCACATCCTTCCTATAATGTGGTGACCAGAACTGCACGCAGTACTCCAGGTGTGGCCGCACCAGAGTTATGTACAGCTGCAGCATGACCTTGTGGTTCCGAAACTCAATCCCCCTGCTTATAAAGGCTAGCACACCATATGCCTTCTTAACAGCCCTATTGTGGAAAGGAGAAGACAGACTCCTCCTCTTCAGAGCAGGTTTGGATGGATTTGCTTCGATTGGTTAACTGGCAACTGGTGGGTTGGCCAGGGACAGTGTTTTGCTTGACAACAGTCAGTGATTGGTTCCTGCATGATGCTTCTTCGCAGAATAGTTTAGAGCTTGGAAGTGAAACAAATGCTCTCTCTCTCTCCTGCTTGCTGGAGTAAAATTGCTGCTCTATTGTTCTGAAAGCAGTGAGTTCTAGCATATCCTTTGCTCTGAGCCTGAAATGATGCT
Organism: Scyliorhinus canicula; assembly: GCF_902713615.1. NCBI lineage: Eukaryota > Metazoa > Chordata > Chondrichthyes > Carcharhiniformes > Scyliorhinidae > Scyliorhinus > Scyliorhinus canicula. The sequence goes on along the minus strand of NC_052151.1, from coordinate 88,396,484 downwards.
GAGAAAGTAGACAACCTTGCCAGAGAAAGCCATCTCAAGAAGTAAGAAGTACCAAAATGAAAGTCTGAACTTCAGAAAAACATTGGGCGGGAACTCCGTTTGGGAGACTAAGTTGCCGACACCAGCGGAGCATGTGTGGACTTTTACCACCGAAAAATCGGCGTGAAAGCTTCACCGATTCCGATACCAGTGAGGGGCTAGCACTGGCGGCAACTGAAACTTCTGCCGCCTTCACCGAAAACGTCCGGAGAATGGCCGGGTCATGGGCTACGCATGCACATGGCTGATGACCTGCACCAGTCGCATTGTGCAACATGGCGGCAGCCTTGAGCAACCCCAACCCGCCAACTGTGATCACACAGAGGACCTCCTGGCCACCCCCCACCAGTCCCCCCAGCCCTTGCAGATAATTCCCCCGGCCAGAGGCATGGATCCTGGCCGAGTGTGGCAGTGCTAGACACAGTCCGCTGCCATCATGCCGGGCTCCGCATGGTTGGGACCACATGTGGCTCGCGCCGTCAGGAACTCGGCCCACCGGGGGCGGAGCATTGCGGTTTAAACCGCGCATGTCACGATGATGCAAGTTTGGAGGGGGCGGAGCATGGCGGACTGGTGTCAAACCAGTGACAGCCAAGATTTTGGCGCGAAAATCCATTCTCCACCCGATCACCGAAGACGATTTCAGCATTGGACTACGGAGAATGTCGCCCATTGACTGGACGTCACTCCAGCGCATCAATGATCCTTATCCTTTAATTTTGATTAACATTTTCTTGCTTTTTCCTTTCCACCTTTCCCCTTTGTGTTTGTGTGTGTGTATTTGAGTAGAGGGTGGGGCAGGTTAGGAAGTACAGGGTTGGGAAAGGGGTAGTAGATAGTTAGATACATTTTCTGCCCGTTTAATTATAATATTGTACACAATAACAGGTTACTTGTGTTTTAAAGTTACAAACTGGTGACTTTAGTTTATTGGGCCCAACCAAGAACCTTGGGTATTTTAAATAAAACCTAATTTCACCTGTGTTGTGACTCTGGAGTAAGTGAGGCTGAAATTGACCGCACACTACCCCAGGGTGTCATGATACTGCTGTAACAGTGCCAATGTTGTGGCTAAATGCAGAATGAATCTGCCATAATAATTTACCAGACCAAGGAAAGATTTCAGTTCAGTTGCATTCCTGGGTGTTGGAACTATACCACCCCATACTTGATTGCCTTCCCCTTTGGCCACATTTTGGAGCTCAGTGGTACATTTTTCAGTGCACTCCATCGCCTGAACTATCTTGATCACTTTTCCTAATGAGGTGGTGGTTTCAGCCAGGAGTTCTTTTTGGATGCTGAGATTTTTGTTTTTATAAATTTAGAGTACCCAATTCATTTTTTCCAATTAAGGGGCAATTTAGCGTGGCCAATCCACCTACTCTGCACATCTTTGAGTTGTGGGGACGAAATGCACGCAAACACGGGGAGAATGTGCAAACTCCACACGTCCAAACAGTCACGCTAACCACTGCGCCACCGTGCTGCCCTTGGCCAGCATACCGATTGCCCTCTCCAATTTCAGTTAAGTTTTTAAAAATGTATTCACGGAGTGTGGCCAGCTCTAATACGGTCAACGTTTATTACCCATCCTTAGGGTGGCCTCCAGAGTGTTGTCTCGAGCCCCACATTGGCAACAAGGTAAAGGGTTTGATTGTGGCCTGCAGTACTTTGTGATTGGAGAGGGGAAGAAAGGAGCAATTGGAAAAAAAAGAGAGACCAACGAGAGTTGGAAACCATCAACCATGACAGTCGAAGCCTGAGCAAACTGGACCCATTTGAAAAAGGAGCTGAAGATTGGAGCCAGTACATTGAGCAGCTTCATTGTTTCTTCAGGAGGTGATAATGTTGACATTATGTGGACCCCAAACCTATTATTTGATTAGGAACCTCAAGTCTCTGGAGGCACCTAACTCAAAGACCTCTGGCCAGTAAATCAAATTGGTCAAGGAACATTTTAACTCAGGCCCTCAATCATGGTCCAGCAGTACAAATTCAATTCCACTGTCGGGGACCCTGAAGATTCCATCTCAGTATTCTTAGCCAGGCTTCATCAGCTCGATAAGCACTGCGGGTTCGGAACCGCACTTAGCGACATACAGTGCAACCATTTAGTTTGTGGAATCCGTAATCTCAGCATGCAAATGGCACAGTGGTAGCACTACTGTCTCACGGCGCCGATGTCCCAGGTTCGATCCCGGCTCTGGGTCACTGTCTGTGTGGAGTTTGTATATATCCCCATGTTTGCATGGGTTTCACCCCCACAACCCAAAGATGTGCAGGGTAGGTGGATTGGCCACGCTAAATTGACACTTAATTGGAAAATATGAATTGGCCACTCTAAATTTATTTTAACAAAAGGTGTGCTGGCCAGGTTTTTAACACAAGTCTTCTACCACCGCAGAAAATTAAAAGAGGTTCTCCGGTGAGGGACAATAATCTGCATCCACCAATGAAGGCAGACAGAAGATTCAGAAACAATCTTTAATAAAAATGCTGAACACGAGGAAGAACTGCAACTGTCAGCAGATTTCCTGTAAGCCATGTTCTCAGTAACACCTCTTCAGTGAGAAGATCTGCAGCAATAGACCAGGTGGCTGCATGCAAGAAAGATATTGGGCTCTCAGCATGCTCACTATCACTCCAAAGCCCACTGAAGCAAGGCATTTACTATTTTACCAAACATTGGAAATGTCCATATCAGTGTGCAGGTTGGTAATGTTCTGACACATTGTGGCTTGACAGCATTGACATTATTATGAAGTTTGATTTGGAACTGCTAGCAGAACTGATTGTTTTTCTCGCCAGTCTGCTCACAACACTGAAACAAAACCAGCAACTCACAGTTCCATGATGTTGTGATTCAAAGCTGTCTCACGTCTTCTGGAACTGATTCACAATACAGGATTGCACAATGCGCTTCTTTGATTGGTGGGTAATCCCGAAGGTTAGTAGCCAGCGCTTTACATGTTTTGTTGAAAGAAGAAAAGGCACAAATTTATAGAATGCAGGTTGTGGTAAAACAGATATATATATTTGGAAAACTACTCATTTTTTTATTGATAATTTTTGGCTGCAGGTCAGCTGATTCCAACAGTGAATAAACAATGCTGCACTGCAAGGGAAAATTAAAGCCACATAGTATTTTTAAAAATTATCCCAAAAATTAATAATAAATGCTAATATTTTGTTCAATTGCTCATGACACCCTGTACACCCTCAAAAGCTCCATCACAAATGCAGCTTCTGTTTGACCCAGTCCAATGTTAACTCACTAGAAAGGGTGATGTTGCACCTTCAGTGAATTTAAACATTTTAACATAAATTGATCCCTTTCGAAATTTTGTGTGAGAGTACTCTTGGCGAGCAACCTTATCCGGGTACAAAACAGTGTGGGCATTGCATCACGCAGAATTACGCTTAATTCTTGCATATCTAATTTCCTCACCATATTAATACAGCAGAACTGATGAACACATTTCTAAATTTTACCCAAAATTTAAATCCCTTTATCGTACCAAAAGATTGAATCAACCCAAATATTTTGAATCACAAAATTTCCAGTGTGCTACAATTCCCAGCTTTAAAGGAAAGAAATGTGGGCAGAGACCCAGAGTGCCAGATCTCCACTCCTTTACCATTGCCTTAATTCCAGAAGTGAAACATCAGCACATAAGAGTCTGGAAAACACTTGACACAATTATATGCCAAGGAACCAAACAAAATTAATATGCCAGGGGGATGGGGACCTATGCAAGGAGTCCGAGAAAGGAGGAGGAAGGTGTTGCACGTTTTACTGTGGTTGTAAAACGCGTTTATTGGAGTGTATTAACACGCCTCCGTATTCGACGTGTGCTTAACACTACTAGGCTCTGTTCTATGTATTTATTCAGCTCTGGAGTCGCCAGGTGCCGTATAGACACCGTCAAAAGTATTCCAAGGTCAAGTTCAAAGTAATAAAGACGATACACCGATTAGTAAGGTTCAAACGATCAATATTTATTATACAGTTATAATAAATACTCATACACACACTAAGAGACTAAGCTATAACTAAACTTAAGTGATCAGAATACTTATCTAACAGGAACAGGCAAGGTCAGAGAACGAGGCCTTCGTCCTGGTCTTGTACTGCAGCCTTCAGCAAGCGTTCTGGTACTGGGGGTCTAGTGGGCTTGGATCGCGTAGCGAGCGTTGAACTTACGGTTTCGGCGGCTGGTGCTCAACGGCTGGAGTCAGGATGCAAGATGTCTATCAGGGCCGGAGCACGGGTTTAACAGACCGGGCTATGTGGGGAATTTGCCTTTATACCCCTCTCTAATGTCCTTGCCCCCCTTCTGGGCGGGCTCTACCTTTCGGTACCGATTGGAGCGTTTCCAAACGGTTACCTTCGAAATCCTCCAATGCAAGGGCCTTCCTCGGTGTTGGGGGGTGGTTTCGATATTCGTTACTTTGGTGCCATCCTGTCTGCGCAACCAATCAAGTGTTACATTGAGATGGAAATGTTGCCATTGTTCGTGCCTGGATCTGGGCTGCCTCATCAGAATGCTAAGCGCTTTGCCATTAACACCTTTGGCTTGGAGATCTTGCACCTGGCCAGAAACTGGTTTGCTGCTTGCAAAATGCTAATTAGTTGAGAGCAGACTGTCTGCTCTCACTAAACAGGCTTTTCCTTCTGTCTTCCATTGTACTTTGGCTCAGTGTCCATTTTGCGTGGCCAGCATGGCTACATTCCCTCCTTGTGATCCTCACAATCATAATATTGTGAAGGATCACCTATGTACGTTGCCTTCCTTGTGTTCTGACCTCTTGCCAGCTCCTGTTCTACTCTATCTTAAACTATGGGAAGAAGAGAAAAAATTTTTAACTAACATTTCTACTTGGCCCTATGTCAAAGGGACATGCATTACTACAACTGGGAACCTCTACCTATCACTATTAACCTTAACCTTAACTTAACATTTCATCACTCTAAAACCTTAACCATTCACACCACAACATCACACTTCCCAACTCGGCAGTCGAGTATGGAACAATATAATACATGGCTGAACTTTTTATTTACAGAGTGTTGTAATCAGTGAGGGGTTGAGGGGTTTGGTGGAATCCGAAGATGGGGGATTGAACTCTATAGATGGGTGAGGTGCTGGAACGAGAGGCTCTCCTCTTCCATTTCCTCAACCTGAGGGTCTGTACTAGTATGATGAGGATCGCGATCACCAACAGTGATTCGATTATATAGGACATGGAGTACCACGTCATGAATTTAGTGCACCAGGTCTGAACCTCGCTGATCAGGGCTGAGCACTGGGGGTTTGCTGTAATTGAAACATTTACGGTGGGGGTTGTGGGGGAAACGTGTCTTGTTTCCACACATATACACATAACATTTAGAAACAATAGGTGGGCTTCCATCATTTTGCTGTTCTTCTTCTTTCTCTTCCTTCTTCCTCCGGTATTGACAATCCTGGCTTCGACCTCTGTCTCGACCTTTGAAACCTTTGGGATCAAGCACAGTATCTGTCAATACACAGTTTAAGACCTTTACTTGTTAGTGCATCTGTCTTTCAAAACCCAATTGACCCTTTAAAATGACTGGCTAAGTCACACCCTGTGACTCCCCTCATTTTTTTTTCAAAAAGCGAATTTAAAGACCAGCATACACCTAACAATCCTTCCTTCTGCGAGCCGTCTCGCAGGCTTTGCTGATTTACCATCCGAATGTTCCCGGATGTAAATAGCATGTGGGATGGCGGCCGAAGGGCTACCTAACTTAAAATGAAAACAAACTTTGAAACAAACTTCCGAATGAGTTGCGTATGGGCCACGACGGGTACGAGTTGGATGGAATCCCCGGGTAGGGCGTGCTGTGCCGTACCCGAGCTTGGCTGACCAAGTTTTGGTTCTCAGACAGGGCGGGTCCTCAGTGCCGTTTGTCCACTGCCTGAGTAACCTGGAAAAAAAACGGGTACGAATGTGTTCATCATGACTTGCAGCCTCTATTCGCCGAATAGAGGGGCACCTAAAAAACCAAGGGAGCCAAGATGCTCCAACTGAGGACATCACTGAAGTTCTCAGAGATATCTGCAGATAAACTATTTGGCGTGTGGCCTTACAACTTTGGAAAAGATCTCCAATCAAACCGAAGTTCTCAAAAGTTTCGGCAGACAAGCTAACGTGTATGTGAGGTGGTCACAATCTTTTCAGCTGAAAAGAAGATGTCCATCCTCCAGCTGAACAATTTACAATCCTGAAAACAAACAAACATAAAACGAAGACAAACATACGTGCAGGTTCCATCAGAAAGGACATCGTTTCCCTCAAACGATTCCTATTTTACATCATCTGGACACCTCACTTTGATTCTGCCTCTGTGAACAGGGTCACAAAGGGGTTGCCGTGTCGGGATTCAGACATTGCGTCGTCCTGCTCTCCCGGATCCCACACCCTTGTGTGGATCAGGCATGAAACTTTGGAATTGTGTGACCGGGGGTCACTCTCATCGTTACGGACAAGTCTGAACGAATTGTCCCTGTGCCATAATGTAGTGTCGAGTGTGTTGTCGGGGTAGTCGGGGTCGGGTGGTGGTTCTGGATATTTGAGGTAGGTGACTTCCATGGGGTCACTGGAGTCGGGGTCGTAGTTGGTGCAGTGTGGGCTGTATGGCTGTGTGCTGTCGCTGTCTTCAGAGTCAGTGGCAGTCCTGCTGTCTCTGCTGTGGCAGCTTGTGGGCGTGTCGGGGCGTGGTCTGTAGTAGTCTGTGGGCGGAGTCGTGGGCGAGTCCGTGGATGAACTGGTCTGTGAGGGGAATGGTGGAAAAGTGTTTCTGGTGGGCGGGGTGAAGTGTTCTGCTGCATCCAGCAGTACATGATGAGCATGGTTAGACTGTGTTCCATACGCCTTAAGCTGGTTAATATGAAACCACGCGGTCTTCCCATTAGGATACTTTATCCTGTAAACGGAGGGGCTAATTTTGTCCGAAATTGAGTATGGGCCGGAATATTTTGGAGCCAAAAAACTGCTGGGGTTGTAAACAGATAACATTACCTGTTGCCCAACCTGGAATTCTGTGGTGTGTACGGTCTTATTGAAACAGGCAGTGCGTTGCTGTCGGCGTTTCCCTAGCTGGACTGCGGCTGCGATCTGTGCAGACCTCACAGTCTCAACTAGATCTTTAACTGCCTTTTCATGTGTGAGGGCCGTCACTTCGGGGCTTGTCATGTCCAGTCCTAAAAGGAATTCTGTACCTTTCATAGGGCGTCCGGTCATGAGTGTATGTGGTGTGTATCCTGTAGATGTGGAGACAGTGTTCCTTATGAACATAAGTGCAAATGGGAGCACTGAATCCCATGTGGAATTGTTCTCTTGAACCATTTTCCTGAGGGTCATTTTTAGGGTCCGATTCATGCGCTCCACAATCCCGCTGGACTGTGGATGATACGCAATATGGAAGTTTTGTTTTATGCCGAATATTGTCAGGACGTTCTTCATGACCCGTCCTGTAAAGTGAGATCCCTGGTCCGAATCGATACTTCGGGGTAAACCCCATCTTGTGAAGATGTGGTGGGTCAGGATCTTTGCAGCTGTCTTAGCTGTGTTTGTACGTGATGGAAATGCCTCTACCCATTTTGTAAAGGTATCTATCACCACCAGAACATACTTATAGCCATTCCGACAAGGGGGCAATGGACCTATAAAATCGATCTGGAGGTTTGTCCAAGGGCCGTTAACTGGGCGAGTATGCCGAAGTTGTGCTTTCTTAGAATACCGCTCCGGGTTATTCTGAGCACAAATCAGGCAATTCTCTATATAGTGTGTTACATCTGTCCTGAGATTAGGCCACCAACAGAGTTGCCTGAGGTGCCTCGTGGTTGAATCAATTCCTTGGTGTCCGTGGTTATCGTGAAATAAAGCAATCATTGCATTCCTGTCCTGCTGTGGGACCACATAAAGTTGATCCTTAATGATCACACCCTCATGTGTGGTCAGTGCGTGTTTAAAGTGTTCGTACGCAGGCACAAAGTTTCCCTTGAAAACCTCCCTGAGGTCTCCATCCTGTTTCTGTGCTGCTACGAGATCTTTAACCTCTGTTTGTGAGACTTGTACTGCGCTCACAGGGGCGCTAGCTGGTGCGCTAGCTGGGGGGGTCCATAAGTGTCCTCTCCTGGAACCTGCCTTAGCCAATGCGTCGGCTTTTACATTCCCAGGGGGTGATGACCTATGGTGGCTGCGAACTTTTATTATTCCGAAGGTCCTGTCCTTCGCTTTGTCTAGAATATGCTGGAGTAGAGGGGCTGATGGAAGGGGTTTTCCGTCTGCGGAGACAAAACCTCGTGTCCTCCACAGGGGCAGAAAATCTGTCAAACTGTTGCAGACATATAAACTGTCCGAATATATGTCTGCTGGGCTGGGGAAAGAATCGGGGTGGTCCACTATATATGCTATGGCTGCTAGCTCTGCTGCCTGCGCGCCTAAGTGACCAGGTAACTTCAGTGCTATTTCCTCGAGAGCGCGCCCCTGCGCGTCCTCGACGTAGTTGCCGCATCCAGTGATACGTTCACCATTTAAAACTGTGGATGAACCGTCCACGTATATCTTGAGGGGTCCACATGTGTCTGTGTGTGGGGTGCCTTGTAGTGGGTTTCCTAGCTTCCTGGGGGGTGTTTTTGCTACGAAGGGGCCTGTGTTATGCAGGGGTGCTACAATTTCACAGTCATGGGGCTGTCCGGGGTATTGGAGGTTGTCTGCTAAATATGTGTGTGTGCGTGTCCGTTTTACAGTAATGTCCCGTCCTTGTAAAAGTAGGGTCCACCTAGCTGCCCTAATCTGGCTAACTGAACCGTCCTTCAGTCGACCGTCTAGTAGTAGCTGTGTGGGTGTGTGTTCGGTTAGAATGGTGATGGGGTTTAGTCCGGTTATGTATGAAAAGTACTGTACTGCCCAGAAGACAGCAAGGAGGTGCCTCTCACAGGCTGAAAATCCTTGTTCAACCGGGTCTAACAGTCGGGAGGCATAAGCCACTGGTCTTAGCTGCTCGTGCCGTTCCTGAAGCAACACGGCCGAGAGGGTCAGATCTGTGCTAGCTACCTCGATTGCGTACGGGGAAAGTTGGTCTGGGACTAGCAGCGCGGGTGCTGCACTAAGGGCTCGTTTTAACTCTTCCACAGCCTCTGTATGCTGCGGAAGCCATTCCCAGGGGGCTCCTTTCTTAAGGAGGTCTGAAAGTGGGGCGGCTTTTGTCGCGAATCCGTCTATGTGGTTCCGACAATAACCAACCAGTCCTAAAAACGACCGGAGGGCTGAAACATTCTGGGGAAGGGGCAATTTGACAATCGAATCAATTCTTTTGAATTCGATCTCGCGTTTGCCGTGCGTGATGACTGTTCCCAAATACATCACTTTACTTTCCAATATCTGGGCCTTTCTGGGGTTAACTTTACATCCAATTGAAGTCAACAATTCCAGGAGTTCGGCCAGAAGCGAAATGTGCTCTGCCTTTGTGTCTGTCTGCAGTAGTAGGTCGTCTACATACTGTACCAGACATTCGGGTCGGGAAAATTTTTCTAATCCACTTGCCAGCTGTCGGTGGAAAATGGAGGGTGAATTGTGGAATCCCTGTGGGAGGCATGTCCACGTATACTGCTGAGTTTTAAAAGTGAATGCAAATTTGTATTGGCACGCTTTTGCCAATGGTATGGACCAGAATCCGTTACTGATATCCAATACCGTGAAGTACTTGGCGTTGAGACCCTGCTTGAGCATGGTCTCGGGACTAGTAGCTACCGTTGGGGCTACTGCGGGGGTTACTTTATTGAGTTCCCGATAATCGATGGTCAGACGCCATGATCCATCGGGCTTCCTCACTGGCCAAATAGGGGCATTGTTGGTGGAGGCTACCGTTCTCAGTACACCTTGGTCCAACAAGCTACCTATAACCTTTTCTATTTCCACCTCTGCTTCAAGGGGAAATCTGTATTGCTTTTGCGGTCGGTGGTCCTGTCCGGTAACATGAACTTGTCCAGTCATTCTGCCACAGTCATGACGGTGACTTGCAAATGCTGTTCTGTGTTTGTTCAGTAATGCTTTAATTTGTCTGTCTGTGTGGAGTGTAGTCAGGTCGAATGAGTACTCTCCCACTGCGCTAATCCGATTAGCGTAGTCTCCTACTGTGAGGGTGGCTGGTGCTCTGTCTGCTCTTGCCATTCGCCAGACACACTGGTTTACTGGGTCAAACGATAAGCTGTGTGCGTTCATAAAATCAATCCCTAGGATGTGTTCTGCTGTCCTGGGAAGATTTACTAGAACTACGGGGTGCCTTGTGCTAATGTTCCCTAGCTGAATTGCTATGGGTGCTGTAATGTGTCCCTGCTGCGAGTGTCCGGTGAACCCGCTAAGTGTAATGGTGGATGTGGTCGGCCACGTGTCTGCGTGTGCCGTGATCGTAGAGTTAATGGTGGTGCGGGATCCTCCTGTGTCCCAGAGTAATTCTATGGGCTTCCCTTTGACTTTCGCTGTGACTACGGGCCTCCCTGATGGATCCCATAGTGTGTCACAGACCCAAGTGGGGGAGCCCGGACACCGTCAGTCCGTCTCGTCCACATTGGTGGGTCCTGACTGTACTGTAACATTATGGATCGGTTTTGACTTATTGCGGTTCAGAGTGCCTGTCTGCTGGCCTCTCTGAGATCGCTGGGGTGCATTGCATTCCTTAGCCCAATGCCCTAACTGTCCACAGTTATAGCATTCCTGTCCTTTCTGCTGAGGGCTGCTCTTGCCTTCATTTACCCATGCGGGCTTCTGGTGCTCTCTGACTGCTTGGATATCTGCAGCAGCCTGAGCCTCTTCTGGGGATCTAACTTTGCCTTTTCCCTGAAGCGATTGCTCCCAAGCGCGGGACAATCTTTTCAGGACCCATTTCTCGTTATGGGCCTCTTCTGAGGGGTCATAGCTGTTGCAAGCGCTCTGTCCTGCTTCTGTTGCGTGGGAGAGTATTGTGCGCGTCCATTTAACCATGTTTTCGCGGGTTAAATGCGCTCTATCTAATTGTCCAAACACTGCGCTGAAATGAATCCACAGCCTTCCTGCGAATGCTGTGGGGTGTTCGGATCTTTTCTGCCTGCATTTGTTTAATCCTTCTACTGGGTCACCTCTATTGTACCCTATGGCATCTAAAATGGCGGTGTGCATCTCCTCTAGGCTGCCTCCTGCCACGTTCTGTGGGTCGGGGAGGGCTGCTACTACACTTTGGTCTAAACTCAGAACTGTGAGCTTAACCTGCTCTCTCTCATCCAGGCCGTACATGGTCGCCTGCTGTTTAACTTTTGCGAAAAACTGGTGGGGGTCTGCGGTGGGGAGGAACGGAGTGATCTTTTCACACGCGTCCCTTAGCTGGGTTACTGTTAAAGGGGTGGTGTAGGTTATGTCTGGGGCGCCTTCTGATTCGGCTTTTCTCTGCGTGGTTACGGGATTCATGGGTGCGGTTATGGTCTGAGCTGTGGGGGGTTGGGGTGCCTGTCGTTTCTGCTGAGCTGCTGGCGCACATGTTCCCTGAACATAACGCTGCGCTGTCTCACTTAATTCCTGCCAATCTGGGGCATTTTCCCCATCTAACTGTGCTCCAAAGGTGCTTTGGAAGCCATTCTGCACCGAAAGCAGAGATTGCAGTTCCGCAATCTGTTTCCTGCATTTCGCGTGGTCAACTGTGCTTTGTCTTTGTTCGGTCGTTGCAGCATGGAGTGCTCTCAAAGCTGCTTTGAGATCAGAACATTGCCTCTGCAATGCCTCCACCTGCTTTTCTAATTCCTGTCTTATCAGAACGGCACGTTGCACGTCCTGATAGGCTTTCTCATACTGGGTCTGGGAACTGCTCAGATGAGCTAGACAAGACTGATGAGCCCTTTTGGCATCATCCACCTCTCTATCCTTCTCTGCCAACTTCCCTTTTAGATCCAGATTCTCCTTCTCGATGTCCCTGACATCGACCTTACTCATCCTATTCCTCTCTTCTAAATCTGTCCGGAGCGTCCTGATGACCTCCTCTGCGCCTCGCAACTGTGCCAAACAGGACACAATCGCCATCGGCTTGCGTGCTTTACCTAGGTTCTTTTTGTGTATTTGAGAGAGGTTCTCCCACCAAGTATGACCTATACTCCCGGGACCTGTCTCCTCATTTTCACAAAACTCTTTCCAAAGGGGCCATCCCTTTCCTTGTAAATATTTGCGGAGTTCCAGCTCCCACGTGGGACACTGACCTACTCTGCTACTGCTGCTGGTCGCTGCGACCACAAACCTTTCTGGGTCCATCAGACGTTCCATTGCCTGCATGGCCATTTCCTCTGACTCTCTTTGTATAATTTGGAACAGGGGGTTGCTGGGGTTGTGTTTCAAGAAACGGGTACGGCTTACGCTATGTTCCGTTGACAAAACTACCGAAAGTTTGTCGCAACAAAAAGCTTTCAGTTTTACCTTACAGCCCTGTTAGTACGCATGCACTAAACACACTTCCGAATTACGCTTATTATTTTGAACACCTTGAATACTTGTGATTTCTTTACTTTCTTACTTTCTCTGTAATTTGGAGTTCTAATTCAAATTTCAGGGGCCTGGACGGTGTGGGGTTTCCAATTACAACCGTGTCCCGGCGGAGTCGCCACTAAATGTTGCACGTTTTACTGTGGTTGTAAAACGCGTTTATTGGAGTGTATTAACACGCCTCCGTATTCGACGTGTGCTTAACACTACTAGGCTCTGTTCTATGTATTTATTCAGCTCTGGAGTCGCCAGGTGCCGTATAGACACCGTCACAAGTATTCCAAGGTCAAGTTCAAAGTAATAAAGACGATACACCGATTAGTAAGGTTCAAACGATCAATATTTATTATACAGTTATAATAAATACTCATACACACACTAAGAGACTAAGCTATAACTAAACTTAAGTGATCAGAATACTTATCTAACAGGAACAGGCAAGGTCAGAGAACGAGGCCTTCGTCCTGGTCTTGTACTGCAGCCTTCAGCAAGCGTTCTGGTACTGGGGGTCTAGTGGGCTTGGATCGCGTAGCGAGCGTTGAACTTACGGTTTCGGCGGCTGGTGCTCAACGGCTGGAGTCAGGATGCAAGATGTCTATCAGGGCCGGAGCACGGGTTTAACAGACCGGGCTATGTGGGGAATTTGCCTTTATACCCCTCTCTAATGTCCTTGCCCCCCTTCTGGGCGGGCTCTACCTTTCGGTACCGATTGGAGCGTTTCCAAACGGTTACCTTCGAAATCCTCCAATGCGAGGGCCTTCCTCGGTGTTGGGGGGTGGTTTCGATATTCGTTACTTTGGTGCCATCCTGTCTGCGCAACCAATCAAGTGTTACATTGAGATGGAAATGTTGCCATTGTTCGTGCCTGGATCTGGGCTGCCTCATCAGAATGTTAAGCGCTTTGCCATTAACACCTTTGGCTTGGAGATCTTGCACCTGGCCAGAAACTGGTTTGCTGCTTGCAAAATGCTAATTAGTTGAGAGCAGACTGTCTGCTCTCCCTACACAGGCTTTTCCTTCTGTCTTCCATTTTACTTTGGCTCAGTGTCCATTTTGCGTGGCCAGCATGGCTACAAAGGACAAAAGCAAAAGGTAGAAAAGTGAATAAGAAAAGTGAGAGGTGGAGAAACCAAGGGCAAAACTCAAACAGGGAAGAAGAGAAAAATATTGGGAGCAAGACAAACATTGTGAAAAAGACAAACTTAAAGGCTCTGTGCCTTACTGCACGGAGCATTTGCAATAATGTGGATGAACTAATCGCGCAGATAGATATAAATGGGTATGATATAATTGGGATTACGGAGACATGGCTGCAGCGTGAACAGGGATGGGCGTGTCGCGTCTTTTCGTCCGACGTCACTTCATCCAACGACACTTCGTCCACGTCTTTTGGTACAACGTCTTTTTGTCCGCACGTCTTTTGGTCCAACGTCTTTTTGTCCAATTATCCAATTACAAATAAACTCCGTATAAAACCATTTAATTGATAAAATGCAAGTACAATACAGCAAGTGAATTTAATTGCTAAAATGCAAGTAATTGATAAAATGCAAGTAAAATGCAAGTTGAAAAATGCAGTTAAAAAATCTAAAAATGCAGTTAAAAAATCTAAAAGTTTACTAATTACTTAAAATTCCCGAAATATATCACATCACTTAGAGAATACAGTTGGAAAATGATTCTTAAAGTTACTTAAAATTGATGTAAATTGTAAGCAACATTCCTCAAGAAATCAATTTTTGTTGTAGAATCATATTCAACGTCCAATCTTTTGAGGCGTTCAGTTATTTTCTTATATCGCGTACATGAAGTCGACTGATCTCCCCGAAGAATTTGAGCCTTTTTGCCTATTATGAACCCTTCCTCTTCCTTAAGAGTTTTGATTAACCTCCAGATATTCAAATGAGTTCCACCCGCCGAACGCTTTATCGCAGAATGAAATCCTTTATTACATATTATACCTTGCTATGTGCATTAGAGAAGATTTCTATTTACAAAATGTTAATGTGGGGAGTGGAGTGGAGTGCTAATAAGCAAGTTACAAAAAGTCAAGTTACAAAAAGTCTTTGACAAAAAAAATCATCCGGCAAAAAGACGTTGGACCAAAAGACGTGGACGAAGTGTCATTGGACGAAATGACGTCGGACGAAAAGACATAGCACCGGGATGGGAACTGAATGTCACAGGGTTCTCAGTATTTAGGAAGGACACGTATAAAAGAAAATGTGGTGGCGTGGCACTGCTGGATAAAGAGGAAATTAACACAATAGTGAGAAAGGATATTAGCTCTGAAAATGTGAAATCCGTATGGGTAGAGTTGAGAAATACCAAGGGACAAAAAACATTAGTGGGTGTCATATATAGACCCCCAAACTGCAGTGGTGAGGTTGGGAATGGCATTAAACAAGAAATTAGAGATGCATTTAATAAGGGAATAGCGGTGATCATGGGTGATTTTAATCTTCACAGATTAGGCAAATCAAATTAGCCACAATGCCGTAGAGGAGGAATTCCTGGAGTGTATATGGGATGATTTTCTTGATCAATATGTGGAGGAACCAACTAGAGAGCAGGCCATCTTAGACTGGGTACTGTGTAATAAGAAGGGAATCATTGCCAATCTGGCTGCACGTGACCCTTGGGGATGAGCGAACATAACATGATAGAATTTTTTATCAAGATGGAGAGTGAAGTAGTTGATTCGGAGACTAGGGTGCTGAATCTTAATAAAGGGAACTATGAGGATATGAGGTGTGAGTTGGCCTTGATAGATTGGGGGGAGTTACTTAAAGGGATGACAGTAGATAGACAATGGCAAAAATTCAAGGAACGTATGGGGGACCTACAGCAACTGTTCATTCCTGTCTGGCACAAAAGCAAAGAGGGTAAGAGGGCCAATCCATGGCTTATAAAGGAATTTAGAAATTGTATCCGATACAAGGAAGAAGCAGACAGATTGGCCAAGCAAAATAATGGGCTCGATTCTCTACTCCGACGGCAGAGCATCGGCGTCAAAACGGGAGTGTTTCACTCTGCTCCATGCCATACAAGGGGGCTAGCAGGAGCACAGTGGAACGTGTGGGTGCGGCCACAGAGCAGCATTGGAGACGCGGCACCCATGCCAACATAGATCCAACCCCGCATGCATCGGACCGCCTAACAATGCTGTCATTCCCCCCCCCCCCCCCCCCCCCCCGCAGGAGAAGAGCGCCCATAACCAACGATAGTGTGCCCGAACCGGAGGGGGTGAACCTGACTTGCGTGCACGAGCAGAGGGCATTGGACATAGCTGGTGCACTCGAGGACTGGGAGATTGCCCATGCTGAGATAGGGGGCGTGCCACCAAGTGAGATACCCCCCACCTTCCTGGCCCCTTTCCCCTCAGCACTCTCCCTCAGCACTCTCCCCTCAGCACTCTCCCCTCAGCCGTTTCCCCTCAGCACTCTCCCCTCAGCCGTTCCTCCTCAGCACTCTCCCCTCAGCACTCTCCCCTCAGCACTCTCCCCTCAGCCGTTTCCCCTCAGCACTCTCCCCTCAGCCGTTCCTCCTCAGCACTCTCCCCTCAGCACTCTCCCCTCAGCACTCTCCCTCAGCATTCTCCCCTCAGCACTCTCCCCTCAGCCGTTCCCCCTCAGTACTCTCCCCTCACCCCGTACCGCGACTCACACCCCCCTCCACCTGCCGAACCATGATGGTGTATTGTGTGTCACAGGGCCACGCGGTGACCGACCCGGAGCACCTGGCAGACACCGCCCACATCCAGCACCTGAACAGCCAGCCGACGCAGATCAACCTGGTGCACCGCCCACATCCAGCACCTGAACAGCCAGCCGACGCAGATCAACCTGGTGCACCGCCCGCATCCAGTGCCTGTTCAGCCAGCCGACACAGATGAACCGGGCGCATCAGGCTTACACCGCCCCCGGCTAATACCTGGGCGGCCAGCCCGCAGGGACTCCAGCAGCGATGGGGAGGGCAGTTCCAACAACAGCCCTCCGGCCCAGTCCAGTGACAACACGACGACCCAGGACACCAGCACATAGGGGAAAGACAGGCACGACATGATGACACAGAACACTAGCGCACAGGGGACAGACAGACGTGAAAGAACACAACACAACACCACCACGGAGGAGACAGACATACAGGATATGGCACCCCAGGGTACCCCAGACCGCAGGTCCGATAAAGACACAGGTTGCGTCACAGCTGTCCCCTGCACCCTCCGCCACCGCACCTCTCACCTCGGTTGGCCAACTTAGTGATGAGGCTTCTGGGACACTAACTGGTGCGCATCACACAGCTGCTCCAGTACAGCAGGTGGAGGTAGGAGCAGCCGAGGGGCTGGGCGGTCGGAGGGCAGCCCAGCCCCAGCAAATACCTGCCGCCCAGATGGGTCCCGGGTTCCTGGAGTTCCCCCGCCCACCCATAGACCTGAAACAGTCAGGGGCCTAGGGGCGTGAGAATGTGACGGCTGGTTTCCAGCACCTGGAGACGCAAGTGCAGGAGTGCATCCATGTCCAGGAACAGGAAATGGTGCCGGTCATGAGTGCCACACAGGCCAACACCGCATGGGTGGCGTTCGCGGTGGAGACAATGGTGCGACGGTGTCAGGCATGGGACTGGCTTTGCAAGGCCTGGGGCTATCTGTGCACGCGGCCTCCGCGGCCCAGGACAGGGCTGCCCTCTCACAGGCAGCCATGAGCCAGAGCCAGCTGAACATCGTAGAGGCGCTCAACAACCTGGCGCGGTCTCAGCAGGCCATGGGCCAGTCTCAGCAGGCCATCGCTGAGAGCATCAGTGCCATTGCCCGGGTGATGGACCGAGCCAGACAGGGATGGTGAATTCCTTGAGCTCCATGGCTGCGAACGTTCAGACCCTGGTCGATACCAGCGCGGGCCTCCAGGACTGGCAGCGCCAGGTGATGGTGATGCCCCGGGTGCTGGATCCGCTCGCACCCCCATCCCATGGAGAGTCCCGGGGGCCACCGGGCATCCTGAGGGAGAAGGAGGTGCTGGATGATATGGTGCTGGGGGAGGGGAGGATGGTCGGTGGTGTGGGAGGTGAGGGTGGTCGGTGGTGTGGGAGGTGAGGGTAGTCGGTGGTGGGGGAGGTGAGGCTGGTCGGTGGTGGGGAAGGTGAGGGTGGTCGGTGGTGGGGGAGGTGAGGGTGGCGGTGGTGGGGGAGGTGAGGGTGGCGGTGGTGGGGAAGGTGAGGGTGGTCGGTGGTGGGGGAGGTGAGGGTGGCGGTGGTGGGGGAGGTGAGGGTGGTCGGTGGTAGGGGAGGTGAGGGTGGCGGTGGTGGGAGGTGAGGGTGGCGGTGGTGGGGGAGGTGAGGGTGGTGGGGGAGGTGAGGGTGGTGGTGGTGGGAGGTGAGGGTGGCGGTGGTGGGGCAGGTGCCGAACTCTGCTGTCTGTGCCCATGCCCATCACTACTGACCCCCACTGCGGTCACCGTAATGTGCAGCTACCAGCGACAACCATGCCTGCTGGCCCAGCCAGCAGCGCTGGGCAGCCTCCTGTTGCCGTCCATCCCCCATGGCCCGTGCATCTGCTTCACCCTCACCATCCCCTCATCTGGAGAAGAGTTCCCCTCATGCTGACCGTCCCCCTCCTCCTTCTCCAGCACATCGCCCCTCTGCTGGGCTATGTTGTGCAGGACGCAGCAGACCAGGACGATGCGGCCGACACTCTCCGACGGGTACTTGAGGGCCCCCAAAGCGGGCCAGGCACCTGAAGCGCATCCTCAGCAGCCCAAAGCACCTCTTGACCACACCCCTGGTTGCTGCATGGGCATCATTGTAGCGGCGCTCCGCGTCGGTCTGTGGCCTCCGTATAGGCGTCATCAGCCACGACCACAACGGATAACCCCTGTCGTCCAACAACCAGCCCCGCAGGCATGGGGGGGGGGGGGGGTGTCCCTCGAACATGGCGGGGATCAACGATAGGGACATTATAAAGGAGTCATGCACACTGCCAGGGTACCTTGCGCAGACGTGCAGGATCGTCATCCTGTGGTCACAGACCACCTGCACGTTCATTGAATATGTACCCTACCTGTCCAGGTACATGGCCCTTTCCTCCGAGGTGGGCCGCATGGCGATGTGCACTCCATCGATCGCGCCCTGCACCATAGTTATCCGGGCAACATGGCCGAAATCCGTTGCGTGGGCAACCTGGAGGGCGCGTTCCACAGGGAACTGTATGCACCGGTCCGCAATGTCATACAGTGCGTCGGTGACGGCCCAGATGCACCTGTGCACCGAAGGCAGGGAGATGCCAGACAGGTCCCCACTCGCCGACTGGAATGACCCCATCGCGAAAAAGTTGAGGGCAACCGTCACCTTGACGGTCACCGGGAGGGCATGTCCACGCCCCGGTCCCACGTGGTGCCAGGTGTGCCATCAGTTGGCAGATGTGGGCGACAGTCTCCCGGCTCATCCGGAGTCTCCTCCTGTACGCCCTGTCCGGGAGGTCCTCGAAGGACATGCGGGGCCGGTACACACGTTGTCGCATCGGACGCCTCCGTGGCGGTAGCACACCCTCCTCCTCCTCGTTATCCTCGTGCTGTGACTCCCGCACGGTGTGGTGCTCCTCCTGCGCCTCTCAGGCCTGTGACCCTGCGACCTGGGCGGCTTGCACGTGCCCCACTGCAGCCTGCTGCTCTACAACAGGCTCTGCCACCTCCCTGTCACGCCCATGCTCCAGCTCCCTCTGGGCCTCATGCAGGGCAGCAGCTCCGCCACGGCGGCCAACAACGCTGGGAGATGGCTGAACATTGTACGATCTCTAGGGGGTGGGAGTAGACAGGGTTTCAGCATCGGTATACCCCCTCCACAACCAGGTGCCATGGGCTACATGGCCGGCCCGGTTGCCAGCGCGCGCCACCCCTACCCCCTCGGTGCCCTGAGACTTGTCGGCCGTCCCTTCTGCCAGGGCCACTGTCTGGTGGCAGTGCCCTCACCGGGGAACTGCCGTGTGTGCCACCCTGGACCTACCCGCTGTTGGGTGTCACCAGTTTGGTGAGGGGGGGGGGGGGTCTGGCACACATCAGGATGGGCGGGCAGCCTGCGCCGCAATTTTTTTTCGCAATTCTCCATGTGGCCGGGCGCCATGCGCGGGCGCCCATTTTTGCACGCATCAGAGAATGGCGTCCCGGCATGGGAACGGCGTCACGCAATTCGCGACCCGGCAGGGGGTTGGAGAATTCTGCCCAATAGGTCTGAGGATTGGGAGCAGTTTAGAATTCAGCAAAGAAGGACAAAGGGATTGAATAAGAAGGGGAAAGTACATACGAAAGGAAGCTTGCAGGAGTATAAAGACTGACACTAAGAGTTTCTACAGATATGTGAAGAGAAAGAAATTGGTGAAGGGAAATGTAGGCCCTCTACAGACAGAAACAGGGGAATGCACAATAAGGGACAAAGAAATGCCCGAGCAATTGAATATATAATTTGGACACAAATGAGGACACAAATCAGATCCCAGGAATGTTGGAGAATGAAAAGTTTAGTGAGAGGGAAGAACTGAGGGAGATCAACATTATCAGAGAAATTGTGCTGGGAAAATTGATGGGATTCAAGTGGGATAAATCCCCGGGGCCTGAGAATCTGCATCCCATAGTGCTTAAGGAGATGGCTCTGGAAATAGTAGATGCATTGGTTGTCATCTTCCGGGATTCTATAGACTGTGGAACAGTCTCTGCAGATTGGAGGGTAGCTCACGTCACTCTGATATTCAAGAAGGGAGGTTGAGAGAAAGTGGGAAAATGCTTGAATCCATTATCAAGGACTTTATAGCCGAACATTTAGAAAGCAGTGGCAGGATCAGTCAGAGTCAGCATGGATTTATGAATGGAAAATCATGCCTGACAAATCTGTTGGAATTCTTTGAAGAGGTAACCAGTACAGTTGATAAGGGGGAGCCAGTCGATATGGTATATTTGGACTTTCAGAAGGCGTTTGACAAACTCCCACATAAGAGATTATTATGCAAAATTAAAGCGCATAGGATTGGGGGAAATGTATTGAGGTGGATAGAGAACTGGTTGGCAGAGAGGAAACAAAGTGTAGGGATTAATGGGTCCTTTTCAAACTGGCAGCAGTAACTAGTGGGGTACCACAGGGATTGGTGCTTATTCACAACATATATTAATTATTTGGATGAGGGAACAAAATGTAACATCTCAAAGTTTGCAGATGATACTAAATTAGGTGGGAGAGTGAAATATGATGAGGATGCAGGGATCCTACAGCAAGATCTGGACAGGTTGGGCGAGTGGGCAAACCATTGGCAGATGCAGTATAATATGAATAAGTGTGAGATTATTCATTTTGGAAGCAAAAACAGGAAGGCAGATTACTACCTGAATGGTTATAAATTGGGAGAGGGGAGTGTGCAGTGGAACCTGGGTGTCCTTGTGCACCTGAAGGTAAGCATGCAGGTGCGCCAGGCGGTAAAGAAGGTTAATGGTATGTTGGCCTTCATTGTGAGAGGTTTTGAGTATAGAAGCAGGGATGTGTTGCTGAAATTATACAGGGCCATGGTGAGGCCACACTTGGAGTATTGTGTGCAGTTTTGGTCTCCTTCTCTGAGGAAGGATGTTCTTGCTCTCGAGGGAAGGCAGTGAAGGTTTACCAGACTGATTCCAGGGATGGCAGGACTGTCATATGAGGAGAAATTGACTAGGTTGGGATTGTTTTCGTTGGAGTTCAGAAGAATGAGTGGGGATCTCATAGAGATCTATATCAGCAGCCTGCCATTAGGGTTTCCCATTGTGTGCACCACCAGAGCATCAGGAAATCCGCAGGTGCATGTGTGCTGCCGGTAAGATGAAGGATCCTACTGATGGAGAATCCAGCTCCAGAGCTCTTTATATTTAATGCTTGCTACACTGATTTGTACAGAAGAATGGCTGGTTTGAAACCAAAAAAGAAAAGAAAGAGAAAAAGTGCTGGAAAACCTCAGCGGGTCTGACAGCATCTATAAGGAGCGATAAGAGCTAACATTTCGAGTTCAGATGACCCTTTGTCAAAGCTTTGACAAATGGTAATCCCCAGGATGTTGATTGTGGGGGATTCGGCGATGGTAATGCCATTGAATGTGAAGAGTGGTGGTTAGATCCTCTCTTCTAGGAGATGGTCTTTGCCTGGCATTTGTGTGGCATGAATATAACTTGCCAGCCCAAGCCTGGATATTGTGCATGTCTTGCTGCATTGGGACATGGAATGCTTCATTATCTGAGGAGTTGTGAATGGTGCTGAACATCCGCAACATCCCGCAATATCTGACCTTAGGGAGGTCATTGATGAAGCAGCTGAAGATGGTTTGGCCCAGGATACTACCCTGAGGAACTCCCGCAGCAATGTCTTGGAGCTGAGATGATTGACCTCCAACCAAGGCAACAAACTTCCTTTGTACCAGGTATGACTCCAACCAGTTTTGCTGGAGCTCCTTGCTGCCATAATTGGTGAAATGCTGCCTTGATGCCAAGGGCAGTAACTTTCACCTCACCTCTGGCATTCAGCTCTTTTGTCCATGTTTGAACCAAAGCTGCAATGAGTTCAGGAGCTGAGTAAGTGCCACTTGATTGCACTGTTGATAATCCCTTCCATCGTGTTACTGCTGATGTAGAGTAAACTGATAAGGCTGGGTTGAATTTGTCCTGTTTCTTGTGTACAGGACACACCTAAGCAATTTTTTCACTTTGCCAGATCGATGCCAATGTTGTAGCTGCATTGGAACAGCTTTGCTCGGGTTGCGGTAAGTTCTGGAGCACAAGTACTGTTGTCGGAATATTGTCAGGGTCTTCAGCCCTGGCCTTCTGACCCCGTATCCAGTGCCTTCAGCCATTTCTTGATATCATGTGGAGTGAATGGTATTGGCTAAAGACTGGCATCAGTGATACTGGAGACCTCCAGGGGAGACCGAGACTCAGCATTCTGGCTGAAGATTGTTGCAAATGCCGGGTTTCATTCCTTCTTTTATGTTTTCGTAGCGGTTGAGTAAAACTGAGTGGCTTGCTAGGTCATTTCCAAGGGCATTTAAGAGTCAACCACATTGCTGTGGGTCTAGAGTCACATGTCAGCCAGACCTGGAAAGGGTGGCAGATTTCCTTTCCTAAAGGGCAACGACATCATGTCATTATTCGACTTTAATTCCAGATATTTTATTGAGTTTAAATTCCACTACCTGCCATGGTGGGATACCAACCCAGGCCCCCAGATCATTATGCTGGATCTCTGGATTACTAGCCCAGTGACAATACCACTATGCCACCACCTCCCCATGGATGGCAACCCTCCGTTGTACTCTGGTTTTTCATCTCCAATACTGGGCGCAATCTCCTGCACTTGGCAAGCCTGCTCTTGGCCAAGCCAAGGTCATGTTAATGGCTGAAATATTCAGTCCAGGCAGGTTTAGATCAGGGAAGAGAGCCACGGATTTCAGATGATGTATCTGACGTTTATACAATGAGGATGGAAGAGCAACACTGAGTCATTATTTACAACAAAAAAACTGAAGTGCACATTGTCGAATTTAACAGAAAATCAACTGTGCTTCTAAACTCTGGTGCTATAAAAAATAAATCAACAGGTAGGAAAACCTTATTAGGTTTAAAGTGTGCATAATTGCTATGGAGCATTGGCATATTTTTTTTAAAGATTTATGTTAAGAAAGGTAACAAGGGCAGAAATCAATACTGCCAAAGCTTTGCACTCTAGGCAATAGATGTAACATTGCCGTTTTTATTCTACAGATGTGGCAAATGATAGTTCCAACTTTAAAATATATAATTAAATATCTTCGTTGCTATTAACATAATTTACAATAATCTTGCTGATAATCTTTAATATAATCTCTACAATAAGAATCTTTATTATTGTCACAAGTTGGCTTACATTAACACTGCAATGAGGTTACTGGCAAAATCCCCTATAAATATATTCTGCAATGCTTATTGTCCACAACTAATTATTTTGGAAAAGCTTTATTGCAAAAAAAAGCTAATGTGCCAGGATAGACCAAAGCCAATTGATAAAAATATTTTTTGTTTTAAATAGGTGATGCTTTCATCCATCAAATCCCCACAGCACATGAGGAAGCCACTCGGCCCATTGTTTTGACTCTCCAAAAGAGGACTGCCTAGGATCACACTCGTTCTATCCCACCTAACCTGCAAATCTTTTGACACCAAGGGGCAGTTTTGAATGACCAATCAACCTATCCTGCACACCTTTGGACTGTGGGAGGAAACCAGAGCCCAGAGGAAACCCATGAAGACACAGGGAGAACGTGCAAATTCCACACAGTCACCACAAGACCCGAATCAAACCCAGGTTCCTGGCAGTGTGAAGCAGCAGTGCTAATCACTCTGCCACCATGCTGCTGCAATTCACAGCCATATTCATAGTCACAGCTATTGTCTAAGACCTCATTGTCTAAGAATACGGTGACAAAATATCTGGCAAAGTGCAGCATATCAGGTTTCCTGAAAATAAACAGCCTTGAGTTGAGTTCATATGCTGACCTATGTGATTTCATTTTTGGTGCAGCATCTGCTCGAGGAACATCTTTGAAATATACCATGTAAATCAGAGAATCAAGAAATGCCGAGGCAGGAATTCATTAGTCACAGTGGAGGCATGTTCCAAATATATTGCAGCATTGAAAATACCCATGAAACTGCTGCCTAATATCATCCAGATGCGAAGGAACATGACAATATTGGATCACATACTCCAATTTGGCTGTGTGCAGTTGCCAGCGCAAAGTTGGCTCCAACTTTAATTTGCTCATCACACTAGTCAAAAATCAGCAACCCTCCCACTCACAGCTGGCATCTTTCAGAGCTCCGAACGCCAGTGGATGAAAGTTATGAGGGCAATATCCAGATTCTTTCTGACTGATCCTCATTTTATTCAGAATGCAAACCAATGGAGTATTAATCAGATGCTGTTGCCTCCAAAAATTTGGCAAGCAGTTCATGGCAGGAAAGTTGGAAACATCGCGCTGATTTTCAGACATGAATAAACAAAATAATTTTAAAAATATCAAACTTTGAAACTAGTTACAGTTATCAGCTGTTATTAGTGTAATAACAACATCAACTTTTACGAATTTCTTGTTCTAAAATATATTTTCTCACTTTTCCACATCAGTCATAAAACATATTTTATCACATCAACACAAGGTTCTGTCTATTTGTAAAGTGGAAGGGAGGGAAGGAGGAAAGGGGAGGGAGGGAGGGGAGGAAAGAGGGGGAAGCTGAGAGAGGGGGGAATGGGAGAGAGGGAGGAAGTGAGATGAAGAGGGAGAGAGAGAGTTTAGACATATCAATTGTTAATTTTACAGGCTCAAAGTCTGAAATCAGCAGCTGCTAAAGCGCAGTATCCTGGCACACACCTCCTCTGGCATGATTTTGGGATGTCCTTTACCTGTACACTCTTACAGGTGGGTGACTGATTTGCTTCCTCGCTAAGTGTAAATGTAGCCTGACACTTCTCTCAAGATCCCTGCGCCTATATCAAAACCTCGAAAGAAGTTTAAAGATATTAAGAAGCCAAGCTATGAGTGTGATGCCCAAGTGAAGGTTAAGTATGACTCCAGATTATTAATCTGCTCCGGATTCTGCAATATCTGTCAGAGAGATAGTTCACATTAGTTTACAGGAAGCTTGCATAGGTCAACTAAGGCAAACTTTGTGAAAGCATTTAAAGTAAGAATCAGGGAGATTCTTAAACAACACATCTTAATATACATTGCAAAATCTAAACGTAAAATAAGTAAGTAAAGTCACCAATGACCAAAGGCTGCTTTTCCCTTTCAGGCGGAGAGCTGACTTGTGATGATTTAACCTGAGGATCGCCACATCTCAGGCAAGGGGCAAGGTTGAGAAAGTGGGCCTTCATAAATAACCTCAGCCAGTACAGGAATTGAACCTGCGCTGTTGGTCTTGCCCTGCATCACAAACTGTTTGCCATGGCAACTGGGATAAACCAGCCATTAAATCATACACTCTTAAATAACACAGCTTAAAATACATTGCAAAATCCAAATGTACTTTAGCTCTGTGGCGCTAACAATTGCACTCAAAGACGAGAGACAAGTTCAATCGAGGCTTTATTGCTGTGTGATGCTATTCCTCCGGCTGCAACTGTAGACTAGGGTCTGAGTGACTCACACGCATATTTATACACAAGCTCCCTATGGGAGGAACCTGTATTACAGGTACAGCCATACATCCCCCTACTGCAAGTATGCATATCTACAGTGGTTATCACCACATTCACCCCCTGTGAAAATGAGTCCGGCGGAGGCGACGTGTAACTATAATACAAAGGATGAAATATTTACAAAAGGGTTCAAACAAAGAAAACCAAGAGTCCATCCAGTTAGTAGGTTACAGGTTGAGCTGAACCGACGGTCGAACGTTCCACTGTGATCGGCGTAGCTGTGGTTGCGACGTCGGTGCAGGTGCTGGCGGCGTTGGTGCTGGCTACAGGCGGGATGACTCCGAGAGCAAGCCAAAATCTTCCGCGTCCTCCAGTGTGGGCAGGGGGACGAGGGATGGACCTGGTGGGGACGAATACGGGGGCGCCGGGGAAAAGGAGGGTGGCGCGGGGGGAAAAGGGGCGTGGGCATGGATCGGCACCTGAGGGAGCCAGGTCCCGGAGCGTGACTGTGTCATGGTGGCCGTCGGGGAACTCCACGTAGGCATACTGAGGGTTAGCGTGGAGAAGGCGTACTCTGTCCACCAGGGGTTCCGCCTTGTGGTGCCAGACATGCCTACGGAGAAGGACTGGGTCCGGAGTCGTGAGCCACGTCGGGGGCGACACCCCGGATGTAGACTTCCTAGCGAAGGCAAAAACACATTCATGGGGTGTACTGTTAGTTCCGGTGCACAGTAGTGACCGAATGGAATGGAGCGCGTCAGGGAGGACCTGCTGCCAGTGAGCGGCTGGGAGGTTCCTGGACCGTAGGACCAGCTGGACGGCCCTCCATACCATCCAGTTCTCCCTCTCTACCTGCCCGTTTCCCCGGGGGTTGTAACTGGTCGCCCTGCTGGAGGCGATACCCCTACTGAGCAGGAACTGACGCAGCTCATCGCTCATGAACGAGGATCCCCTGTCACTGTGGATGTAGTCGGGGAAACCGAACAGGGCGAAAACGGAATCCAGGGCCTTGATGACGGTGGCAGACGTCGTATCCGGGCATGGGATGGCGAAGGGGAACCGAGAAAATTCATCGACCACACTAAGGATGTAGGTGTTGCGGTCGGTGGAGGGGAGGGGCCCTTTGAAGTCCACGCTGAGGCGTTCAAAGGGGCGGGGTGCTTTCACCAGGCGCGCGCGATCTGGCCGGTAGAAGTGCGGCTTGCACTCGGCACAGACCTGGCAGTCTCTGGTGACTGTCCGTACTTCCTCGACGGAGTAGGGCAGATTGCGGGCTTTGATTAGATGGTACAAGCGAGTGACCCCCGGATGGCAAAGGTTCTCGTGCAAGGCACAGAGCTGGTTCACTTGTGCGCTGGCACATGTTGCTCGGGAGAGGGCGTCTGGGGGCTCGTTGAGCTTGCCGGGGCGATACAAGATCTCATAGTTAAAGGTGGAGAGATCAATTCTCCACTGCAAGATTTTGTCATTCTTGATCTTGCCCCGCTGCGTGTTGTTGAACATGAAGGCTACCGACCGTTGGTCAGTGAGGAGAGTGAATCTCCTGCCGGCCAGGGAATGCCTCCAGTGCCGCACCGCTTCAACGATTGCCTGGGCCTCCTTTTCAACAGAGGAATGTCGAATTTCGGAGGTGTGGAGAGTGCGTGAAAAGAATGCCACGGGTCTGCCTGCCTGATTCAGCGTGGCGGCAAGTGCGACATCTGAAGCGTCGCTTTCTACTTGGAAAGGCAGAGTCCCGTCTACTGCGTGCATCCCGGCCTTGGCTATGTCAGATCGAATGCGGGCGAAGGACTGTTGTGCCTCGGCCGAGAGGGGAAAATGTGTGGACTGGATAAGTGGGCGGGCTTTGTCCGCATATTGTGGGACCCACTGGGCGTAATAAGAAAAGAACCCAAGGCAGCGTTTGAGGGCCTTGGGGCAGTGGGGGAGTGGAAGCTCCATGAGGGGGCGCATGCGGTCGGGGTCAGGTCCCAGTAGTCCGTTTTGGACTACGTAGCCGAGGATGGCTAAGCGGTCTGTGCGGAACACGCACTTCTCCTTGTACGTGAGATTAAGGAGAGATGCGGTGTGGAGGAATTTAGAAAGGTGGCGTCATGGTCCTGCTGGTCATGGCCGCAGATGGTGACATTGTCCAGGTACGGGAAGGTGGCCTGAAGTCCGTACCGGTCAACCATTCGGTCCATTTCTCGTTGAAATACCGAGACTCCATTCGTGACGCCGAAGGGAACCCTAAGAAATTGGTACAGACAACCGTCTGCTTCGAAGGCAGTGTAGGGACGGTCCGATTTACGGATGGGGAGCTGGTGGTAGGCGGATTTCAGGTCAATAGTAGAGAAGACCCGGTATTGTGCAATCTGATTGACCATATCAGAAATGCGGGGGAGGGGGTACGCGCCGAGCTGCGTGTACCGGTTGATGGTCTGGCTGTAGTCCACGACCATCCTGTGCTTCTCCCCGGTCTTAACCACTACCACCTGGGCTCTCCAAAGGCTGTTGCTGGCCTCGATGATACCCTCCCGAAGCAGCCGCTGGACTTTGGACCTGATGAAGGCCTTGTCCTGGGTGCTGCACCGTCTGCTCCTGGTGGCGACGGGCTTGCAATCTGCGGTCAGATTGGCAAAGAGTGAGGGAGGCTCGACCTTGAGGGTCACGAGGCCGCAAACGGTGAGGGGAGGTAGGTGTCCGCCGAATTTGAGGATGAGGCTCTGGAGATTGCATTGGAAATCCAGGCCTAGTAAGAGTGACGCGCAGAGGCTGGGGAGAATGTACAGATGGAAACGGTCAAATTCCACGCCCTGTACAGTAAGTTTAACCAGGCAGAAACCCCGGATTGGGACAGAGTGGGAACCGGAGGCGAGAGAGATCTGCCGTTTGGCGGGATGGTCCGCAAGGGAATAGTGCCTTACCGTGTCCGGGTGGACGAAGCTCTCGGTGCTCCCGGAGTCGATGAGGCAGGAGATCACGTGGCCGTTGACCAGCACCGATGTGGAAGAGGGTGCCAGGTTGCGAGGAGGCGACTGGTCGAGCGTAAAAGAGGCGAGTAGCGGGCGATCGGCAGTCGAGTCAGATGATTCCGATGAGGAGCGGTAGTGACCCCTGTCCCGTGGCCCTGTCCCAGGGGAGGAAAAAATGGCGGCGTCTGGAGTACCTGTGTGGGAGAAGATGGCGGCGGACAAAATGGCGGCACCCATGGAGCGCACGTTGTGGGGTCGGGACAAAACGGTGGCGCACATGGCGGTGGGAGATAAAGATGGCGGCGCCCACGGAGTGCACGTAGCGGGGGCGGCGAAAGATGGCGGTGCCCACTGATCGCACGTGGAGTCGGGGGAAGCGGACGGCAGGGACCATTGTGCGATCGGCTGAGGCGAGGGGAACGGGGGCGCGATAGCGGCAACCGTCCGGGACTGACACACCGCTGAAAAATGGCCTTTCTTGCCACAGGCTTTACAGGTCGCGGTGCGGGCCAGGCAGCGTTGGCGGGGGTGCTTCTGCTGACCGCACCAGTAACAGTGGGGACCCCCAGGGAGCGCGGTGCAGCGAGCAGCTCAGGCATAGTGCGCGGGGGCGGATGCTGGAGGGGCTGGTTGCGGGGTCCACGAGGGGTAGGACGGGTGGGCCGAGCAGCTAGCGGAGTAAGATCGCGCACTACGGGAGGCGGCCGTCATGGAAAGCGCCAGAGTCTTTGTGGCCGCGAGGTCGAGGGCGGCCCCTTCCAGCAGTCGTTGCCGGATGGGGTCCGATGCAACGCCTGAAACAAAGGCATTGCACATGAGTAAGTCAGAGTGTTCCGTGGCTGTGCGGGCCCGGCAGTCGCAGTCTCGTACCAGAGGTATAAGGGCCCTCCAGAAGTCCTCAATCAACTCACCCGGCTGCTGGTCGCGAGTAGAGAGTTGATGCCCCGCAAACAGGGTGTTCGTCGACTGTGCATAGTTCTCCTTGAGCAGTTCCATAGCTCTGGTGTAGACAGTCGCATCTCGAATTAGCGGAAAGGCACTGGAGCTAAGTCTCGAGTACAGGAGTTGCTTTTTCTGAGCCTCTGTCAGGGGAGGGTCCGCTGAAGAGATGAAGGCCTCGAAGACTGCAAGCCAGTTGTTGCTTGTTCTGGGTAAGTGTGCTTTACACTCAATTTGGCTCTGTTTCATTCCTTAGCTCTAGAGTCGCCAGGTATCGTTAAGATACCGCCACAAGTTTCAAGTTCAACTTCAGACCAATAACTCCATACACCAGTTAGTAAGTTCAAACAAGACACGTTTATTATAATACAGTTATCTACTAATTGTGCATATAATACTACAAGACTAGGCTAATCCTACCACTAATAGGCCAAATACTTATCTGGATAAGGGAACTGCCGGATCAGGGATCAATGGTCTCTTGCTCTGCACAGGGTCCGCAGGTTTCCAGTAGTTGTGGACTAAAGGGGTCAGGAGTGTCTATTCTCATAGCGTGCTTTGTATGACACTTACTTGATGGCGGCTGCTGGCCAGGCCTCTCCTCTCCGTGGGCAAGTTCGAGAGCTGCTGCAAAGGTGTTCTTGTTGGGAGGGCCGGCTGAGAGAGCTGGTCAAGGAGAGGCTGACTGAGAGAGCTGGTCAAGGAGAGGCTGGCTGAGAGAGAGAGCTGGGGTCGGGGTCTCTGTCTTATACCTCTCCCAGGGTCTCGCGCCCACCTGGGCGGATCCTCTATACACTCGCAATCGATTGGGTCTCTTCCCAATCGATTGATTTGAATTTCCCCAATAAAGGGGCTGTTCTTCGATCACTGGGCGGTTCTTGGGGCTCATTGTTTTGGACTTCTCTTGGCGCCAAGAAGTCTGGCCTTCTATTCAATGTAGAGTTTTGAGTTAACTTGTTTCCATTGTACCCGGGAATCACCGGGTATCGCCTCATTAGTATGCTAACTTGTTTTTCACAGTGCTGTCTGGTTTCTGCAGCAGTCAGAATACACAAGCGCTTCTGCAAGCTGCTTGCTTTTGCAACATGTCCATTTTCCCTGCATTCTTTGTAATCTTCCATTTTGTGTTGGGCAGTGGGCACCCCAGGTGGCTACACTGTGAACAAAGTCTTTCCTGGCGTGAGGCGACTGCGGATCCAGCTGCAGACGGTCAGGCTTGATTCTGATGTCCATGGTTTACGGAAAATCACATAGCAATAAATTGTGGCGCTAACAATTGCACTCAAAGACGAGCGACAAGTTCAATCGAGGCTTTATTGCTGTGTGATGCTATTCCTCCGGCTGCAACTGTAGACTATGGTCTGAGTGACTCACACGCATATTTATACACAAGCTCCTTGTGGGCGGAGCTAGCCGGCAGGGACTTACCGGAGGAACCTGTATTACAGGTACAGCCATACATCCCCCTACTGCAAGTATGCATATCTACAGTGGTTATCACCACAAGCTCTGAATTAGCTGGGAAGAGTGCTAACATTAGTATCCTTGAAAGAGTAAATAGCACCAGTATCGAGGCCAACTCTGCTGGGCTGCCCATATGTTCAGGATGTAAAAGTCCCGACTGCCAAAGCAAATCTTCTTCACCTCAAGTAAGGATCCCGAAAAGAGGATGACAAAGGAAGGACTTCAAAAACACCTTGAAGGCTTACCTCAAGAAATGGAACATAGAAGTCAACTCCTCGGAGACCCTTGCTCAGAAGAAACCTACTTGGCAGAATCTCCTGATTGAAGGGACACAATTCTTTGAGAAGGCCCGACCGCAGGAGGAGGCCCAGAAAAGGAACCTGAGAAAGAATACCCACGACCGAGAGTCCAAGGATGATCCCACCTCCCGGAAACTCCTGCCAAGTGAGTGATTGAAGATGCGGCTCTAGGATCGTCATCAGCTACGCAGGGACCCACATAACCCATGACCAGTAACAGGAAGTACCATAGGCGGACAATCATACCCGTTAGTGAGTGATCGCTGAAGATTACATACCCCTACTCCAAACCCATCTATCAATTACAGTTCCTTTAATGAAAAACATCCTCATGACAAATCGAAGTTAAAAAAATACTTTCTTTCACTTTCTCAAATTGCAAACTCACTTTATACAGTAAAGTACCCCTTTAATGGAATTAACAGCCTCTTGACAAACCAAAGTTTAAAAAATATATATATCTTCCTTTCACCTTTATTTGCATTTTAAACATATTTATAAATGCTAATCACTAATAATACAAAACATTAACCTGCCAAAAAAAATAGCTGCTGATGTCTCCTGCCTCTGCTCGATGATCCAGGACTGAGAGTAAAACGAGCAAATAAGAAAGTGAAAAAACTTACCTAAGATTGGGGCAAGCCAGCCAAGTTACCGCTGTCCCTGAATTTTTAATACAGCAGGTTGATTGCAGCACTGGAAGGAAAGCAAGTGAAAAAAACCAGATCCGGGGTTGGATTCTCCAAAAATGGGGTTATGGCCCATACCAGCATAAAAACGCTGGCGTTTCACTCTGGACTTTCCTTAAGAAAGTCCTGAGCAATTCTCCTACCTTGCAGGGGGCTGGCAGGGTCCCGGAGTGCTCCTCGTAGCTCTGGCTGCAGATACGGGGCCCCGCACTTCCGATCGGGAGTCCGGCGGCGGCCTGCATCGGCCGCGCCGTGCACGATGGCGGACTCGGACCACCATCCAAAATGTAGGCCCCCCCGAGATCGCGCGTGCCGGCGGGTCCATAACGCCCAATCACTCCCCTGGCCGTCAATGAGCCCCCCCCCCCCCCAGTGATCGATGCCCCCACCCCCCCCACCAGGGCGGCCACGGACTGAGTCCGCAGCCGCCACCCTAGGTTCCCGACAGCTGATACATGGTTATAACCACACCGTCAGGCCAGGTTTCCACGAAGAATCGTGTGGGGGGGGGGGGGGGTCTGTCAATGGCCCCTAGATCGTGAGGTGAAGCTATGAATGTCAGGTACAAGGCTTGATTGAGCGAGATAGTTGATAGGCAATTTATGGAACTGTGTCACATTTAGCAGATGTGAGCTTTGTAGTGTAATAGGTGGTATTTAAAGATGCATTTACTTGCCTTCCCCACTTGTGCAAAGTCAGCTCTGCAGGGCTAACTTTAACTGTTATGACTATCTGTTCCCATTGCGTTCACATTGTCTATCTGGAGAGTCTCCAGATTCCCTGTGGATAGAGGACTTCTCTCATCCTATCCACCCTCTAGACCAAGGCCTTCAGTGCTGCAAAACCCAAATTAAGCATCAATGGGCAGGTTATTGCTGAATAAACCACTTAATTGCACTGTCAATTACATATTCCATCACTTTCCTGCTGATTGAAAGTAGACTGATGGGCCGGTCATCATAGAATCACAATAGAATCTACAGTGCAGAAGGGAGCCATTCGGCCAATCGAAGCTGCACCAGTGCTTGGAAAGAGCACCCCACCTAAGCCCAGGTTTTTAGCCTATCCCCGTAACCCAGTATACCAACCTAACCTTTTGTACCTGAGGCAATTTAGCAAGGCCAATTCATCTAACCTGCACATCTTTGGACTGTGGGAGGAAATCGGAGCACCCGGAGGAAACTCACGCACACGCAGGGAGAATGTGCAGACTCCGCACAGACAGTCACCCGTGGCTGGAATTAAACCTGGGATCCTGGAGCTGTGAGGCAGCAGTGCTAACCACTGTGGCACCGTGCTGCTCACTTTCTCACCTGGTGCCATTCCCTCGCCCGCCCCCACTTCTCCCCGTAAATCTTCATCTTCCTCCTGGTCATTGGGTGGATTGAATTTGTGGACAGGGCATTGTTAGGTGCAACAAATATTTCATCTGAGACAGTGTCAGAACCCAAAGCCTTTGTTGAATCCAGATCCTTCAATCATGTCTTTTCATATGGAATGAATCAAATTGGCTGAGGACTGGCAGCTATGCTGGTGGAGAAGGTGAAGGCCATAGAAATTATGTTTGGTCATTTTAGTGGACGAATGCCATAAATGCTGATGGTGGAGGAAGCAAACATAGAAATCTCCAGTCCTTTCACTTTACCCCATGTTATTATCTGTGAAGGATTTCTGTCTCTGCTGAAGTCGTCAGTGGAATATTTTTCCAGCCTGAGAGGCCCCTTAAACTTCCTTCCTATCTTGCTTGGTTTTGCAATAGTGCTCGGATGACAGCGGTCCCTGCATCTTCCCAAGGTCTGGCTGACTAACAAGAATCTTACCTGGAATCTGCCGTCAATACATAATATCCCTCAACCCCTAAAACTGAATGTGGTCATGGTGAGGTCAGAGCAGCAGGCGGATCCTGCAAGGTGAGAAAAGACAAACCTTGATTGTGGAAAATGATAATGTCATTAAATATACAAAATGCAGTCAATGTGCAATTTTCCATCTGGGAATGATAGTTTTGAAAAAAAAAAATACAAATGAAGAAGCCAAGCTCAAATATTTACAGCGAAACAACCACAATGACATTTACAGAAAAAAACGAGAAAACGTTTATCCCTTGTGAAGATCTTGAACATTTCACCCTAAACTAGCTACTGTAATCCACTTTCAGTTTCTTATCTCATTCTTTACAGTTTTCTCTCTGTGTGTCATGGCCCTGTGCTTGCTGAATAAATAAGACTGACTGAGAGCTAGTTTGATAAATATATGTGTTTCTCAAAGCAAACTGCAGGCGGATGTAAAGATATAAGAGATTTAGTGGGTTCAGCAAGCCAAGGCTTTAGCAGAGCGTGACAAGACCAGCAATATATCCTTACCATTTCCCAGAGTTGCTAAATTATGATTAGAAAGTGTTAAGGAATTTTTTTAATTATTATAAGATGATAAAAGGTTGAAAGTTTAACAATTAAGGGCAATAGTAGGATGTCTTTAGAATAAAGAGAAGACAGCCATATTTTTGAAGGCTTCCTCCACCTTAAATGCAAAATATCTGCAGCGTTTCAGAAACTAAGTGTTGAGGCCGGGTCTGAATCGGTGGTGTTCTACAGAATATTTTGTTTTAATTCGTTCATGGGACGTCGGCATCACAGGCTCTGCCAGCAGTTATTGCCCATCCCTAATTACCCTTGAAGGGGCAGTATGGAGTCAACCACATTGCTGTGGGTCTGGAGTCGCATGTGGGCCAGACTAGGTAAGATGGCAGATTTCCTTCCCTGAAGGGTTTTTACGACAATCGACAATCGTTTAATGGTCATCATTAGAATTTTAATTCCAGGTATTTATTGAGTTTAAATTCCATCACCTGCCATGGTGGGATTCGAACCTGGGTCCTCAGATCATTATCCTGGGTTTCTGGATTACTAGTCCAGCGACAATACCACCATGCAACTGCCTCCCCATAAGTGGCACCGGTCCCAGAGCAATTCACCCAACCGTTAATAGGCTAGCACAGGTGCCATGTTGAACATGATCGATTCCAATGAAAAACGGTGCCTGATTCACCGGAGTTCAGGTGACACTCAAAGAGGCTGACAAGCTGCAGCGTATAAGCACTCCACCACCACCACCCCCCCCCCACCCCCCACCCCCCCCCCCCCCCCCCCACACACACACACACACACCATCCCTGCCAACAAGATAGCAGCAAGAAGAGTGGCACCACGGTTCACCGATGCGGAACTAGAGATACTACTGCATGCCGTGGAGGAGAGGTGGGCTACCTTGTATCCTGGGAAGGAGGTTGCCATCTGTCACCCTGCACCGGGAAAGGGAAAAGACCGGAAAGGGACCGCCGGACCTACGGACCCTCACTGTAGCAGAGCAGCGGTAACTGGACCTGATCGGTGGGCTCGGGGAGAGGGCAGTCACTGAGACGGAGGTCGGCATCAGGCGAACAAGCGGGACCCCGCGGAGTTGCGGTTCCACATGGCACGTGTCACCTCCCCCCACCCACACAACCACCCCCTCACAGTCCCCCCCCCCCCCTACCACCACACAAACCCGCCACATCAACCCCTCCACCACCATGGCATCGAGACCCTGGTCGGAGCTTCATGGGCCTCCAGGACTGGCAGCACCAGGTGGCAAGGAGCCTCAGAGAAGCCTCAGGGGACAGCATTACTCATGATGTAGCCGGGGAGCCATCAGGCACCGCAAGGGAGGAGAAAGTGATGGGGCCTGCGGCGTTGACCCCCCCTCTCCTCCAGTCCCTGGCGCATCTGATGGGCAGTGGGATAAACGGGCTGGCCTGGGTTTGCCGCAGAGGGGTGGGGGTGGAGGGGTAGGGGTGGATTGGGGATGGGCATGGACCAAGGACCCCAGTTCAGCTAGCGCTCACTGCTCCAGTGTCCCACCCCATCCCTCTCCCACCCCCTCCCCCATCCTCCATCCCCACCTCTGCCATCAAGTGTTCAGTGGGATTGTGTAATGGAATGGCTAGCTCGCATGCGGGGATCGCCCAGGTAGATGTTGGACAGTGCTACCATGGACAGGACTCAGACATGGTCAAACGGTGCGGAGCACCAGAGCTCACCCCAGAGCTGGGCGTCATTGCCTTCCATCCCATGGACCAGACCCGCTGTTGCTGCCAACCGAGAGCCCACACTCTGTAGTGAGGCAGGTAGGCACCACAAAAAGGGTTTCAAGGTGGGAGGGCATGGAGGGTGTTCATGGGAGGGGGTGGCCACCTGGGTGGGGTTGTCCGTGCCACTGCCCAGGCCCACTAGTCGGCTAAACTGTGGACTTTTAACGCACCTGCACCAATTCTGCTACCAGTGATGGGCTATCAACGGTGCCGCGTGGAACATTATTGATACCCATGAAAACGGTACGGGATTTGCCGGGTCCGTGATTGACAACCGCATGGCTGACAAACTGCGGCCGCGCATAAACATAACACTCCCCAGACACACACACATATCGAAGTCAAAAGGATGGGACAGGTTGTGCTGCAGTGCCCATACAGCTGATGGGTCGGTTGGGTGAGGGGGGTTCACTTCTAAGACCCATGGCTGCAGGTTTAAAGTGGATTGTCAGTGGCATGCGCAGCTGTGTGACTGCCTTGCCAGATGTGGTAAAGGTGTTGCGCACCCGTCTACCCTGACCGCACAGCCCAGGTCCTGGCCACTCCCCCACTGCTCCCTCCAGCCCTGGCAGAAGCCAGCGGCACGACTGTTGGCATTGTATGGCGGTGTTGGACACTGTCCATATGCCCTCTCTCTCTTAGTAGCCACCATGCCAGATTCACGTTTTTTGAGAGCACAACCGTGGTGCCATGCCGTCGGGAACTTGGCCCATCGGAGACGGAGAATTGCGTGGCGTGCATTGCATTGACGCCCATTTCAAGGTGACGGAGCATCACGATTTGGCATCAAACCACCGCCTGCCACGATTTTGGCGTCGGAAGCTAGTCTCCACCCAATCGCACACCCCAATTTCGGCGTCAGATAACGGCCCTTAGTCTCTGAAATGGAGAATCCAGCAGCCAACGTTTCAAAACATTGGTCCTCCAATTCCCTAAGCAAAGAATTAATTCATTGAATTAATTAACTGCCGAAATGAGAAACATTTTCCATTTTTTTCATTAAGAAATGTCTACCAGCAAAGTTCTTTTAGAAAACAGATACAAATCAACAAAGAATCGATCACATTGAAATGAGTGTTGTGGGATCTTCAAGGGAAAAGAGATAAGAATTGTTTAATTTTAACAGTCACGTAGGTGGTTACAACCAGAGCATAAAATAGAAGTTAAGTATTCCTTTTACATGCCACTGCATACTCACAGTAATATGCAACTTCACTCCCTGCACTCTCCTGGAGGTTAGATGTATGATTAAATGACAACCAAGCTGCCAATCAAAATTTACAAAGTGCTGCTGAATCACTTCACGGTCACATATGTGCTATAAAGAATGCCATTCTTTAAGACTAAGTAGGAAATTGTGTGGTAGTGTCCGGAAATTTTGGGAATAAACCGAGCGGCCCACACCCAATCCGACCTGGCTGATACCATACAAGAGTTGTACTACTAACCAGTCAGAATGCCATATGCTTCATGCAGTAGGCCCTTTTCGTGCACCTATGAAAGTCCTACAATGTGTATTGGACCCCGTTCACCATTTTCGGGGGATGACATGATGGAGTGTGCAATGCACACACACTGTCCATTTTTACCTGCTGCTACAGCTGAAAATCACTCCACTGGAAGGAGATCATGTCCGGGAGGCTGTGACCCAATATTGGTTCAGCCAATGTTGGGCTGGATTCTCCCAAACTGAGACTATGTCACCACGCCGACGTAAAAACGGTGCAGTTTTACTCCAGAGGTTCCTGTAAAAAAGATAAACTATTTCAATACCCTGCAGGGGGCTAGCAGGGACCTGGAGTAAATCTCGCAGCTTTAGCTGCGGATATGAGCCCCCGCACTTCTGGTTCGGAGTCCGCGCATGCGCACGGCGGCGGCCTCCAGCGGCCGCGCTGAGCTCCATGGCGGATTCAGACCACGGAGGCAGACAGAAAAATGAGACCACCCCAATTGACCGCACCCCCGAGCATCTAACCCCGCAGATCTAATTCCAGGCCGCCTGTGAGGGCCTCCCCTGGGCTCCAATACGCCCGCCCCTCCACAAGGGCGGCTGGGGACTCAGCATCCTGACCGGCAATAGATGGTTAGTTCCACGCCATCAGGAAATCGGCTGGTTGGGAGTGGAGGATTGTTAGCGGGCCTCTGGCAATGACCTCCCGGCGGCGCGGCGCATTCCATGGTCATGCCGATTTTCGAGTCCTGAAGAATCGCCGAACCGGCGCCAGGCCCGATTACGGCGTGAAAGTGGATTCTCCACCCCAGTGCCGGCCGCGATTTTGGTGCGGGGCTGCGGTGAATCCAGCCCGTTGACTTTCCACCCAAAGAAAGAGAGGCAACAAGGATCAATTTCTTCCCCCGTACGCATTGCACAGAAACACCAACCAATTTTTGCACATGACCATTTTCAAATGCATTGTTAGCATTTGTCTTCCCAGCAGTTACATGTGGCCATGCGCGATAATGCACTCACTTGGAAAGTGAGGTAGAGAGAAAATTCCAAAGCTTAGGGTCTGGGCAGCCTAAGGCATCACCGCCAAATGTGGAGAGATTAAACATGGGGATACTCAAAAGGCCAGGATTAAATAAACACAGATACCTTGCAGCATTGTGGTGTTGGAGTAAATTATAATAATAATCTTTATAATAATCTTTATTGTCACAAGTAGGCTGACATCAACACTGCAATGAAGTTACTGTGAAAAGCCACTAGTCGCCACACTCTGATGCTCATTTTACTGGAGTGTATTAACACGCCTCCGTTTAAAGGCCGTGTGCTTAACACTACTATGGCTCTGTGTATGTAATTATGCTCAGGAGTCGCCAGGTGCCGTATTTGGACACCTCACAAGTATATCAAGGTCAGGTTCAAAGTAATAAATCTATACACCGATTAGTAAGTCCAAACGATTGATATTTATTATGACAAATATAATAAATACACATGCATACGCTAAAGAGACTAACTTACTTCTAATACTAAACAACTAAAATACTTATCTAGACAGGAACAGGCAAGGTCAGGGGACAATGCCTTCATCCCGTTCTTGGTCTGCAACTCTCAGGTACTTAAAGTTGTCAGGATCTAGCAAGGTCTGGATCACGTAGCGATCGTTGTATTGGCACTTACAGTTCGATGGCTGATGGCTCAACGGCTGGTGATGGAACTGGAGTCAGGATGCGATGTAGCAGCAAAGCAGAGCCGGAGCAACAAAACAGGCCGAACCATGTGCGGGGTCTATTCTTATAAGTCCCTGAAGTCCGTGCCCCCTTGGGGCGGGCCTTTTATCTGCCATGTATCGATTGGGCCTTTCCCAATCGATATCTTCTAAACCCCCCAATCGGAGGGTCGTTCCTCGATGGGTGGGGCGGTCCCTATGGTTCTTTGTGTTAGTTACTGTGGTGCCATTCTGTCTGGGCGTCTACTCAAAAGTATCCATTGATACTTAAATGTTTCTATTGTGCGGGGTCTGGATCTGGATCACCTCATTACTATGTAGATCTGTTGCCATTTACACCTTTGGCTGAAACTCTGCACCTGGCCAAAAACTGGTTTCTGTGCGTGCAGAATGCTAATTAGTCTTCTGAAAACTGCTTGTCCTTGCTAAGACTGTTTTTCCCTGCAGCCTTAGCAGTTCTCCATTTTGTAGCCCAGTGTCCATCTTAGATGGCTACAACTCCTGCGCCTGTTCGGGTACATAGAGAGAGAATTCAGAATGTCTGATTCACCGAACAGCATGTCTTTTGGGACTTGTGGGAGGAAACCGGAGCACTCCATAGTCCAAAGATGTGCAAGTTAGGTGGATGGTCCATGCTAAATTGCCCCTTAGTGTCCAAGGATGTGTAGGTTAGGTAGGGTTACGGAGATAGGGCGGGGAAGGGGGCCCAGGAATGGTGCTCTGTCAGAGAGTCGGTACAGACTCGATGGGCTGTTGTAATTCCATGGTACTTTGGTATGTAATGAGCCAGGGCTTAGAAACTCCAAAGTGTATTATAAAGTTCCTTTGACCTATAACGTTTATGCTGAATTTGGCTAGGATAAGCATAAGAACCTTCACTTCGGGTGTAATTCATCCCTGGCGCTTTTATCAAAGCAAAGTTTGTTATAAGAAAGTAGTTAACATATATAAAACAAGACTTTGTTATCAATTACAAATATGAAACAACACACAACAGCTACAGTAACCTATGTATATAACTCTTAATAAATCCCCCTTAGTAACTGTTCCAATTCAATACAAAATCCAATAAACCAAACCCCCTTTCAAGGGCATGGCCCAGCACACTGTAATGTCACTTGAGTGGGACTGGTCCTTTCCCTGAGATTCTAATCCAGTTCCAACCAGCAGATTCAAAACTCCTTCCAGAAAGCAACTCTATCTTTCAAGTTACCAAGGCAGTTTTCCACACCCAATGTGCTTTCAGTTCCCTGGAACAGCTTTTAAAATGAAAACAGGGAAACGCTGCTTCTCTTCTGCAGTCCAAAGCAACAAACCAAAACTGAAACCCAAAACTAAAAATCCCTCTCACCTAACAGCCACAGCCCAGCTCCACCAACAAATTACATCACTGAAGCTGTGCTATAAGTCATGTAGTAAGACCAAACCTTTCTTAAAGGGACACTCACATGACACGTGGCAGTCACGTTCTTCAAACTAGAGAGCCAATCAGAAGCCTTCCATCTTCAGAAAAGCAGTTGGCTGCATGAATGGAAATAATTGTGAGATTACTTCAACATCCCCCTACATGGCAGTCTTTGCTTGCACCCACTTCCACGTAGGCATGGAAAGCCTGGAGGTCTGCCTGATGCACTCTACCATCCTCCTCCTCCCAACATCTTATCTCTGCCATATTGCTTCTAGGAGCTCACCTCCGGCCTGTTGAACTTCCTCTCATCACTTGGGGTTTTCCAGTCAGCCTCCTTAACCTATCCGTAATAAGGTTCATTTTGTCTTTGCAGCTAAAAAAATTGACTTATAAGACCCTCCTGGAAGGTCCACAAGCAGACAAAATTAATGGAAACTT
Source organism: Scyliorhinus canicula (assembly GCF_902713615.1). Lineage (NCBI taxonomy): Eukaryota > Metazoa > Chordata > Chondrichthyes > Carcharhiniformes > Scyliorhinidae > Scyliorhinus > Scyliorhinus canicula. The sequence continues at coordinate 88,355,245 of NC_052151.1, read as the reverse complement.
CCAAACATGATGAATGTGATCTGCAGGATTGCTAGTTTTGTGGGTGGAGGTGGATTTTAGTACAACGGTTTTAAACCTCGTGTTTCTAATTCTGTGGTCTCTTGAGCTGGTTTGACCAATTTGGGTGAATTGCACTGAGAGTAAACACTGTAACGTATCAGAAAGTTATGTTGCTTTGTGTCTGTCGTGACTAGGATGCAAATGGGCCAGGAAGTACGATCTTATCAAACAAAGCTTCTCTAAAATCATTAAAACTTGCCTTTTAAAACTTTCCAATGCCTTTAAACACCTGCTTTCCAAAATGGCACTCTGTCCCTCTTTTCTCTCATTACATTTTTAAAAGTGGTGTCATCTGATCAGGTAACGTCAATACAACACAAAATACCCAACACAATTACATGCTCTGCAGTTTTGACTTGAGAATGTGAAATGTACCCTCGACATCCATCATGAGGAAAAAGACCTGGAAAGTTTTCCGTCAAAGAAAGCACAGCAGGTTACTGTTGTCCTGATGACCCTTCCTGGAACCCAATGGGGGATGATGAAGTAAGTCTGTCGTGTATTGAAGGACTTGTAATGCAGAAGCTGCAAGATGCCTACTTGGCAAAAAGTGATCCCATTCTGTTGGAAAACCAGGAAATGGTACTTTCTGATATTTAAAAATTCTTCCAAGGGACTTCGCCATCGCTGGCTAGTCCAGCATTTTAATCGCCCACCTCAAATTGCTCTTGAGAAGCTGGTGGTGAGCTGCCTTCTTGAAATCTGCAGTCCATGTGGTGTAGATACACCCACTGTGCTATTTGTGAGGGAGATCTAAGATTTTGACCCATCGACAATATAGTTCCAAGTGTGTGGCTTGGAGGGAAACTTGCAAATGGTGGTGTTCATATGCATCTGCTTCCCTTGTCCTTCTGGGTGGTAAAGGTTACCAGTTTGGAACTGCTGTTGCTACAATGCATTTTATAAATGGTACACACTGATGCCAATGTGCGTCGGTGACGGAGGGAGTGAATGTTGTGGTGCAACAATGGGTGTATATCAAGTGGGCTGCTATGTCCTGGATAGTGATTTTAAAAATATCATAGAATGTGAGCGGCCCTGGCAACATCAGCATTTTTTGCCCATCCTTAATTGCCCTTGCACTGAGTCGACCATTTAAGAACGCAGTTAAAAGTTAACCACATTTTGTAGGCCAGTAGATTTCCTTCGCTGAAGGACATTTGTGAACCAGTTTGGTTTTTATACAAATTGATAATGACTTCTGTTATCAGCTTTCAGGTATTGTTAATTGAATTTTAGTTCCACCAGCTGCCGTGGTGGTATTTGAACCCATGTTCTCAAAGCATTAGTCTGGGCCTTGGAATTAGCAGCCTAGTGATATTACCACTGCACCACTATTTCCCTGTCAAGCCTCTTGAGTGTTGTTGGAGCAGCATGTATCCAGGCATATGGAGAGCATTCCATCACAATCCTTGGAGATGGTGGACAGGCTTTGGGGAGTCAGGAGATGAGTTAACCAGCAGAGAATACCCAACCTACAATGTGCTGTTGTTGCCACAGTGTTTATATGACAGATCAAGTTAATTTTCTGGTCAAGTGTAAGCCCCCAGGATGCTGATCGTGGTGGATTCCTCATGATAATGTCATTGAATGCTCAGGGGAGCTGGCTGGATTCTCTCTTGTTGGAGATGATCTTTGCCTGGCACAGATGTTTAATTTCACTTGTCAGCCCATGCCTAAATATTTTTCGGGTCTTGCTGCAAATGGGCAAGGACTGCTTTAGTATCTGAGGAGTCGTGAATGATGCTCAACAGCACATAATTATCAGCGCATATCCCCACTACTGACCTTATGATGGGGGGGGAAGGTCATTGATGAAGCTGGTGAAGGTGGTTGGGCCTCGGACACCATCCTGAGGAACTCCTACAGTCATAGAAACATAGAAACATAAAAACTAAGAGCTCCACCGTTCTATATGATCCTGGCTGATTGTTGATCTCAATGACATATTCCTGCTTTCTCCCATACCCCTTAACATCATTACAATCTAAAAAAATTGCGATCTCTTTTTTGAATACATTCAGTGACTTGGCCTTCTGTCGTAGAGAATTCCGTCGGATAACTATCCTTTGAGTGAAGAAATTTCTCCTCATCTCAGTCCTAAATGGGCGCAGCTGTATCCTGAGACTGTGTCCTCTGGTTCTAGATTCCCCAGCCAGGGAAAACATCCTCCCTGCATCTCCACTGTCCAATCCTATTTCAATCAGATCTCCTCTCATCCTTCTAAACTCGAGTGAATAAAGGCCCAGTCGAACAAATCTCTTCTCACAGGACAGTCCTGCCAACCCTGGTATCAGCCTGGTTAACATCCGCTGCACTCCCTCTATGACGAATATATCATTTGTTCGGCAGGGAGGCCAAAACTACACACAATACTCAGGGTGTGGTCTCACCCAGACCCTGTGTAACTGCAGTAAAACTACTTTCTGAACATAAATCCTCTTGCAGTGAAGGCCAACATAACATTTGCCTCCCTAATTGCACCTCTCTTTTCACTTTCATTGACTGGTGTACCCAGGACACCCAGACCCTCTGTACATCCACACTTACCAATATATCACCATTTAGATAATACTGTTTTTCATACCGAAGTGTATAACTTCACATTTAGCTGTGTTACACTGCATCTGCTATGATTTTGCCCATTCAACTTGCCTAAATCACCTTGAAGCCTCCTTGCATCCTCCTCACATCTCACAATTCTGCTCTATTTTGTGTCATCAGCAAACTTGGAAATATTGCATTTGGTTCCTTTATCCGGGTCATTTATATATACAGCTGGGGCCAAAGCACTGATCCCTGCGATACCCGCATCGTCCCAGTTGGGGGCGTAGGCATTGACCAAGACCACTTGCTCCCCCTGAAGTCTCCCACTCACCATCACATATCGCCCTGCAGAGTCTGCCACCAATTTGGATGCGACGAACGATAGGCTCTTGCCCACCTAGATTTCCACCCCACGGTTCTTTGCATCAAGCCCCGAGTGGAACACCTGTCCCACCCAACTTTTTCGTAACCTCACCTGATCCGTAACCCTGAGGTGCATCTCCTGGAGCATAGCCACATCCGCTCCCAGCCCCTCAAGTGAGCCAACACCCGAGACCGCTTCACTGGACCATTCAGCCCCCTCACACTCCATGTAACCAACCGAACCCGGGGGGCCGTCCCCCTCCCTCTTCGCCTCTCAAGCCATACCCCTTCCTCAACCCACCACGCGCCCAGGGAAACCCCCAGGCCCGCTTCCCACGGTGGCAGACACCCCACCCAATCCCCCCCTCACCATCCCTTCCCTCACAGTCCCTGCAGCAACAACCCGGCACACCCCCCCCCTGCCTCCTCCCCCCCCAAGCCCCCCCCCCCCCCTACAAGCTAGGGCCTCCCCTAGCTGCGTTACCCTCAACATTATGCTTCCGTGAGTCAGCTGACTTCTGCTGACCCTGGCCTCTCCCGCCGTAGCCATAACCCTCCACCCCCGGTGAAACACCGCCACGAATCCCTCCCTATCAGTGCCGGCCCCGCCTCCAATTCCTCCAACGCGGGAAGAAAGCCTGTGCTTCCAACCCGAGCCCGCCCCTCGGCCCTACACGCAGGAGAGAGGCGTGCACATGACCCATCAGGGCCCCAGCCTACTCCCCAACCCACCAGTGGAAAAAACAAAGAAAAGCACCCCGATAAATAACCAACAGCCCCAAAACCAGAAAAAAAACCTCCGAAAGAACACATGACAATAGCCAAAATAGCGAAAACAGCAAAAACAAACATGAAACAACCATTAGTAAACACAGCCAAAATCGGCAAAAGGATACCCAGGAAGGCAAAGCCTTCAATCAAAGTACATTTCTCTTCGGCCCCCCCAATCCTCAGTTTGAGTCCAAGTTCTCAGCCTGGACAAAAGTCCAGGCCTCCTCCGGAGAGTCAAAATAGAGCTGGCGGTCCTTGTACGTGACCCAGAGGCGAGCCGGCTGTAGAAGGCCAAACTTTACCCCCTTCCTATGGAGCACTCCCTTCGCTCGGTTGAAGCCAGCTCTTCTCTTCGCCACCTCCGCGCTCCAGTCATAAAAGATCCAAACGTCCGTGTTCTCCCACCTGCTCTCCTTCTTCGCCCACCTCAACACGCACTCCCGGTCAACCATGCGGAGAAAACGGACCAGCACCACCCTGGGCGGCTCGTTCGGTTTAGGTTTCCGCTGCGACACTCGGTAGGCGCCCTCCAGCTCCAGGGGTCCGTTAAATGACCCCGCACCCATCAACGTGTTCAACATGAGGACCACGTAAGCTGCCAGATCCGAGCCATTTAGCCCCTCTGCGAGGCCCAGAATCCGCAGATTCGTCCGGCGGGAGCGGATCTCCATCTCCTCCATCCTATCTTGCCATTTCTTATGCAGTCCCTCGTGTGTCTCCACTTTTACTGCCAGGCCCAGAAGCTCATCCTCATTCTCTGAGACCTTGTGCTGCAGCTTCCGAAACTCCACGGCCTGAGCTGTCTGAGTCGCTGCCAGCTTGTCCAACGAGGCCTTAAATGGCTCCAAAATCTCAGCTTTGAGCTCCCTGAAGGAGTGCTGAAGCAGCTCCTGCTGCTTCCGCACCCACTGCTGCCACGCTGCTTCCCCGCCCGCCGCCATTTTGTTTTTCCTGCCTCTCGCCTTTCTCTGTGGAAGAATCGACCTTTGGACCCCTCCACTGCGAGTCCAGTCCATCCACCGACTGCTGGGCACACTGGCTGTGTTCCCCCCTGGGAGAAAGTTGAAAAAACGCTGTTGTGGACTCTTAAAAGAGCCCAAAAGTCCTAAATTAGCGGGAGCTGCCGAACGTGCGGCTTAGCTCCGCATTGCCGCCATCGGAAGTCCAAATGAAGATATTCTTGACTTCACTCAAGAAGCTCAGTCTCGGGTTCTGTGTGACTGATAAAACAGTGCAGCGACACGTAAATATATTAACAAAATACAGATCCATCAATTGGCATAGGCGGCAGACGGTAGAGGGGAGCATTCACATAGTTGGAAAGATGACGGAAAACAGAGTGGCACAACGGCAGACCGTGCCAGAGAGGCCTCCAGAAAACCACAGACCGTGCCGTGTATGAGGTGTTGATTCGTAAGCCAAGTGGCCAGACGGCAGAGTCACAGACAGGACGATCGGAACGCTTTGCTCTGCAAGTCAACTGAGGTAAGACAACAATTGTGCCTCATTTCAAGCCACGACAACTCGCGAAACTTTCCCTACCAACAAAGAACCTTAGAAGAAAAGGCTGGGATATTGGGGTTGCAAATACTTTAGTCAGTTATTTATCAGAAGAGTTAAAAAGGATGGAAAAAAATGGTCCCACTGCTTCTAAGTTGATCAGAAGAGTTATGGGGTACAATAGTCCTAAAAAAGCCCCCATTGCTTCCAAGGGTGCTGCAGAGCCTCCCTCAGTCTTGAGGGGCAGCCGAGCTCCACCAGTTATATCTACTGAAAATTTGTTCAGAGATCTCAAATCTCCTATTACTCAACAGTTTGGTTTGTCCAAAGCAAATGCGGAAATTGACTTAAAAAACATTACCAAGAGCAACCCTTGGAAATATAAAGAGAATTTTGGGGAAAACTACCTGAATATTCCTTCAGCATATAGAATGTCATCAAAAATTACAGAGGGGGAAGCTGGCGAAACTGTCAAATCTGTTTTTAAAACCTCAGCTGTATCTCAATTCTCCAAAGCAAATAACTACACCACATGCAGAAGCAGAAATAATTCTAACCAAGACTGTACCGCTTTCAGCTCCTGCATTATTGCAAGCTGCTGCTGTCGTGACAACTATGAATACTCTGATAGATACTCCACAAGGGGGGGATCTGGCCAACAAGACTCTCACTCTGAGGCCAACCAAAACATTCTTCTAACCCCACTTCAAAAGCCTCCTGGTGCAGGCTCCGAGTTTTGAACAAACAAAGCCTGTTAACTTGAACAATGATAGTTCTGAAAAAAACGAACCTAGTGGCAGACAAAGGGTAATACAACTTAACCCACTGAGCAGCAAACAACTTAAAGTTGAAGCCAACCAGACAGCCAGAAATGATGTTACAATCACTAAATTTCAATCTAACAGAGATTGGGGGCGCGATTCTCCGCCCCCCCCACGCTGGGTGGGAGAATAGCGGGAGGGCTCCCGACATTATTCTCCCCCCCCCCCCCCCCCCCCCCCCCCACGCCCCCATGCCTGACCCACGCCATGAATCGCCACTAGCCGTTTTTTACGGCGAGAGCCGATTCTCTGAGGCCAATGGGCCGAGCTACCGGGCCTTCACACCCGTTTCAACACGGCAGCAAACACACCTGCTCGCTGCCGTCATGAAATGGACGCCAGATGCCCGTTTGGGTCATCTGGGGGCCCGATTGGCACGCAGTACCACGGCCGTGCCAAGGGGGGCATAGGCCCGCGATCGGTGCCCACCGATCGTCAGGCCAGCGTCCAAAACAGCCAACACGTCTTGCGGGGCGGCTGAGGGAAAAGACGCCAACTGCGTATGCGCGGGTTGGCGTTGTCCAACCTGCGCATGCGCGGCCGACATCATTGGCCGCATCAGCCGGCGTGACGCTTGACGGGCGGCCTTGACGACTGTCATCAAGGCCGCGCCGCCGTGACGCACGGGGCCACGCTCCTAGCCCCACCCGGGGGGGGAGAATCGGCCCCGGAAGAGGGCGTGAAGGCTGCCGTGGGTACGGCCTGTCCCAAGGCAGCCTTTACGATTCTCCGCATTTGCGGAGAATCTCGCCCTGGGTATATGATTCATCAGATCCTGAACAAATTTATCAATGGTCCAAAGAACTCCCACATCCTAAAAAGAGAGGTTTAGCCACCTGGGAACAACTGCCACTAAACAATGGCAGCAGAGAGAGGATATGTCTTTTGTGTGGTGAAGACGACCATTTCTGTGTGGTGAAGACAGTGGAGCAAGAGGAAATGGGCAAGGTACTAAACGAATACTTTGCATCAACATTCACCAAAGATAAGGAATTGGTGGATGTTGAGTCTGGGGAAGAGTGTGTAGATAGCCTGGGTCACATTGAGATCCAAAAAGACAAGGGGTGTGATTCTCCGCAAATGCGGAGAATCGTAAAGGCTGCCGTGGGACTGGCCGTGACCCACAGCAGCCTTCACGACCACTTCCGGGGCGATTCTCCCCCCAGACGGGGCTAGGAGCACGGTCCCGTGCATCTCGGTGGCGCGGCCTTGACGATGGTCGTCAAGGCCGCACGTCAAGCGTCACGCCGACTGACACGGCCGATGACATCAGCCGCGCATGCGCAGGTTGGACAACGCCAACCCGCGCATGAGCAGTTGCCGTCTTTTAATAGCGGGAGGGCATGAAAAATGTCGGGAGGCCCTCCCGCTATTCTCCCACCCGGCGTGGGGGGTGTTGGGCGTATTGAAAAATATTAAGGTGGATATCCCCAGGGCCTGATGGGATCTACCCCAGAATACTGAAGGAGGCAAGAGAGGAAATTGCTGAGGCCTTGACAGAAATCTTTGGATCCTCACTGTCTTCAGGTGATGTCCAGGAGGACTGGAGAATAGCCAAAGTTGTTCCTTCGTTTAAGAAGGGAAGCAAGGATAATCCAGGGAAACACAGGCCGGTGAGCCTTACGTGAGTGGTAGGGAAATTACTGGAGAGAATTGATCGAGACAGGATCTACTCCCATTTGGAAGCAAGTGGACTAATTAGCAAGGGGTGGCACGGTTTTGTGAAGGGGAAGTCGTGTCTCACTAACTTGATAGACTTTTTCGAGGAGGTCACAAAGATGATTGATGCAGGTAGGGCAGTGGATGTTGTCTATATGGACTTCAGTAAGGGCTTTGACAAGGTCCCTCATGGCAGACTGGTACAAAAGGTGAAGTCACACAGGATCAGAGCTGGCAAGATGGATACATAACTGGCTAGGTCATAGAAGGCAGCGGGTAGCAATGGAAGAGTGCTTTTCTGATTGGAGGACTGTGACTAGTGGTGTTCCACAGTGTTCAGTGCTGGGACCTTTGCTGTCCATAGTATATATAACTGATTTGGAGAAAACTGTAACTGGTCTTATTAGTAAGTTTGCTGACGACACAAAGGTTGGTGGAATTGTGGATGGCGATGAGGACTGTCAGAGGATTTAGATCATTTGGAGACTTGGGCGGAGAGGTGGCAGATGGAGTTTAATGCGGACAAATGTGAGATAATGCATTTTGGAAGGTCTAATACAGGTAGGGAATATACAGTGAATGGTCGATACCTCAAGAGTATTGACAGTCAGAGAGATCTAGGTGTACAGGTCCACAGGTCACTGAAAGGGGCAACACAGGTAGAGAAGGTAGTCAAGAAGGCATACGGCATACTTGCCTTCATTGGCCGGGGCATTGAATATAAAAATGGGCAAATCATGTTGCAGCTGCATAGAACCTTAGTTAGGCCACACTTGGAGTATAGTGCTCAATTCTGGTCGCCACACTACCAGAAGGATATGGAGGATTTAGAGAGGGTGCTGAAGAGATTTACCAGGATGTTGCCTGGTATGAAGGGCATTAGCTATGAGGAGAGGTTGAATAAACTTGGTTTGTTCTCATTGGAACAAAGGAGGTTGAGGGGCAACCTGATAGAGGTCTACAAAATTATGAAGGGCATAGACAGTGGATAGCCAGTCTTTTTCTCAGGGTAGAGGGGTGAATTACTAGGGGGCATAGGTTTAAGGTGCGAGGGGCAAGGTTTAGAGGAGATGTACGAGGCAAGTTTATGACACAGAGGATAGTGGGTGCCTGGAACTTGCTGCCGGAGGAGGTGGTGGAAGCAGGGACGATAGTGACATTTAAGGGGCATCTTGACAAATACATGAATAGGATGGGAATAGAGGGATACGGACCCTGGAAGTGTAGAAGATTTTAGTTTAGTTGGGCAGCATGGTCGGCGCAGGCTTGGAGGACTGAAGGGCCTGTTCCTGTGCTGTACTTTACTTGGTTCTTTGTATTGTGCTAATTCATGCCCTTTCAAATTAGTGGTTCAGATTTCATGGCTATAAAATGGACTCTTCAAATCGAGATCTGCCCCCTGACTCATTCAGGGATCCACTTCAAAAGGGCGCAGCACGACGCGAGCCCTTCACTTCCACCTTGCAAACACTGTAATTTCATCATCTTTGCTCCTTAAGAAAGAGCAAAAGGGGGAAGAATACGAATGCCAAGAACTATTGACTTACGAAAGGCAGACTGTCATTTGATGTGTGATGCTTTACTTAGTTATTGTCAAAAATTGTCAAAAATTAACAAGTGTTGTCAGTTCTGCTTCTCAACAGGTTTCGGCATGGCAAAATCTTCCTGAGGGGGGACACGTTTTGGGGCCCGACGAAGCAGTCAACATAAAAGAAGTACAGCAAGAGCCAGTAGACGGCAAGTGGGAGTGTCCTTATTTGAAGTGCGCGTTCCAAAAGCAGAAACTGTAAAAAATATTTGATATTTTTCATTTACTGGAATAAAGGCTTGTGTCTCAAAGCAAAACTCTGTGAAAAAATATTTTTGCAAACTTTAAACCAAGGCCACTCAGAGCAAGCTGATAAGGGCAAGTACAGATAAGCTGCCCTAAATATTCATTCATTTATTATCCTTTCCCTTGTACTGGCGAGTTAGCAACAGTTATTGTGATTAGTTCTAAAAAAATGTTTAAAATTAGTTTGGATAGGAAATTAAACTTCATGCAATGTGAAACTCTGATTTAATTTTTATTAAAGCAGCCCATGTGGAGGTCAGACTGTTCCAAAGCAAAGATAATGCGAGTTTGACAGCAATCCAATTTTTACTCCCCGTCCATTTGGGTGACAATAAAATGTTGACCATGTAGAGAGAGACTCAAACAGCATCATTCCAAGTTCTCCGCCCACTCTACGCCCCTTTTGTTTCTGCAGGGAAATTAACCAGTTCAGCAGGTTTTGGTGCAGAGTGTTGCACCTACATCCCAGATAATTCAGAAGATGTCAAAGACTTGGCAATACACATCCAAGACTCTTCAGATCAAAATGCACAATGCAAAAATGAAACGAAAGTAAATAGCTATTTGCAAAGCTAAGTATAAATAGGTTTCAAGGTTAGGTTAAAGATGAATTCAGAGAGCGTGAGAGAGAGAGAGCTTAAAGATAATTTTGCAGAGCGCGAGAGAGAGATCTCTGTCTCATAAGTAAAACACAATCATTAAGGTTCTTTCTAACTGTGATTGGGTTAACCTAATTATAATTCATTTAATTTGATGAAATGTCTGTCTATCAAGTTTTAAGAGATACTATAGCATGGGGAAACTCCTTTATGTTTTAAACCACCTGTTTCCCACCATGTTCTCCAGAACTGGGATGTTTGCCCAATAATGACAACAATGAGTCTAAAGTCAGTCCGAACACTGACTTTCTTATCAGATGTTTTCCAAGCTCTCACCATTTTATGCTGTTATGGCTAATTATATATGATTTTCAATAGTATAATGTCACCTAAATCATTTATTTCCTTAAACCTTTACTACCTATAATGAAGTAGGTTTCCATCAGGGACCTTATCAAAAGCCTTCTGAAAGTCCAAATACACCGCATTCACTGGTCTTCCCTTATCTATTCTACTAGCTACATTCTCAAAATCCCCCGTTGATTTTCTAAGCATGATTTGCCTTTCATAAAGTCATGCTGGCTTTGCCCATCCTGTTAATGTTTTCCAAATGTTCTGTTATCACTTATTTTATAATAAACTCCAGCATGCTCCCCAACACTGAAGTCAGGCTAACTCGACCACAATTCTCCTTTTTTCCTCTGCCTCCTTTTTAAATAGTGAAGCTACATTTGCCAGGGACTGAGATGATTGACCTCCACCATGACCACCCTTTTAGTTCAGCATAACTCCAACTGGAAGAGAGGTTACCCCCTTGATTCCCATTGACTTCAGTTTTGCTAAGGTTCCTTGATATCGGACTCATCAAATGTGGCATTGATGAGCAATCACTCTCACCTCATCTCGAGTTCAGCTCTTTGGTTCATGTTTGGACTAGGCCTGGAATAAGGGCAGGAGCTGAGTGGCTCTGGCAGAACCCAAACTGGGCACCGGTAAACAGGTTGTTTCTGATGTGGAGATGTCGCCGTTGGACTGGAGTGAGCACAGTAAGAAGTCTGACAACACCAGGTTAAAGTCCAACAGGTTTGTTTCTGAGTAAGTGCCATTTCACAGCGGTGTCAACAGCACCTTTCATCACTTTGCTGATGTCCGAGAGTAGACCAATGAGGTGGTAATTGGCCAGGTTAGATGCATCTGCTTTTGGCGGACAAGCCATACCTTTGCAGTTTTCCATATTTCTCGGTGGATGTCTAGTATCTGTTAAGGCTTGTTTAAGGCAGCAGCTAGTTTTGGAGCACAAGTATTCAGTACCATTGCTGGAATCTTGATGGGGTTCATAGCCTTTTCAGTATCCAGTGCCTTCAGCTATTTCTTGATACCATGTGGAGTGAATCAAATTGGCTGAGAACTGGCATCTGTGATTCTAGGGACCTTAGGAGGAGGTCGAGGTGAATCATCCATTCTGTACTGCTGGCTGAAGATTATGTCAAATACTTCAACATTGTAGAATCATAGAATTTGCACTGCAGAAGGAGGCCACTCAGCCCATCGAGTCTGCACCAACCTTGGAAAAGGCACATTACTTAAGCCCATGCCTCCACCTTATCCCCATACCCAGTAATACCACCTAATCTTTTGGACACTAAGCGGCAATTTAGCATGGCCAATCCACCTTACCTGCACATCTTTGGACTTTTGCACTGATGTGCTGGCCTCCCCATTCATTGAGGATGGGGTTATCTGTGGAGTTTCTTCCTCCTCCAGGTTATTGTTTCATGACTGGATATGGCAGGTCTGAAGAGCTTAGATCTGATCCGTTGATTATGGGATCACTTCGCTCTGTCTATTATATGTTGATTTTGTTTTTTGCCATGCAAGTAGTCCTGTGTTGTACCTTCACTGGGTTTACATCTCATTTTTAGGTATTCTTGGTGCTGCTCCTGGTATGTCCTCCTGCAATCTTCACTGAATCATGATTGATCCCTCAGATTGATGATAATGGTAGAGTGGGTGAAGGATCTTGAGAACCTAGCTTCTACAGTGGGGTATATGATGGGCCATGAGGTTACAGATTGTGTTATATGCAATTCTGCTGCTGCAAATGGCCCACGTGCCTCATTAATGCCCATTTTTGCTTTGCTACAACTGTTCAAAATCTATCCCTTTAGCACAATGGCAGTGACACACATCATATCCTCATGTGAAGGTGGGATTTGTCTCCACAGAGCTGTGCAGTGGTCACTCCTACCAACGCATCTCCAGCAGGCAGATCCAGGACTTGACCAGCCCAGTCTGTAGTGGTCCTTTAAGACCACCGTTGGTGATGGACAGTGAAGTCCTTCACCCAGTGTATATTCTGTACCATTTCCACCCTCAGAAGATTATTTCAGTGTTTTCTCCAATTGGCATTCAACATGGAGCAGTAATTGCTCATCAGCTGAAGGCAGGGAGGTGGTGACTGGAACAGCAGGTGGCAATTAGCAGGAAGTCTCCTTGACCATGTTTGGTCTGATGCCATGAGGCATCATGAAGCCCAGCGTTGGTGCAGAAAAATCCCAGGTCAACTTCCTCCCAATTGATTTGATTTGATTTGATTTATTATTGTCACATGTATTAGTATACAGTGAAAAGTATTGTTTCTTGCATGTTGTACAAACAATGCATACCGTACATAGGGAAGGAAGGAAAGACTGCAGAATATAATGTTACAGTTATAGCAAGGTGTAGAGAAAAGATCAACTTAATACAAGGTAGATCCATTCAAAAGTCTGATGGTAGGAGGGAAGAAGCTGTTCTTGAGTCGGTTGGTACGTGACCTCAAACATTGGTATCCTTTTCCTGACGGAAGAAGGTGGAAGAGAGTATGTCCGGAGTGCGTGGGGTCCTTAATTATGCTGGCTGCCTTTCTGAGGCAGTGGGAATTGTAGACAGAGTCGATGGATGGGAGGCTGGTTTGCATGATGGATTGGGCTACATTCACAACCTTTTGTAATTTCCTGTGGTCTTGGGCAGAGCAGGGTCCATACCAAGCTGTGGTACAACCAGAAAAAATGTTTTCTATGCTGCATCTGTAGAAGTTGGTGAGAGTCGTGAGTATACTGTTGTGCTGACACCACTGGTAGGTCTGTCCTGTCAGTGGATATACCCTGGGTGGTGTCTAAGAAATTGTCTGTAAGCTATGATTCAATGAGTATGACTATTTAAGGCTGTTGTTTGGCTAGTCTGTGGGATATCTATCCTAATTTTGACACTAGACAAGATATTGGTGAGGAAGACTTTGCAGAGTTAACAGGGCTGGGTTCGCCCTTATCGTTTCTGGCGCCTAGGTCGATACATGGCGACCTGTCCGGTTTCATACAATTAAGTGGCTTGCTATGCCATTTAAGAGTCAATCACATTTCTGTGGGCCTGGAGTCACAAGTAGGCCAGACCTGGTAAGGATGACAGATTTCTTTCCCTCAACAACATTCGTAAACCAACTTTTTTTAACCACAATTAGCAATGGTTTCATGGTAGTAATGGTCACTATTACCGAGGCTAGTGTTTTAATTCCATTTTCATTAACTGAGTTGATATTCCACCAACTCAGATGCTATGGTGGGATTCAAACCCATGTCCCCAGAGCGTTAACCTGTGCCTCTGTTTTACTAATCCAGTGACATTACCACAAGCTACTGCCTCCCCCCTCCCTGCCTCCCCCCACCCTGCCACCACCCCATTGATGCCCAATTAATGGGCATGGAACTGTTGGAAAAGTCAAGGACTGTAAAAATATTTCCACCCATTTGAGCCTCATCCACCTTTCTGGTTGAGTCTTATACTGACCGAAGCAGCACCCTTCAAAATGTTATTTCAATTACCTCAGGATTTTATAATTTTTAACATCCAAGCAAACTTCCAAAAGTTACATTCGTCACCGACCTGCCCGTACGTTATATATCTGGAAAAGAGTTTTATACAAAGATTTGAGACACCATTTCACAAATCTTCCTATCTTTGTTTTTTGCTCAGCTGGTGAATATGTTTTGTACGTAATGGATCTGGCAGTGCCATGTTTTTAACATGTGCACAAAACCGAGACAAGAGTGGGGGTAGAATTTGGTATTAAAAACATAACAGGTTTCTGGGGGACAACAATCAAGATTGGGGCAATAATTGCAGACAGCATTATTCATGCTCAATCTCCACAAGGTGTATCTGCTGCCAGCAAATACCCAGGTGACTGCTTAAAACAGGAAGTAAGCACTTTTTTGTGCCCTTCTTCAGGATCCTGGGGCGGGATTCTCCCCTACCCGACGGGGTGGGCCATACCGGCACCAAGGAGTGGCGTGAACCGCTCCGGCGTCGGGCCGCCCAGAAGGTGCGGAACTTCCGCACCTTCAGGGGCTAGGCCGGCGCCGGCGGGCTTGGCGCGATGCCAACCGGCACCGAAGGGCCTCCATCAGCCGGCGTGAGTTGACGCATGTGCGGGAGCACCAGCGTGTGCACAGGGGGTTCTTCTCTGCGCCAACCATGGCGGACCGTTACACTGGCTGGCGCGGAGGGAAAGAGTGCCCCCACGACACAGGCCCGCCCGCGGAACAGTGGGCCCCGATCGCGGGCCAGGCCACCGTGGGAGCCCCCCTGGGGCCATATCTCCCTGCGCCCCACTGAGGACTCCGCAGGCCGCCCACAGAGCCAGGTCCCGCCGGTACAGACGTGGGGTATTTTATGCCGGTGGGTCCCGCCGAAAACAGGCGGCCACTCGGCCCGTCGCGGGCTGGACAATCAACGGGGGGGGCCGCTGCCTACAGCCTCCGACCAGCGCGGAGAATTCCAGCACCCGCCAAAAAGACGGCGCCAGAGAGTCCGGCAGCCGGAGAATCCTACAGCCGGCATTGGGGCGGCGGGGCGGGATTCACGCCGCCCCCGGCCCGGTGGTGGGTCGGAGAATCCTGCCCCTGATGTCAAATTGGGGAAAGAAATCTGAGCCAAACATTCCAATTCTCTTCCCAAACCTAGTTGTGTACTATGTCAGACTATTGTCTGTTTCCATAGCTAATTATCCTTGAAACAGGTCGCTAGTCTATCAGCAGAAGCCAAACATGCTCCACTCAATTTTTATGGGTCTACTGTAAAGTGACTGTTGAAGGCTGCTGAAAATAAGAGGCACGTTTTTCTTTCTTGACCCGCATGTGACCTGACACCTGAATTTGGATGCAGCCACTCATTCTGCAGCTGTGTAACAATTCCTCCATGGTCATGCAACAAACACGGAGAAGAAAAATACAGAGATAATAACATTCATGTTACAGGCAGAATTATTGTCCCACGTGATCAGTACTGGGCCAAGCAACAAGAGCCTTGCAATGCAATCCTGTTCAAGGTTTACAGAATAATTGTCAGCTGCTACATGCTGCTTGCTTTATTCTGATAAAACCTCAGAATACAGGTTAATTAACAATATAACAAAGCCATGGAAAACAAGATGAAAATGCCATTGAATTAACAGCAATGACAACTAAATACTCAGCACAATGTTCTAATCAAATGTAATGCATTTATTTCTGTTATTGTTGAGTGTGTGAATGTTGGCAGCTAGAGTTTGCATTATGTGTGTCCCTTGGTACTTTTATTCACAGACAAACTCATGTAGATGTATCCAGCTTTGTTACTCTCAAAGCCTTTCAGTAATCCACAATTAACTTCAACAATTGTTTTTCGTATATTCTTTCACTTGATTTCAGACCAATTTTCTTTTCTCCTCTTGCAAAGGCTTCATCCGGAATTTTACCAGCCCTTAGGCAAACAGGCTGGGAGGCTGGAGAGCTTGTAAAATAGCATCTGAAGACATCGGGCAGGAAGCCTGATGTGTTCACATGGCGCAGGATATTTCCAAAGGCGGAAACAACAGTGGCATAGCTGCTTGCCAACTAAAGGTGGGCAGCCAATTAATTCAATTAAGCAGCCCATTCACAGCAATTTCATTCCTCTGCTGGCATTTCGCAGGGGTCAAGATGGGACCTTGCCTCATGGTGAGACTGCCAGGTATATCGTGAAAACCTCCTCGTGGCTACGTAGTGGAGGAGGGTGTCACAACCCACTTACGGGGTAGGAATTATTGTCTTCCCCATGTCTCTTACAGAGTACGAGCTCCCTCGTTAAGGGGGGGTGGGGGGGGGGGGGGGGTCGTGGGGGGAGTGGAGTAAACTCTATATATATTGTACATAACGTCGTCCAGTTCGCCACCAACCATTAAGACCCGGTTGAGAGGGCAGCACGGTGGCGCAGTGGGTTAGGCCTGTTGCCTCACGGTGCCGAGGTCCCAGGTTCGATCCCGGCTCTGGGTCACTGTCCGTGTGGAGTTTGCACATTCTCCTGTGTTTGCATAGGTTTCGCCCCCACAACCCAAAAATGGATTGGCCAAGCTAAATTGCCCCTTAATTGGAAAAAAAATGAATTGGGTACTCTAAATTTATATTAAAAAAAAGACCCGGTTGAGAACTACTGGGAGCCCTGAATTATAGCTTTGTAAATAAACCTACGTTTCTTTGATACAACTGGTTAAGGGATCGCCGTGACTTCATAAAAGAGAACCTTATTCCCACAGGCTCCCTGGTCGTGGTACAATAAAATGAAATGAAAAAATGAAATGAAACATCTTCACCTGGCTGTTGAGTGACCATTATCACTTCTACCTGCAGCCTCAACAGCAGCTACCTGTATTGCTGAACTGCCAGTATCTGATTTAGTCAGCACCTCCAAGAGGCATTAATTCAAAAACAAAATATGTCAATGCTGGAAATCTTAAACAAAAACAAATAATTCTGGAAATTTTCAGTAGATCAGATGCCATGTGTGGAGAGAACCAGAGGCTCTGATCCTCATCCCGGGATTGGGTTCACAGCATCGGGAGATTTTGCGGCTTAGTGAATGGGATTTGAACTTATTTTTCAGATCATTAGTACAGGCCTCTGGATTAGTAGCCCAGGAGCATAACCATAATACTGCTGCTCTCACCAGTTTAAATTTATTACCTCTCATTTCACTTTGAAGTGATATTCTGAATGTAACTACACAGTTTACTTTTTTTTATACCTTAATGAAATCCTCTTTGATCACCTAGTCTGTAGAATAAAGACTATCAAATTAAATCTCATTGCTAAGAATTCAAATTATAATTTGAAAATTATCATGCATCTCTTCCACAGATTAATCCGCACACTGATATTTCTTCAGTCCAAGTAGGGCTTTAGTTTCCAGAATACCAGACTGTATTTTTCCAGTCCAATAAATCTATATATAAGGCAGTGAATGAAAGCAGTCTAAGATCTTGGTTATTGACAACTAAGGTTTACAGTATCTCCACTGAATTGGAAGAGACAAAAAACGTATTCTGACAGTTTCAGGCTACAGGAACTTCCCTTGTTCATCTCTTGCAATGCAACTTCAGGTTATAGTCCCTGTAAACATTGAGAAAGCTTCAGCTAGGTACAGCTATAATTCTAGTCATTACAAAGATGTAAATAATTTGTATAAGAGTGTCAATTCCAAGTTGTATTGATATCTTCTGTAATCCTGTTTGCCAAAACAGAATCCCCCTGATTGTCAATCACTCTATTTTCTTTTACTAGTTTCTCTTTTATCTGCAGAATCTGCATCAGTTCCTTCACCGATCCTCAAGAAAAATGATTCTTCATTGCGTTCACAAGAATGTCAATTAGGTTTATTTAGTGATCTGTATGAACACATCTGCTGTCACATGATTTGGTGCTTGACCTCAAATTCCCAACTTCACGCATTCAGTTCCTTCAGGCACCGCGCATGTTTGTGTCCTAGCAGCTTGTGATGATGGCGCAGTGACCACATGAAGTAAATTTCCCAGTCTCAGTGCTTTGGTTGGATAACGAGTACTCAGAGAACTTACACAAAGTGGAAATGGCCAATTCCTCTGAACCTTCCAGGATTGACTTTTCTTCATGGCCGATACTGGATTGTACTTTGTGCAGAAAGCTTAGGAAGGGAGGGGGAGCCCTCCCTTCTCATGTGGGTATGGATATTTTGTATTGCTCAATTCCATGGTTGCATTAAAGCTCTCCATTTCGCCAAAACAATGTTGATATTGTGATCCAGTTAATGTGCTACCCTGAAGGTAAATATCGCCTACTGATGTGGTTAGATGGCACAGTAGCACAGTGGTTAGCACTGTTGCTTCATAGCTCCAGCATCCTGGTTCGATCCCTGGTGTGGGTCACTGTCTATGCGGAGTCTGCATGTTCTCCCTGTGTCTGCGTGGGTTTCCTCCGGGTCCTCCGGTTTCCTCCCATAAGTCCCGAAAGACTGGCTCATTATTTGAATTGGACATTCTAAATTCTCTCTCAGTGTATCCGAGGGGCTCCGGAGTGTGGCAACTAGGGGCTTTTCACAGTAACTTAATTTCAGTGTTAATGTAAGCCTACTTGTGGCACCAATAAAGATTATTATTATTAGAATGTTTTCATGCCTCTCATCAAAGCTGTCTCCTTTCTCACTGATGATTTCACCTGGAGAGGAGATCCAAGGATAAGCTGCCTCATGAATTCAGAAACTTGGAAGGTGATGAGTGGCAGTGTGTGCTGTGAGGAAGATGCAAAGAGGCTGCAGGTGACTTGGACAGGCTGGCTGAGTGAGCAAATAATTGGCAAATGCAATATTGTTAAGATACTGTGGTAAAACCCTTTCTGTCTGTCCTGTGTTCACCTTTTTAATCCCCTCCCTGCTGCCTGTCTTCTGGTTAAGCTGCGACAACGCTGCTGCACCATTTAGGATTTCAGTTTAAACTATAGATTTTAGGCAGAGTTGGAACACCTAACGTGATGGATTAAGGCAAGACAGCCCCTTTATGTTCCGTAGTAGAACCGGTGATGATGATTTGATAGACTTGGCAAGCAGCCAATCGGAATGTACAATTTCGTATTGGAGCCTGTGATTGGTGGGACCAAGCAGAAAGTTCCAGAATGAGGCGGATCTTGTGAAGACTGCCATTTTTATTTTGGGTGTGTGCTGTGAAGAGATCCAGCGACGAAGCAGTTTTGAATCTCTCTCTCTTTCTCTGCCTGCTGATTTAGAGAGTGTTCTGCAGTTTCAGATTTGATACATGATTAGGAGATTGCTGGCTACAAAGAGCTGTGTCAGCAGCAAATAACAATCTCATAACTATTAACCCCTTCCCCCATTCCCATCGTGTGTGTGTCTGTCTTGTGTGGGTCTGGGTGGTGGTTGGGTTTTGGGATTAGGTAGATTGTTCGAGCATTGTTCTGTTATCACTTCATGTATTCATATTTGCCTCTTATTATTAATAAATAATTTGTTAATGTTTTTGCTTATAAATGTGGGGCGGGATTCTCCGACCCCCACCCACCCCCGGCCAGGTCGGAGAATCCCCAGGGGGCGGTGCGAATCCCTCACCGCCGCTCCGATGCTGTATTCTCTGGTGCTGGTTTTTGGGCAGGGTTCCTTGCCGGTTGGGGGCTGTTGGCAGCGACCCCCCCCCCCCCCCGGCAATTCTCCTGACCCCGATGAGCCGAGCAGCTGTCGATTTTTGGCCAGTCCCGCCAGCGTGGATTAGACATGGTCCCACATGGCGGCACCTGGCAGGTAAGTCAGCTGGGGTGGTCCTCGGGGGGGCGCAGGGCATCCGACCCCGGGGGGAGGCCCCCACGGTGGCCTGGCCCGCGATCAGACCCCACCGATCTGCGGGCGGGCCTGTGCCGTGGGGCATGCCTTCCTTCCACGCTGGCTCCTGTAGTGCTCCGCCATGGCCAGTGTGGAAAAGACACCCCCCCTGCACATGCACCAGAATACGCCTGTGGTTCTACGCATGCTGAGGATCATGCTGGCCCTTTGGCGCATGCGGGACTCGCGTATTCCCTTCGGCGCCGGTTGGCATGGCGCCAACCCCTTCAGCGTCCACTAGCCCCCGGAGATGCAGAGGATTCCACTACTTCTGGTCGGCCCGACGCCGGAGTGGTTCGCGTCCTTTTTGATGCTGGCATTGGGCCATCGCGCCGATTCCGGAGAATCCCGCTGGTGGTGTCTGCATCTCATAGCACCAGCCAAAATCTCAATAGGTTAATAAGAATTATTTGTTAATTCACATGTTGCGACCCATGGTTGAGGGGCACTGGAATTGACCGCGCGCTCACCCAGAATGTGGTGACAATATAATATGGGTAAATATGAAGTTATCCACTTTGGTGGCAAAACCAGGAAGGCAGATTATTATCTGAATGGTGGCAGTTTAGGAAAAGGGGAAGTGCAATGAAGCATGGATGTCATAGTGGAACAGTCGCTGAAGGTTGGCATGCAAGTACAGAAGGCGGTGAGGAAAGCTAATGGTATGCTGGCCTTCATTGCGAAAGGATTTGAGTATAGGAGTAGGGATGCACGTCCGCCGACCATCAGCAGAGGCAGCAGCGGCCGAAAGACACCAAAATGGCAAAACGTGACCCTAAGAAGCCAAGAGGGAAGATGTCCTCTTATGCTTACTTTGTCCAGACTTGCCGTGAAGAACACAAGAAGAAAAGCCCTGATATTCCGGTTAATTTCTCAGAATTCTCTAAAAGGTGCTCTGAACGAAAGAAGACCATGTCTGGCGAAGAGAAGAGCAAATTTGAAGAATTGGCGAAAGTAGATAAGGCACGTTACGACCGGGAAATGAAAAATTACGTGCCAGCGAAAGGTAGCAAGAAGAAGAAGAGGGACCCCAATGCACCAAAAATGCCCCCCTCTGGATTCTTCTTGTTTTGCTCGGAACACCGACCAAAAATCAAAGCTGTGAGTCCTGGCTTATCTATTGGTGACATAGCAAAGAAGCTTGGTGAGCTGTGGAATGCTTGTAGTGAAGAGAAAAAGCTGTTCATTAGCAAAGCTTATAAATTGAAGGAGAAATATGATAAGGATGTTGCTGATTATCGCGCCATAGGCAAGGTGGATAGTGCATTGAAGCCCCCTGCCAAGAAGGAGGCATATTGCGATGATGACGATGATGAGGAAGAAGATGAGGAGGAGGATGAAGAAGATGATGATTAAATTGTACATTTGCCTCAGCTTAATTACTTGCTATGTAACTGAAAGCATTTAAACCCTGTTACAAGTGTTGCAACCTTTTAATTTTGTAAGTTGGTGTGTATATGGTCTAAGGCAAAACGTAGCTTGAGTTTTAAATAGGCCTTTTTGTAATCACACTACTGCGGTGGACATTGAGTCAACTGTTAACTCTTCTTTCTGCGAACTGGCTCTGCCTCTTGTACGGAAGGGGGATTTAACTGGATTAAAATGTATTTATGTGGTGTTGTGTTTAAGTGCAGTATAGTTTAAAGTGCCGTTGTAGCCAATTCTTCAATTTTTGAGATTGCTGTAAGTATGAGGGGTAATGAAGCAATCAAAGTTTTAAAAAAAAATCAGAGTTGTCAGTAGGCATTTTAAGCCTGCCACGCTTGTAGGCAGCATTGTGCGGTGTCCCATATACCAGAATGGTCGTGCAATATGCTTTTGACTTCATTCTGAATGAGTAAGGTATGGTTTATGGAAGCAAGATGGCAGCCACCCTTGGGTAGTGATCAGTTAATCTAGACCTGTTGGATTGAAAAGGAGGTAACCATCATTCAACACCCGACCTCCTGTGCCTATATACATCATGCTACTGCACTTCCAAGAATATATTGGTAAGCAGAAGCCAAATCCAAAGGGCTGTGAAATGGCAAATTATTCTTGCCATTTCTGTGAACTGTTGTTCTCACTCTTTTTTTAAAAATTTTAGAGTAGCCAATTATTTTTTCCAATTAAGGGGCAATTTAGCGTGGCCAATCCACCTAACCTGCACATCTTTGGGTTGTGGGGGTGAAACCCATGCAGACACGGGGAGAACGTACAAACTCCACACGGACAGTGACCCAGGGCCGGGATTCGAACCCGGGTCCTCAGCGCCGTAGGCAGCAATGCTAACCACTGTGCCACAGTGCTGCCCCGTTGTTCTCACTCATAAATGAGAAGGAATTGTACTGTTTTAAAACAAAAGCTTTGTTTTCAAATTAATGAACCTGTATATGGGGTGCGATTCTCCGCCCCTAACGCCGGGTGGGAGAATAGCGGGAGGTCCTCCCGACATTTTTCACGCCCTCCCGCCCATGCCCGACCCACGCCACGAATCGCCGCTCGCCGTTTTTTACGGCGAGTGGTGATTCTCCGAGGCCGATGGGCTGAGCAGCCAGGCCTTCACGCCCGTTTCACCACGGCAGCATACACACCTGCTCGCTGCCGTCGTGAAATGGGCGGCAGATGCCCGTTTGGGGCATCTAGAGGCCCGAATGGCACGGGAGCACCACAACTGTGCTCGGGAAGGGACAGGGTACCGATCGCCGGGCCAGCGTCCAAAACAGACGCACTCTTTCCCCTCCGCTGCCCGGCAAGATCAGGCCGCCACATCTTGCCGGGCGGCTGAGGAGAAAGACGCCAACTGCGCATGCTCGGATTGGCTTTGTCCAACCTGCGCATGCGCGACTTACGTCATCGGTCGCGTCAGCCGCCGTGACGCTTGACGTGTGGCCTTGACGACCGTCGTCAAGGCCGTGACGCACGGGGCCGCGCTCCTAGCCCCGCCCGGGGGGGAGAATCGGCCCTGGAAGTGGCCGTGAAGGCTGCCGTGGGTCACGGCCTGTCCCACGGCAGCCTTTACGATTCAATCCCGCCCATGGTGTTCTGGGTAATATATTCATGCTTTAAAGCAGGGGTGGGCAAACTTTTCCATGCAAGGGCCGCATTCAGAAATTCACAATTCACAAAGGGCCGCATAGTATATTAAGTAAAATAATTACGTCACCCGGTTATGATTCTGGGCGCCTCATATAGAACATAGAACAGTACAGCACAGAACAGGCCCTTCGGCCCTCGACGTTGTGCCAAGCAATGATCACCCTACTCAAGTCAACGTATCCACCCTATACCAGTAAGTAACCCAACAGCCCCCCCACCCATTAACTTTTTAAAAAAAATTTAAAAAAAAAAAAAAATTTTTTTTTTAAAAAAAAATTTTTTTTTTTTTTTAATGACTTGGTGGGCCGCAGAAATACCTTTGGCGGGCCGCATGCGGCCCGCGGGCCGTAGTTTGCCCACCCCTGCTTTAAAGTGATTGCATACTTCACAATTTGGGAACAATTAAGCAAAACGCTTTAAGGCATCCCCTTTTTATATAAGTGACATTTGACTTTGTTCAGTACTATGTGGCCCTGCCTCAAACTTCACAGGCTGTGTGGTAACTCCCAATTTTTCACTTTGCTGAAATCCTAGTGACAACCCTGAGCATTCTGTACTTTAAATGATCTTGTAACTAAGGTATATTTTCTGTTTTGTATGTTTAGTATGCTAAAATGTGTTTTGAAGTAATTAAAACAGGATAAAATTTGTAAAGTCTCAAAAAAAAAGTATAGGAGCAGGGATGTATTGCTGCAGTTATACAGGCCTTGGTGAGGCCACACCTTGAGTACTGTGTGCAGTTTTGGTCTCTCAGTTTGAGGAAGGACATTCTTGCTATTGAGGGTGTCCAGCGAAGGTTCACCAGACTAATTCCCAGGATGGCAGGACTGACATATGAAGAAAGACTGGATTGACTGGGCTTATACTTACAGGAGTTTGGAAGAATGAGAGGCTACCTCATAGAATCATATAAAATCCTGATGGGACTGGACAGGCTAGATGCAGAAAGAATGTTCCCAATGTTGGGGACGGCCTAAACTAGGGGTCACAGCCTAAGAATAAGGGGTAAGCCATTCAGGACTTAGATGAGGAAGAATGTCTTCTCTCAGAGAGTTGTGGACTTGTGGAGTTCTTTATCACAGAAAGCTGTTGGGGCTAGTTCGTTAGATATAGTCAAGAGGGAGCTGGACATTGTCCTTGCGGCTAAAGGGATCAAGGGGTATGGAGAGAAAGTGAGAGTGGGATACTGAATTTGCATGGTCAGCCATGATCATATTGAATAGTGGTGCAGGCTCGAAGGGCCGAATGGCCTCCACCTACAAGTATTTTCTATGTTTCTATGGTGTACAAGATTAGGAAGGGCATGGGCAAGGTGGACAGGGAGCAGCTATCCCACTTATTTGAAGGGTCAGTTACGAGGGGAGACAAGTTCAAATTGAGGAGTGGGAGGTTTAGGGGGGATTTGAGGAAAATCCTTTTTACCCGGAGAGTGCTGAGGGTCTGGAATGCACTGCCTGGGAGGGTGGTACAGGCGGGATGCCTCACATCCTTCAAAAAGTACCTGGATGCGTTCTTGGCATGCCATAACATTCAAGACTATGGGCCAAATGCTGGCAAGTGGAATTAGGTCGACAGGTCAAGGCCTTTCATGCTTCAGTGCAGACTTGATGGGCCGAAAGGCTTCTTCTGCACTGTAGTATTCTGAGGTTCTGTCTCCAAGACTTACTGCTCAACAAAAGATGGAATTATTGGACCTGAGGGAGATAGTGAATGACTGTTCCATTATAGAATCCCAACAGTGCAGAGGGAGGCCATTTGGCTAATCGGATCTGCACTGACCCTCCCAAAGAGCACTATACCTAGGCCCACTCCCTCTCCCTATCCCGGTAACCACGTGCATTGATCATGGTCAATCCACCTAACCTGCACATCTTTGGATTGTGGGAGGAAGCCAGAGCATCTGGAGGAAACCCATACAGACAATGTGCAAACTTCACACAGCCAGTCACCCAAGGCTGTAATCAAACCATGGTCCCTGGCGCTATGAAGCAGCAGTGCTAACCACTGTGCCACCGTGCCGTCCTCATGAAATTTAAAGCATCAGCGTAATTTGGCTGATGCCAAGACTCTCAGTGCTGCAGCTTCCTCCTTTGAGAAGCATCAGACATATTCACCTCAATTAACAAGTCCAGTCTCTATGGGCGAGATTCTCCCATATGGGGAGAAATCGTAAGGCTGGCGTCAAACCCGGGTGGGTTTGACGCCAACCCCCCCTTCCCGACCGGGAACCGATTCTGGGCCCCAGTCGGGGCGAGCAGCCTGACGCCGTAAGCTCCGGCATCACGGGCTTAACGAATTTCGTTAAGCCCGCTTGCCAGAGTTAGCGCCGGCTGACGCGTCATATGACGTCAGCCGCGCATGCGCGGATTGGAAGACTATAACCCGCGCATGCGCGGATGACGTAATCGCGCATTTGCGCGAAACCCGCGCATGCGCGGGCCGGGTTGCCCCTCAGCCGCCCCGCGAATGGATACTGCGGGGCGGCGGAAGGAGAAATAGTGCGCGGGCATCGGGCCCGTTGGTACTGCCGTGCCAATTGGTGCCATGGTTATAAAATGCGAGTGTTTACGGCCGTTTTTACGAACGGCCAGACCAGGTGTGTTTGCCGTTCGTAAAAACAGCCGTAAAGGGCTGGGAACTCGGCCCATCTATCAGCTGTGAATCGCTGCCGGCCGTAAAAAAATGGCGGCAGTGATTCGTGACGGGAGTTGGGCGTGGGGGGGGGGGGGAAATAGCGGGAGGGCGTCGGAACAGCGTGGCCGTAAAATTTTACGAGCCACGCTATTCTCCACACCGTCGGGAGTGCGGAGAATCTCGCCCTATAACTCCCTTCCTTCAAGCACATGACAGGTGTCATGCCCATTATAAGCAAGCAAATATTTCCTCAGCCAGAGTAATTTTCTTCCTTCCAAATCAAGACCATCAGTTTAAGGCTAAAGCTCGAAAAGGTCACGATGATGAGAATGCTGTCTTCACAGACCTTTTTCAAGGTGAAAGGGATGGGTAACCTGCTGATGTTTCATTAGAATTAGCTCACTCTGTATAGATTCATCATTCACCCTGCCACATTCTTCGAGCACCATTCTATTTGTGTGAACACTGGACCACTGGCAAAATGATGTATGCCTCCACAGCTATGAGGCTCAGTGTCCCAATCAAGTGTTCTTCCCAATCTGCTCACCAGGCCGATAGTTCATTGCCTTTACATGTTGTTTGATGAGTGACCTCTACTTTGGTGGTAGCAGTCTTGAAGAACTTCCGCACAACTGGCAATGTGTACTGTGTGCTATGTGGTTTGTCTTGATGTGATCTGTGGCTAATCTGCCCTCAAAACTATCATCTTGCCTAAGACTATAATTATTCTGGGATGGATTAGGTCCCAGGGCACCTTGCAAGCTAATCCACATTATGTGGCCATCCTCTATCTTTTGTGTTTCTGGCTTCTTTACGCAAACTCACCAATCACACATGCAGGATTAGTAAACTAAGTTATATTTATCTGGAGACTACAATGAACATAGATACGTTACAGGACAGCTCAACACACAGGTCAACTTCAGGGATTCAACATCCACAACTAGCACCACTATCAGCATGAACAGCAATAGCATCTCAGTCTGTTGGTCACATGCTGCTTTACATCCTGATTCTGCGATGACATGTGTACATTGTTTGCACACTCTTAAAGTAATATCGCAAAATCCCCATTTTTTCCAAAGATAATATTCCAGACAGTGAGAGTAAATACACATGCAAAGTTGATGATAGCAAAAACTACTGACACCAAAGATAGGTCTCTTCATTATTTCAGAGGTGGAGCGTTTGTAATAATGTGTCCAAGTTTGTAGACAACACCAAGATGAATGGTAAAGCAAAAAGTGCAGAGGATACTGAAAGTCTGCAGAGGTATTTGGATAGTTTCAGTGAATGGGCTAGGGTCTAGCAGATGGAATACAATGTTGACAAATGTGAGGTTATCCATTTTGGTAGGAATAATAGAAAAGGGGATTGTTATTTAAATGATAAAATATTAAAACATGCTGCTGTGCAGAGAGACCTGGGTGTCCTAGTGCATGAGTCGCAAAGTTGGTTTACAGGTGCAACAGGTGATTAAGAAGTTGAATTAAGTTTTGTCTTTCATTGCTAGAGGGATGGAGTTTAAGACTAGGGAGGTTATGCTGCAACTGTATAAGGTGTTATTGAGGTCACACCTGGAGTATTGTGTTCAGTTTTGGTCTCCTTACCTGAGAAAGGACATACTGGTGCTGGAGGGTGGGTGCAGAGGAGATTCACAAAAATTAATCCCAGAGTTGAGGGGGTTGAATTACGAGAAGAGGTTGAGGAGACTGGGACTGTACTCGGAATTTAGAAGGATGCGGGGGGAGGGGGTGGGGGGGGACCTTATAGAAACATACAATTATGAAGAGAATAGATAGGATAGATGCAGGCAGGTTGTTTCCACTGGCAGGTAAAAGCAGAAGGAGAGGGCATAGCCTCAAAATAAGGGGAAGTAGATTTAGGACTGAGTTTAGGAGGAACTTCTTCACCCAAGGGTTATGAATCTGGAATTCCCTGTCCAGTGAAGCAGTTGAAGCACTTTCATTAAATGTTTTCAAGATAAAGATAGATTGTTTTTTGAAGAATAAAGGGTTATGGTGTTCAGGCGAGAAAGTGGAGCTGGGTCCACAAAAGATCAGCCATGATCTCATTGAATGGCAGATTCCCTTTCGCCATCCGATGCCCCGACATGCCGTCTGCCATCGTCATCAAAGCCCTCAACACAATCTTCGCTCTGTTCGGTTTCCCCGCCTACATCCACAGTGACAGGGGATCCTCATTCATGAGTGATGAGCTGCGTCATTTCCTGCTCAGCAGGGGTATCACCTCCAGCAGGGCGAGAAGCTATAACCCCCAGGGAAACGGACAGGTAGGGAGGGAGGCACGAAGGGCCAGAAGGCCTACTCCTGCTCCCAGTTCTTATGTTCTTATGACTTATGTAACCTCCTGGTTCTCATTATGGTATAACCGTACCGAGATCTAGACTCATCATTTTGGTGTTCTTGATTTGTCAAAGCATTAGCATCCTTTCTTTTTTCAGAGTGCTGATTGTTTTCATAGTAGTCTTCTGGAATTTCACTCTCCCGCATTCATCTTGGGATATGTTTTAGATGCAATTAGGCGTAATAAAACTTGTCAATTCCCTTGTCGGCCTCTGTTTCTCCTTCATGCCACCTCATTCAGTGTTGTGACCGCATTAGATCTAGACCCGCTGTACACAATAGATATTTCCGCAGGAAACCAGGTACCCTATAGGTAGGAATTATAACCTGAAGCTTTTGTTCTTAGGCACTTGATGCACGATCAATTGAACAAAGACTAGAGTTGGATACAACTGAGGCTTTATTGCTCTAAGACGTGTGGCCTCCCACAGCAGCTGGCGCATTGACTGCTGCATGGAGGACACACATAGTTATACTCCACCTACTGGGTGGAGCCAGCAGGCAGGGATTACCAGCGTACCTGTAGTACAGGTCCTACCATACATCATCTAATAAAGGTGTAACAGTGGTTTACCACGTTCACCCCCTGTTAAAATTGAGTCCGGCGGGAGTGGTGGAGAACTATATACAGCAATGAATTTATATTTACAATATTTGAGAGGGAAACAAATGTCTTTTGAAGTCCAGTGGACCAGTTAGAGGTTTAACCGGTCCGGGGCCTTGATGTTCCACTGGGAGCGACCGTAGTGGCGGCGGCGATGTTGATGCTGGCCTGATGTTTGGTGACTCTGGGAGCGTGCCGAAACCCCCTTCATCCTCGGGTGTGGGCAGGGGAAGGACGGATGGTGCCGGGCCGGAGGGGTGTGCGTGTGTGGAACCTGCTGGTGCCAGGTCCCTGAGGGAGACAGTATCCTGGCGTCCGTCGGGGTATGCCACGTAGGCATACTGGGGGTTTGCATGGAGTAATTGCACCCTCTCCACCAATGGGTCCGCCTTGTGGAGTCAGAAGTGCCTACGGAGCAGGACTGGTCCTGGAGCTGTGAGCCAAGTCGGCAGCGATACCCTAGATGTAGACTTCCTGGGGAAGGCAAAGAGACGTTCATGGGGTGTGTTGTTAGTGGCGGTGCACTGTCATGACTGAATGGAGTGTAGTGCATCATGGAAGACCTCCTGCCAGCGAGAGGCTGGGAGGTTCCTGGATCTTAGGGTCAGTTGAACAGCCCTCCATACCATCCCGTTCTCCCTCCCTCCATACCGTCCCGTTCTCCCTCCCTACCTGTCCGTTTCCCTGGGGGTTATAGCTTCTCGCCCTGCTGGAGGTGATACCCCTGCTGAGCAGGAAATGACGCAGCTCATCACTCATGAATGAGGATCCCCTGTCACTGTGGATGTAGGCGGGGAAACCGAACAGAGCGAAGATTGTGTTGAGGGCTTTGATGACGATGGCAGACGGCACGTCGGGGCATCGGATGGCGAAAGGGAATCTGGAGTACTCATCGACCACACTGAGAAAATACGTGTTACGGTCGGTGGAGGGGAGGGGCCCTTTGAAATCCACGCTGAGGTGTTCAAAAGGGCGGGAGGTCTTCACCAGGCGCGCCCGGTCAGGCTGGTAGAAGTGCGGCTTGCACTCCGCACAGACCTGGCAGTTCCTGGTGATTGTCCGTACTTCCTCAATGGAGTATGGCAGGTTGCGGGCCTTGACAACCCTCACATTGAGTGGTTCCCACTCCGCCGGCTGGAGTGAGCAGCCTTTGGCGCCACGCCAGCCGGGGCTGAAAGGACTTTGCCGTCCGGCGTAAGTCCGCACATGCGCCGGAGCGTCAGCGGCTGCTGACGTCATACCGGCACATGCGCAGGGGAGGGGCTCTCTTCCGCCTCCGTCATGGTGAAGACCATGGCGAAGGTGGAAGAAAAGAGTGCCCCCACGGCACAGGCCCGCCCGCCGATCGGTGGGCCCCGATCGCGGGCCAGGCCACCATGGGGGCACCCCCCCGGGGTCAGATCGACCCGTTTCCCCCCCCCCCCCAGGACCCCGGCGCCCGCCAATGCCGTCGGTCAGGTAGGTGGTTTAATCCACGCCGGCGGGAGAGGCCTGTCAGCGGCGGGACTTCGGCCCATCGCGGGCCGGAGAATCGCCGTGGGGGGCCCGCCAACCGGCGCGGCGCGATTCCCGCCTCTTCCGAATCATGGGGGACGGAGAATTCGGGAGACGGCAGGGGCCGGATGACGCCGGCCCAGGGCAATTCTCCGACCTGGCGGGGGGTCGGAGAATCCCGCCCCCCATTAGTGACACCGAAGGGAACCCTGAGGAAGTGATAGAGGCGACCGTCTGCCTCGAAGGCAGAGTATAGACGGTCCGATTTACGAATGGGGAGCTGGTGGTAAGCGGATTTGAGGTCTACCGTTGAGAAGACCCGGTACTGTGCAATCTGATTGACCATATCAGATATGCATGGGAGGGGGTACGCGTTTAGCTGTGTGTACTGATTGATGGTCTGGCTGTAGTCCACGACCATTTTGTGTTTCTCCCCAATTTTAACGACTACCACTTGGGCTCTCCAGGGGCTGTTGCTGCCTTGATGATGCCTTCCTGAAGCAGCCGCTGGACCTTGGACCTGATGAAGGTCCTGACCTGGGTGCTGTACCATTTTCTCCTAGTGGCGATGGGTTTGCAATCCGGGGTTAGGTTCGCAAAGAGGGAAGGTGGGTCGACCTTTAGGGTCACGAGGCCGCACACAGTGAGGGGTGGTAGGGGCCCTCCGAATTTGAGGGTTAGGCTCTGGAGGTTGCACTGGAAGTCGAGGCCTTGTAGTAGGGCAGCGCAGAGGTTAGGGAGGACGTAGGGGCGGAAGCTGCTGAATTCTATGCCCTGGACCATGAGTGTGACCGTACAGTACCACCGGATCGCCATGGAATGGGATCTGGAGGCCAGGGAGTTTCTTTGGTTGGCGGGATGTACCGCGAGGGAGCAGCACCTTACCATATCCGGGTGGATGTAGCTTTCAGCGATCCTGGGGTCCAGCAGGCAAGAGGTCACATGGCCGTCGATTTTCACGCTGGTCGATGCGGTGGCCAGGTTGTGCGGACGAGACTGGTCGATTGTCACTGAGGCGAGTTGTGGTTCGTCATCGTTGGCGTCAGATGATGGGGAGCCTGGGGGGGGCCAGGTCCTGGAACGCTGTCGGTGTCCATGTGCCGTGGAGGGTACTAGATGGCGGTGCCTGAGATCTTGAGGGGCACGTGGTCTGAGGGGGGGAAGATGGTGGTGCCCATTAGCCACGCGTGGTCCGGGGAGGTGAAGATGGCGGTGCCCATTGTGCACAAGCGAGGGGCGTGGGGGCGATAGCGGCGGCTGCGCGGGCCTGGCACACCGCGGTGATGTGCCCCTTTTTACTGCAAGCTTTACAAAGGGCAGCGCGGGCTGGGCAGCGTTGGCGAGGGTGTTTCTGTTGGCCGCAAAAGTGACATTGGGGGCCCCTGAGGTGCGCTGGCTGGCGTGTAGCGCAGGCGAATTGGCTGGGTAAGGCCCCCACTGGGGCGGCCGTCTGTGGGTCCATGATGCGTAGGAGGGTTGGGCCGCGCGGCTGGGGGTGTAGGCCTGAATGTTGCGCGAGGCGACCGTCATAGAGAGCGCTAGCTTCTTTGTCTCAGCTAGATCAAGCATGGCCCCTTCTAACAGTCTTTGGCGTATGAGGTCCGACCCAATCCCCGTAACAAACGCGTCCCGCATAAGGGGATTTGAATGCTCAGTAACAGCCTGACAGTCACAGTCCCGGACGAGTGGGATTAGGGCCCACCAGAAGTCTTCGATGGACTCACCAGGGAGTTGAGAGCGAGTGGCGAGTATGTGCCTGGCAAAGAGCGTGTTCATCTTCTGCGCGTAATTTTCTTTGAGAAGTGTCATGGCTTTGGCGTAGGTCGGCGCGTCCTGGATTAGCGGAAAAACGTTGGCGCTCAACCTCGAGTACGGGATCTGTATCTTCTGAGCCTCCGAGATAGTGCTGGGCGCTGAGTTGATATACGCCTTTTTGGCGTCGCTTGATTGCAGATCCAGCTGCAGGCGTTCTGGCTTGATACGGAGGTACATCTTTGGAAAATCTTAGAGCAATAAATTGATGCACGATCAATTGAAAAAAGACTAGAGTGGATACAACTGAGGCTTTATTGCTCTAAGATGGGCGGAGCCAGCAGGCAGGGACTACCGGCGAACCTGTAGTACAGGTCCTACCATACATCACCTAATAAAGGTGTAACAGTGCTTTATCACAGCATTGACGAGACATTTCCTCACTTGCATGTCAGTTTTGTGCCAAATTTATTCTCTGTTGTTTATCGAGAGGCTTTTCCTGTATTCTTGGGAATCTCACACATCATTTCTGTTGGTGATGGTAAGTCCATATATCAAGGTTTCTCCCTCAAATTTAACATGGCAATAAGGAGATCCTGGGCGAAATTCTCCGACCCCACGCAGGGTCGGAGAATTGGCGGGAAGCGGCGTTATTTCCGCTCCCGCAGGTTTTTGAATTCTCCCGCCGGTCATAAACCGGCGTTGTGCAAATCCCGCCGGCAGCCTGTGAAAACAGCTGGCGCCGGCGGGATTTCATTTTTTTTAAACTTACCTCAAATCTCCGGCCCGGATGGGCCGAAGTCCCGCCACTGGGAGGCCTTCTCCCGCCGCCGAGGTTTAAACCACCTCTGGAACGGCGGGCTCAGCGGCGCGAGCAGGCCCCCGGGGTCCTGGGGGGGCGGGGGGCGATCGGACCCGGGGGGGTGCCCCCACGGAGGCCTGGCCTGCGATCGGGGCCCCCCGCTCACTCCGCGGGGCAGTGCCGTGGGGGCACTCTTTCTCCTTCCGCGCCGCCACGGCCTCCGCCATGGCGGACGCGGAGGAGAACCCCGCATCGCGCATGCGCCGGCAGTGACGTCAGCGGCCAGCTGCCGCTGACGTCACTGCCGGCGCATGCGCCGACCGCCGAAAGCCTTTCGGCCAGCCCCGCTTCCGACTGCGCCGGGTGTTTGCGCCAGTCTTCTGGTGCAAACTGCTCCGACGCGGGGCTGGCCCCCAAAGGTGGGGAGAATTCCCCACCTTTGGGGAGGCGCGACCCCTGAGTGGTTGGCGCCACTCCCCTACGCCGGCACCCTCCGTCACGCCGGGTAGGGGAGAATCCAGCCCCCTGTTTTGATTCTCTGCACTTCACAATCGGAAAGGACCATTCACCCAGCCAGGCCATTAGCTTGGGGATAGCCTGGCAAGGCTGCTACGTTTGTTATGCTTCATTTAATACACATCTCCTGAAAATATCTGGCAGTATGTTGGGCGTGACACATTGGCCATGCTGCGCCGGAAAAGCAGCATGCTGTGGCACAGCGTTGCCAATAAAATCCGGGAAACCCTGCTCCCGAATCTACCCGGCTCACAACGCCTCACGAGATCCAACTTGATCTCACGAGATGTTACGATGTAAATCCCACCCATAGTGGGCACGATAACATTTTGGCTAATCTGCATATTAGAGCGAGACAACTAGCCTCACTCTCGTGTACATATTCCAGAAGTAATTGAGGCTTTGGGATTCACCTCCTTTGCATCAGACTTCCGGTGTGCACCTCGGCTGCGCATTCCCCCTTCAGGCCCCTGAACTGCGAGCGCCGGGAAACATGCGGCTAAATGCGCTTGCTAGTGGACTTTATTCCTTTTTGGGAGATCGCGGCCATTGTCTATATGATCTCTTCTGGTGTACCAAACAAAATGAGTATTACATTCATTGTGAACACCACAGATGCACTCAAGATATCCTTCAACTGTTTGATGATTGGAAACTTTTAAAAGTACTTAATAACTAGGAATTGGTCAGCAATCAGTAACTAGGAGTAAAAATGCAGGTACCGCAGGCAGTAAAGAAGGAAATGGTTTGCCGACCTTCAAAGTGAGAGGATTTGAGTATAGGAGCAGGGATGAAATTATACAGGGCCTTGTTGAGCCTACACCTGGAATATTGTGTGCCGTTCTGGTCTCCTTGTCGTATTCAATATTTTCCCCGCGTCTGTCTGTGATAGAGAAATTCAAACAGCATTCATTAGGTAAGCAAAACTAAGCTTTATTTATGAATTAGAACTGACTGCTAGCAGTATGGCTGAGAATTGAAGTCGGAAAGCAGTCAAGTGCAAACTGCTGAGTCCGTCCCAAGTCTGCGATATTACAGAAGAATAAGGTGATTTTTATACATTATAGGATCAAGATAACATGAATACAACTTGGTCAGGAATTTAATCGAAAGTAAAACATAAGTAATAATCGTTACAATGGCGTCACCTTGCTGACCTTTAGGGGAATGGAGTTTCATATCATTATCTTGTCTTTGTTTTAAGAAAGGGACACATTTGTTTAAGAACAGGAAGAGACAGTTTTTCAGCTTGGTATTTATTGAGACTGCTTCTAGGTTCATGACGAATAAGCCTTATCTAGAATTTCAGAGTCACCCAGTTCTCAGGTCATGTTGACCGCGGCTGTATCTGTGTATTTTGTATCTGTGCCTTAAGTTTAAATTCAATTGTACCAAACTTGACTAGTTTTCCCATCATGCCATTATTTGCTTCACACAATACCGCATCCTTATCTGGAAGGATGTTCTTGCTATAAAGGGAGTGCAGTGAAGATTTGCCAGACTGATTCCTGGGATGGCAGGACAGATGTATGAGGGAAGATTGAATCGGTTAGTATTGTATTCGTTGGGGTTCAGATGAATGAGGGGGAATCTCATAGAACTCTATAAAATTCTTATAGGACTAGGCAGGTTAGATGCAAGAAGGATGATCCCAACAGTGGGGGTGTCCAGAACCAGGGGTCACAGTCTGAGGATACGGGATAGACAATTTAGGACAGAGAGGAGGAGATATTCTTTACCCAAAGAGTGGTGAGCCTGTGGAATTCAACACCACAGGAAGTAGTTGAGGCCAAATCATGATGCTTTCAAGAAGCAGTTACATGAAGCACTTGAGTGAAGATAATGGTGGCATAATGGTTAGCACTGCTGCTTCACAGCGTTAGGGACCTAGGTTTGATTCTGGCCTTGGGTGACTGTTTGTGGAGTTTGCACATCCTCCTTATGTATGTGTAGGTTTCCTCTGGTACTCCGGTTTCCTCCCACAATCCAAAGATATGCAGGTTAGGTGGATTGGGCATGTTAAAATTGCCCCTTTGTGTCCAGGGATGTGCAGGTTGATGGGGCTATAGGGTTACGGGGATAGAGCTGGGGTGTGGGCTTCGGTAGAGTGGTCTTTCAGAGGGTCGGTGCAGACTTGATAGCCTAATGGCCTCCTTCTGCACTGTAGTTTTCTAAGGGGATCAAATGATATGGGCATAAGGGAGGATTAGACTATTGAGTTGGATGATCAGCCATGATCATAATGAATGGTACAGCAGGCTCGAAGGGCTGAATGGCATTCTGCTCCTATTTTTCTATGTTTTCTAAACTTCTATCAACATGGACAGTGAATAAATCAGTTTCAATTTTGGACCTAGGTTATGGCTTCTTGTATTGGTCTTGTTGGTGACTCCGGTATACTTCAAATATCCTCACCTAACTTTTTTATAGCGTCATTGATTCCTGGAAAATGCATAGGAACATAGGAACAAGAGTAAATTGAGTAGAAGGATGGCTCAGTGGTTAGCACTGCTGCCTCACAGCACCAGGGACCTGGGTTCAATTCCACCCTTGGGTGACTGTCTGTGCATTTTCCCTTGACTCCCAGTGGGTTTCCTCTGGGTGCTCCGGTCCCCTCCCACAGTCCAAAGATGTGCAGGTTAGGTGGATTGGCCATGCTAAATTGCCCCTTAATGTCCAAAGATGTGCAGGTTAGGAGGGGTTACAGGTATTGGATGGGGGTGAGCAAGAGTCAGGTCTTCTTTCCGAGGGTTGGTGCAGACTCGGTGGGCTGAATGGCCTCTTTCTACACTGTAGGGATTCGATGATTAAGCGATTCAGACAATCGATCATACACTAAAATGCCTCTTACACCTACTATAACCCTTTAAGTTATTAATAATCAGAAATATATCAATATCTAACTTAAACATACTCAATGACTGAGCTTCCACAGCCTTCTAGGCGAGAGATTTATATAGGATCACAATCCTCTGTGTAAAGAAATTGCTCCTCATCTCAGTCCTCAGTGGCATTTCTCTTATTTTGAAAGGTTCTAGACTCCACAACCAAGAGTAACACCTTATCTTCATTTACCCTGTCTGCTCCTTTAATTATTTTATAGGTTTCAAAGAGATCATCTCAGATTCTTCGAAACTCTAGAGAATATAGGCCCAGTTTGGCCAATCTCTCTTAAGAAAACCATCCCTGAAACAAGACTGGTGAATCTTTGTGGCACTCCCACCATGGCAATAATAACCTTTCTGAGGTAAAGGGACCAAAACTGCACACACAACTCCAGATGTGGTCTAATCGAGCTCCTATACAATTAACACAAAACCTCACTACTCCTCTACTCAATCGTCTTGTGATAAAGGCATAGCTCCTCTTGTCAGACATCTTGGACCACATCTTGGTGCCTGTCTACTCCCACTGCACAATTCAATTCACACCTTTGTTCTCAAAGCCTTTCTGCAATAGCGAGAACCTGTTCACCAAAGTGCAGATTTGCCTTTCCAACGACAGAGTTTTTGAGACTCGACATTGGCTTTATCAGGTCAATTGCACATATAGTCAGAATTTCAAGGTCCCACCCTGGAATGTAACCAGCGTTCACCTCAATTTATGTTGGTGACCTGGTCTACATTCCTGCCGATTGCAACATTTTGCAGGTTTGCCAATGCTACTTACTGGCCACGAGCTGGCAGATCCGTGGTGAGTCGTTGGACAATTTTTATCGTGCTCTCCTCGTACTGGGGAGGAACTGCGGCTGCCCACAAGTGTTGGCTAATGAGCACATTGAACTCCTCACCCGAGATGCCTTTGTTGCAGGCATGCAGTGCCCACAGATCCGCCAGAGACTATTAGAAAGAGAAACCTTGAGCCTCACGGAGGTCCCTCACTACCTCCCTAGATGTCGCGAACAGAAACGCCCGCTCACACGCCCCCGTGCGGCGGCCCCCTGGGCAGCGTGGAATTCAGCCTCCCTCTACCCCATGGACTCAGACTCCCCCCGTGCCTGTGTCGCAGGACGCCCCGAAAAACCCGCGGGGCCCCGTTGTTATTTTTGCGGCCAGGCAAAACACCCCCGACAACGTTGCCCAGCCCGATCGGCAAATTGCAAGGGCTGCGGGAGAAAAGGCCACTTTTTGTCTGTCTGCCAGGCCAAGGCGGTCGCTGCGGTCTCGGGCAGTGACAGATAAATAGAGATAGAGAAATACAGCACAGAACAGGCCCTTCGGCCCACGATGTTGTGCCAAACATTTGTCCTAGGTTAATCATAGAATTGTGGACAATTTTTCATGGCCAGTCCACCCAACCTGCACATCTTTGGACTGTGGGAGGAAACCGGAGTACCCGGAGGAAACCCACGCACCCACGCGGGACTCCCCCCTCCCCTCTCTCCAAGGGCCCCGTGCGGCCCGCTAACCTCTCTGCCCCCATCCCCCAACACCATGTGCGGCCTCCGGGTGCCACCATCTTGTGCTTCCGACGCCACGTGCGGGGGACGGGAGCCACCATTTTGTCCACCACCCACCATGTGCGACCGATGGGCGCCGCCATCTTGGATCGGCTCCGAGGACCCCGCTGGTGATGACGCACTGCCCGATGACGACTCCGACTATCTGCCACGACTCGCTTCAGTCACTCTGGACCAGTCTCGGCCCCGCACCCTCTCTACGGCAACAACAAAGGTCCTGCTCAACGGGCACGAAACGACCTGCCTACTGGACTCCGGGAGCATGGAGAGTTCTGGACACCCTACCATGGTAAGACACTGCGCTCTCCCTGTCTATCCTGTCAAGCAAAAAATTGCCCTGGCCTCTGGCTCCCATTCAATGGAGATCACGGGGTTTTGTATAGCGGACCTCACGGTCCATGGGAGGGAGTTTAAAAATTACAGACTCTAAGTCCTCCCCCACCTCTGCGCGGCCGCACTCCTGGGGTTAGACTTCCAGTGTTAGCTCCAGAGCCTAACATTTAAATTCAGCGGCCCTATGCCTCCCCTCACTGTCTGCAGCCTCGCGACCCTCAAGGTCGATCCCCCGTCCTTGTTTGCAAACCTCACCGCGGATTGCAAACCTGTCGCCACCAGGAGCAGACGGTACAGTGCCCAGGACTGGGTCTTCATCAGGTCCGAGGTCCAATGGCTTATGAAGGAAGGGGTCATCGAGGTTAGTACCAGCCCCTGGCGAGCACAGGTTCTGGTGGTAAAGACCGGGGAGAAGAACAGGATGGTCATAGACTACAGTCAGACCATCAACAGGTTTATGCAGCTGGACGCGTACCCTCTCCCCGCATATCCGACCTGGTCAACAGGATCGCACAGTACAAGGTCTTCTCCACGGTGGACCACAAGTCCGCCTACCACCAGCTCCCCATTCGCACGAGCGATCGCAAGTACACTGCGTTCGAAGCGGACGAGCGACTCTACCACTTTTTAAGGGTTCCCTTCGGTGTCACAAACTGGGTCTCAGTCTTCCAAAGAGAGATGGACCGAATGGTCGACCGGTACGGTTTACGGGCAACTTTCCCGTATCTCGATAATGTCACCATCTGCGGCCACGATCAGCAGGAGCTGGTTTAGCTAGGGGCTCGTTTAGCTCACTGGGCTAAATCACTGGCTTTTAAAGCAGACCGAGCAGGCCAGCAGCACGGTTCGATTCCCGTACCAGCCTCCCCAGACAGGCGCTGGAATGTGGCGACTAGGGGCTTTTCACAGTAACTTCATTGAAGCCTACTCATGACAATAAGCGATTTTCATTTCATTTCATTTTCATTTCAGGACCACAACACCAATCTCCGCAAATTCCTCCAAACCGCAAAACTCCTGAATTTGACTTATAACAAGGACAAATGCGTGTTTAGCACCGACCGTCTAGCCATCCTCGGCTACGTAGTGTGAAATGGAGTGATAGGCCCCGACCTGGAACGCATGCGCCCCCTGATGGAGCTCCCCCTCCCCCACTGCTCCAAGGTCCTGAAGCGCTGCCTCGGTTTCTTCTCGTATTACGCCCTATGGGTCCCCAACACGCCGACAAAGCCCGTCCCATCATCCAAACAGCCACGTTCCCCCTGTCGACGGAGGCCCGCCAGGCCTTCAGCAGCATCAAAGCGGATATCGCAAAGGCCATGATGCGCGCTATCGACGAGTCCCTCCACATCCAGGTCGAGAGCGATGCGTCCGACGTAGCTCTGGCAGCCACCCTCAACCAAGCGGGCAGACTCGTGGCCTTCTTGTCCCGTACCCTCCATGCTTCAGAAATCCGCCACTCCTCGGTCGAGAAGGAAGCACAGGCCATAGTAGAAGCTGTGGAGACATTGGAGGCACTATCTGGCCGGCAGGCGGTTCACCCTCCTCACAGACCAACGGTCGATGGCTTTCATGTTTGACAATGCACAGAGGGGCAGGAGCAGCAGGACCTTCTCGACGAGGGGGTCAGTTTTATGGCTCCTCGCATGTTGCTGGAGAATGACGGGCCCTGGGACTGTCAGCCAGGATGGAAATGAGACCCGGACGTGGACTTCATGGGGAAGGCAAACATACGTTCATGAGGAGTCACGTTAGTAGCTGTACATAGGAGTGACCGGATGGAGTGAAGCGCATTGGGGAGGACCTCCTACCAGCGGGAGACGTTTCGACCGTAGGGCCAGATGGACGGCCTTCCAAACCATCACATTCTCCCTCTCCAGCTGTCCGTTTCCCCTGGGGTTATATAGCTGGTCGTCCTGCTGGAGGCGTTGCCTTTGCTGAGCAGGAACTGACGCAACTCGTCGTTCATAAAGGTGGATCCCCGATCATTTTGGATGCAGGCGGGGAACCCGAACAAGGTGAAAAGGCTGTGCACGGACCTTGATAACGGAAGCAGAGGTCATGTCCGAACAGATGGCGAAGGAGAATCTGGAGTACTCGTCAACGATGTTGAGGAAGTACATGTTACGGTCGGTGGAGGGGCGGGGCCCTTTGAAGTCCATGGTGAGGCGCTCAAAAGGGCGGGAGGCCTTTACCAGATGTGCTCTGTCTGGCCGATAGAAGTGTGGTTTGCACTCCGCACAGACCTGGCAGTCCCTGGTCATGGTCCTGACCTCCTCGATGGAGTAGGGCAGATTGCGAGCCTTGATAAAATGGAAAAGGCGGGTGACCCCCGGGTGATAGATTTTGTTATGGAGGGCCCGGATTCGGTCTACTTGTGCGCTGGCACATGTTCCACGGGATAGGGCATCTGGGGGATCATTGAGCTTCCCGGGTTGATACAAGACATCATAGCTGTAGGTAGAAAGCTTGATACTCCACCTCAGAATCTTGTCATTCTTAATCTTGCCCCGCTATGTGTAATTGAACATGAAGGCAACCGACTGTTGGTCAGTGAGGAGAGTGAATCGCCTTCCGGCCAGGTAATGCCTCCAATATCTCACAGCTTCTACTATGGCTTGTGCCTCCTTTTCAATAGAGGAGTGTCGAATTTCGGAGGCATGGAGGGTACGGGAGAAGAACGCCACGGGCCTGCCCGCCTGGTTGAGTGTAGTGGCCAGAGCAAAGTCCGACGCATCGCTCTCCACTTGGAAAGGGCTGGACTTGTCTACCGCGTGCATCGCAGCTTTGGCGATGTCTGCTTTGATGCGATCGAAGGCCAGTAGGGCCTCAGTCATCAGGGGAAAAGTGGTGGACTTGATCAATGGGCGAGCCTTCTCTGTATAGTTGGAGACCCACTGGGCAGAGTAAGAGAGGAACCCCAGGCATCTCTTCAGGGCCTTGGGGCAGTGTGGGAGGGCGCCCATGCGGTCGGGGTCGGGCCCGAAAACTCCATGTTCCACGGGAGTGGGCGGAGCTACAGAGTTGAGCGGTGAGTATTTAAACTAGTTACTTCGCAGATTTGAGTCTTTTCGGCGGGAATTCAGTTGTTGGAGTGGGCGGAGCTACAGAGTCGAGCGGTGAGTATTTAAACTCGCTACTTCGCGGATTAAGCAGCGGCCACAGGGCCTTTGGGGATAAATTTGAAGAGTGACGCCACAGCAAAGCAGTGACCTGATTGGCTGGTAAGGAAAGTGCTCCAATTAGCAGTAGCTGGGAGAAATTTAACTCTTTGTGTGTTGGTAAGTATTGTGATTGGTAAGTAAAATCGTTATTCCTTTCACTTATTCATTATTTGATATTATATTTGTAATCAGTTAAGGTAAAGTGTAAAAATGGCAGGAGATCCCAGACCCGTGTTATGCTCCTCGTGCTGAATGTGGGAGTTCAGGGACGCGGCCGATGCCCCGACTCCTTCATGTGTGGGAAGTGTATCCATCTGCAGCTCCTATTAGACTGCAGGACGGCTCTAGAACTGCGGATGGACTCACTTTGGAGCATCCGCGATGCTGAGGAGGTCGTGGATAGCACGCACGTTTAGTGAGGTGGTCACATCGCAGATTAGGATTGGTCAGGGAGACAGGGAATGGGTGACAAAAAGGCAGAGAAAGAGCAGGAAGGCGGTGCAGGTGTCCCCTGTGGTAATCTCCCTCCAAAACAAGTATACCGTTTTGGATGCTGTTGGGGGAGATGAATCACGGCACCGTGCATGGCTCTGCTGCACAGAAGGGCGGGAAAAAGACTGGCAGGGCTATAGTCATAGGGGATTCAATTGTAAGGGGAGTAGACAGGCGTTTCTGTGGTCGAAAACGAGACTCCCGAATGTTATGTTGCCTCCCGGGTGCACGGGTCAGGGATGTCTCAGATCGGCTGCAGGACATACTGAAGAGGGAGGGTGAACAGCCAGTTGACGTGGTGCATATAGGCACCAACCATATAGGTAAAAAATGGGATGAGGTACTACAATCAGAATTTAGGGAGTTAGGAGATAAGTTAAAAAGTAGAACCTCAAAGGTAGTAATCTCAAGATTGCTACCAGTGCTACGATAAAGCCAGAGTAGAAATTCAAGAATAGTCAGAATTAATACGTGGCTTGAGAGATGGTGCAAGAGGGAGGGGTTCAGGTTTTTGGGACATTGGAACCGGTTCTGGGGGTGGTGGGACCATTACAAATCGGATGGTCTACACCTGGGCAGGTCTCGAACCAATGTCCTAAGGGGTGCTTTTGCTGACAAAGTTGGGGTGCTTTTAAACTAATGTGGCAGGGGGATGGGAACCGATTAGGAAGTTAGAGGTCAGTAATGAGGCAGCAACTAAAGCCAGTAAGGTACTAGATAATAAATTCATTGTGACTATGGCACAAGCCATAGTAGAAGCTGTGAGATATTGGAGGCATTACCTGGCCGAAGAGTAGACAGGGAAGAGATGATGAACGCAAAAGGACAGGTGGTCTGAGGTGCATTTGTTTTAATGCGAGAAGTGTAGCAGGTAAGGCAGATGAACTTAAGGTTTGGATTAATACCTGGGAATATGATGTTATTGGTATTATGGAAACTTGGTTGAGGGAAGGGCAAGATTGGCAACTAAATATCCCAGGGTATAGATGCTTCAGGAAGGATAGAGAGGGAGGTAAAAGGGGTGGAGGAGTTGCATTACTGGTCAGAGATGATATCACAGCTGTGATTAAGGAGGGCACTATGGAGGATTCGAGCACTGAGGCAATATGGTAGAGCTAA
The DNA here is from genome assembly GCF_902713615.1 of Scyliorhinus canicula. NCBI lineage: Eukaryota > Metazoa > Chordata > Chondrichthyes > Carcharhiniformes > Scyliorhinidae > Scyliorhinus > Scyliorhinus canicula. Next base: position 88,312,585 of record NC_052151.1, on the reverse strand, counting down.
GAAATCGGAAGGGTGCAGTAACATTTTTGGGACTTTATTACAGGCCTCCCAAAAGCGAGTGTGAAGTAGAGGTACAAATATGTAGACAGATTATAGAAAAATGTAGGAGCAATAGGGTGGTCGTGATGGGAGATTTTAACTTCCCCAACTTGAATGGGACTCATGTAGTGTTGGAGGCGTAGATGGAGCAGAATTTGTAAAGAGAATCCAGGAGAGTTATTTAGAGCAGTATGTAAATAGTCCAACTCGGGAAGGGGCCATACTGGACCTGGTATTGGGAAATGATCCCGGCCAGGTGGTTGAAGTTTCAGTCGGTGATTACTTTGGGAATAGCGATCACAATTCCGTAAGTTTTAGAATAGTAATGGGCAAAGACGAGAGTGGTCCAAAAGGAATAGTGCTAAATTGGGGAAAGGCCAAGTATAACAAAATTCGGCAGGAGCTAGGGAATGTGGATTGGGAGCAGCTGTTTAAGGGTAAATCCACATTTGAAATGTGCGAGTCTTTTAAGGAAAGGTTAATTAGAGTGCAGGACAGACATGTCCCTGTGAAAATGAGGGATAGAAATGGCAAGATTAGGGAACCATGGACGACGGGTGGAATTGTGAGACTAGCTAAGATGAAAAAGGAAGCATATGTAAGATCTAGGCAACTTAAAACTGACGAAGCTTTGTAGGAATATTGGAAAAGTAGGACAAATATCAAACGCGCAATAAAGAGGGCTGAAAGGGGTCATAAAATATCTCTGGCTAGCAGTGTTAAGGAAAATCCCAAAGCCTTTTATTCGTATATAAGGAGCAAGAGGGTAACTGAAGAAAGGATTGGCCCACTCAAAGACAAAAGAGGGAATTTATGCGTGGAGTCAGAGGAAATGGGTGAAATTCTTAATGAGTACTTTGCATTCACCAAGGAGAGGGACATGACGGATGTTGAGGCTAGGGATAGATGTTTAAATACTCTCGGTCAAGTAAGCATAAGGAAGGGTGAAGTTTTGGGTATTCTAAAAGCCATTAAGGTGGACAAGTCCCCAGGTCCGGATGGGATCTATCCCAGGTTACTGAGGGAAACGAGGGACGAAATAACTGGGGCCTTAACAGATATCTTTGGAGCATCCTTGAGCACGGGTGAGGTCCTGGAGGACTGGAGAATTGCTAATGTTGTCCCTTTGTTTCAGAAGGGTAGCAGGGATAATCAAGGGAATTGTAGACCTGTGAGCTTGACGTCAGTGTAGGCAAACTGTTGGAGAAGATACTGAGCGATAGGATCTATTCACATTTGGAAGAAAATTGGCTTATCAGTGATAGGCAGCATGGTTTTGTCCAGGGTATGTCATGTCTTACAAACCTAATAGAATTCTTTGAGGAAGTGACAAAGTTAATTGATGAGGGAATGGCTGTAGATGTCATATACAGGACTTCAGTAAGGCGTTTGATAAAGTTTCCCATGGCAGGTTGATGGAAAAAGTGAAGTCGTATGGGGTTCAGGGTGTACTAGCTAGATGGGTAAAGAACTGGCTGGGCAACAGGAGATAGAGAGTAGTGGTGGAAGGGAGTGTCTCAAAATGGAGAAAGGTGACTAGTGGTGCTCCACAGGGATCCGTGCTCGGACCATTGTTGTTTGTGATATACATAAATGATCTGGATGAAGGCATAGGTGGTCTGATTAGCAAGTTTGCAGATGATACTAAGAGTGGTGGAGTTGCAGATAGTGAGGGGGACTGTCAGAGAATACAGAAAAATATAGATAGATTGCAGAGTTGGGCAGAGAAATGGCAGATGGAGTTCAATCCTGGCAAATGCGAGGTGATGCATTTTGAAGGATCCAATTCAAGAGCGGACTATACAGTCAATGGAAGAGTCCTTGGAAAAATTGATGTACAGAGAGATCTGGGAGTTCAGGTCCATTGTACCCTGAAGGTGGCAACGCAGATCGATAGAGTGGTCAAGGAGGCATACAGCATGCTTGCCTTCATCGGACGGGGTATTGAGTACAAGAGTCGGCAGGTCAAGTTACAGTTGTATAGGACTTTGGTTAGGCCACATTTGGAATACTGCATGCAGTTCTGGTCGCCACATTACCAGAAGGATGTGGATGCTTTAGAGAGGGTGCAAAGGAGGTTCACAAGGATGTTGCCTGGTATGGAGGGTGCTAGCTATGAAGAAAGGTTGAGTAGATTAGGATTGATTTTGTTGGACAGACGGAGGTTGAGGGGGGACCTGATTGAGGTCTACAAAATTATGAGATGTACGGATAGGGTGGATAGCAACAAGCTTTTTCCAAGAGTGGGGGTGTCAATTACAAGGGGTCATGATTTCAAGGTGAGAGGGGGAAAGTTTAAGGGAGATGTGCGTGGAAAGGGTTTTATCCAGAGGGTGGTGAGTGCCTGGAAAGCTTTGCCAGCGGAGGTGGTAGAGGCGGGTACGATAGCATCATTTAAGATGCGTCTGGACAGATATATGAACGGGCAGGGAACAGAGGGAAGTAGATCCTTGGAAAATAGGCGACAGGTTTAGATAAAGGATCTGGATCGGCGCAGGCTGGGAGGGCCGAAGGGCCTGTTCCTGTGCTGTAATTTTCTTTGTTCTTTCTTTGTTCACAACATAGCCGAGGATGGCCAGGCGAGTTGTGTGAAAGACGCTTTTCTCTCTATTACAAGTTAGGCTCAGGAGTTTTGCGGTGTGGGGGAAGCGCCGGAGGTTCCCGTCGTGGTCCTGCTAGTCACGGACGCAGATGGTGATGTCTAGGTACGGGAACGTGGCCCGCAATCTGTACTTGTCAACCATTCGGTCCATTTCCTTTTGGAAGACCGAGACCTAATTGGTAACGCCGAAGGGAACCCTGAGGAAGTGATAGAGGCGGCCATCTGCCTCGAAAGCAGTGTATTGGTGGTCCTCTGGGTGGATAGGGAGCTGGTGATACGCAGACTTCAAGTCGACTGCAGAGAAGGGTCGATACTGCGCAATCTGATTGACCATGTCAGATATGCGGGGGAGGGGATACGCATCGAGCTGCGAGTACCGGTTAATGGTCTGTCTATAGTCGATGACCATCCGGTGCTTCTCCCCAGTCTTGATGACCACCACTTGAGCTCTCCAGGGGCTGTTACTAGCCTCAATGATCCCCTTTCGCAGGTGTTGCTGGACTTCTGACCTGATGAAGGCCCTGTCCTGGGCACTGTAGCGTCTGCTTCTGGTAGCGATGGGCTTACAGTCCAGGACGAGGTTTGCGAAGAGGGAGGGTGGGCCAAACTTAAGGGTGGCGAGGCTACAGACGGCGATAGAGGGGCAGGGGTCCGTTGAACTTCAAGGTAAGACACTGGAGATGGCACTGGAAGTCTAGCCCCTGTAATAGGGCAGCGTAGAGATGGGGGAGGATGTAAAGCCTAAAGTTGGTGTACTCTACGCCTTGTACAGGGAGGGCCGCGACACAGTACCCCCGGATTTCCACCGCATGGGGTCCGGAAGCCAGGAAGATTTTCTGGGTCGCGGGTAGGATGGGGTGGGACCAGCACCTTATCGTGTCTGGTTGAATGAAGCTGTCTGTGCTCCCGGAGTCGAAAAGGCAGGCCATCTCGTTCCAGTTGATCCGGATGGTCATCGCGAGGTTGTGCGGCCGGGACTGGTCGAGTGTGACGGAGGCGAGCATCGGAGGTAGCGGCAGCCAGCATACGGTCATGTGAGCAGGGCTCCCGGGAGGCTATGGAGTGGTCCCAAGGTGGCGGCCCCCATGAGTTGCATAGTGCCGGTTGAGGTGCAAGGTGGTGCCCAAGATGGCGGACCCCGTGGGTCGCATGTGTCAGCCGAAATTAAAGATGGCGGCACCCACGGGTCGCACATGGCAGGTGGCGCGGCAGCTGGGGGTGACCCCAACAGGCAGCAGGCAGCGCTGCTGGGCTTAGAAGATTTAGGGGGGGAGAGGGGTCAGGCCTGGCAGGCTTTTGCGAAGTGGCCCTTCTTCCCACAGCCGTTACAGGTTGCGTTCCGTGCCGGGGGTGATTGCTCTGGCCGCAGAAGTAGCACCTCGGGCCCCCGGCGGTGGCGGACCGCTGCGCAGCGCAGGCTTGTGTCGCACCCAGGTCGGTTGATGGCTGCGCCCATGAGGCCCACGAGGCCCCCGCGCAGTCGGAGGTGTCGGCCCCCATGTTCTGTGAGGCCACCTCCAGTTAGTTGGACAGTTGTACTGTCTCTGGGAGGCTGAGTGTCCCCCCTTCTAATAATCGCTGGCGGATATAGTTCGACTGCATGCCCGCGTCGTAGGCATCCCTGATCAGCAGCTCCGCGTGCTGGGTAGCTGATATCGCCCGGCAGTCACAGTTCTGGCAGGTGCGCAAGGCACAGAGGAATTCCGCGAGTGATTCCCCAGGGCATTGGCGTCTCGTGGCGAGGAGGTGCCTAGCATATACCTAGTTAACGGATTTCACGTAATGTCCTTTTAGCAGTGTTATTGCCTCAACGTACAAGGGGGCATCCCTGATGAGGTTAAATACTCTTGGGCTCACCCATGCGTGGAGGACCTGCTTCTTCTGGTGGTCTGCGAAGTCTTCGTTGAAGGATTCGAGGTACCCCTCGAAGAAGCTTAGCCACTGTTCAAAAGTCTCTGTCGAGTCGGCTGCTTGTGGGTCCAGTTGCAAGCGATCAGGCTTGAGTGAGGAGTTCATCTTGAGTGAAGAGTCCATCTTTCGAAGTTTAGTGTATTAAATTGATACACGAGCAATATTAGACGACGAGTGATAAATATAACTGAGGCTTTAATACACTAAACAGCTAGCCTCCTGCCTCTGGACCCGAAATAGGTCTGGAGGCGGAGACTTGCCACATTTATACAGAAGCCTGAGGGGAGGAGCCACAGGCAGAGCCAGCCTGGATAAGCCCAGGATGTACGATACAGTGCAATGTATATAATACAATAATGTGGTTTACTACACCTCTTTATTAAAAAACCTAAATAAACCTAATTAAAAAGCTATCAAAACTAACAGAAACATTCAAAAGGAAACCCAGTCAATTTGGCTCTTCTGGAACTCATAACGTGGCTCACTCCAGATAGTTAACCACAGTGAACTATACATTGTAACCTAGATCTAATGCGAACTCAAAAGAGTAACCATTAGCATCTTTTTTGAATGTATTATCACACTCAAGTGGAATTTTTGCGCAAGTAAAGCAAGAGCATATTAGGACGATTGAGCCAACAAGCTGAGTAATTTTGTGCTCTGCTAATTATGTTGCCATCCACTGAAAGAGTTCTCCAGCCAACATTTGCTATTAATTGGTACCACACAGAACCAAAAGCTGTTGCATGTCAATTTATGGCTCTGATACTATAGCACAATAAACCTGGTACAAAGGAGCACTGACTAAATTAAACTTAGCTCTGTCAACATGAACACTGTCGCCGTGAAACCCCAATATGTCACTTTGACACTGCTTTGGAATAGGATCAATACTTGACTGTAATGTACAAAACCTTAGCTTTTATTATTCATTTTAATATTTGGTGTTAAGAGTGGTTGAGGGACGTTTCCAACACTACCACAAAATTTGTCTGACAAAATATTGTGAAGCCACAGACCTCATGATTCATTCAGTACAACTCTTTAATACCCCATTTCACAAAGTTACGTGCACTGGGTTTAAAGCTGAAGAACAGACTGTTAATCAAATTCATCTGTAAGCAAGGAAATCAATGTTGCAACCAAATGAACAGAACGTCCTGATTGTGGTATGGCTGTCAGAAGAAATGTATTTGTGACCAAGGTGCAATTGTATTGTAATTGATTTGCGGCTGGCTTTGTGTGCATTAATGCTATTTACAAATTAGATGAAAATTGCCTTTAAGACAACGTGAAATTTGGTATTTGGCCATCTGTCAATCCATTATAAACAACAGCCTTCCTACTTCAAGTGGATTTGTAGCAGAAAATGTATGTTAAATGTTTATTTTGAAATTTAAAAAATACTATGATCTGAGCATGACAAATACAGGTCTGCCTCAAAAACGTTGAATATAATTTTACTGGTTGGAATGATTAAATCTTCAATTGAGTCAACTCATCCGATCTGTAATTTGCTACAATTATAACATATCTACAAGAGGAACCTTTTCTGAAATGCAAAATTAATATTTTGGGATGCTGCATATGAACAATACAAGACATGGCATGCAGGAAGCGCAGCACACTTGAAGGAAACAAAAGTGGCTTTGGATGATTAATCCCCAAAGTTTTCCACCACTGGGGTTTTTCTCATTTGATTTCTGGGCCTGTTGTAGACCAGTTGATAAAGATTGATTGTCATGAATAATCAACAACTCCATTAACATTGCATCATGCGACTACCGGGATGATAGAAGGCAAATTAGATGGATCTTGATCTTTTTGATCAAGCAATTTCTATGTCTCGATTCAGTCAAACTTTAGTGTGAGAGGATTTTGTCTGCAGAAACTCTCAAAGTGAAACTTGAGGACTAATATAGAAATAGCAATACTTTCAGCCACTGCTGAATATTCCTAAGCTTCCTCTCTGGTCATTTGCAATCCTACATTAATGGGGCATGGTTAAATTCAATTAATTCCTCACCTGAGGAAGGAGCAGTGCTCCGAAAGCTAGTGTTTGAAACAAACATGTTGGACTTTAACCTGGTGTAAGACCTCTTACTGTGCTCACCCCAGTCCAATGCCGACATCTCCACATCAATTAATTGTGGCCTAGATTTTGTAGTTAGTGGTGAACAAAAATTATTCGCTGTTCATCGCACTTGTGCTAACACAGAGATATTCAGGGACACTTCACACGTCAACTTGCTGTAATTGGAGAGTCAAACCAGCACAACGCACTCTACAGAGCATCTGAGGCCTGCATAAATAGGACAAGCTATAGCATGTCTTCACAACCAATCAGATTGAAAAACGGAATAAACGTAATCCATGCAAGTGACAAACACGTATAGCAGAATGTATTCCAAGCCATAGCATAGAGCTGATTTTCAGACTTTACATAGCTAGTGTCAATGCATATCAAGAAGCTGTGAGCACACTGCCCTTGATGGCCTGTGCAGTAAAATGAATGCTCTTCTCTTGATTTACTGATATGTTCTGCTGACTAGTGAGAAGTTACATCAGCAGTGTCAACTTGGGAAATTACCCCAAAGATGTTTCTAGCTTGAGACAACATTGATCACTTGCGCTTTCATCTTCTGGTTTATCTGAACCGAACTCTTCATTATTGCTTTGCAGCATACTTCAGTGTGCGTACTGACCTGAAAATAATCATTTTAATGGTGCCACCATTTATTTTAAAGGAATTAAATATGTGGGTCCGGAGACCATTGTTTTCTAATCCAATAAAACGTTTAGATTAAAATCAGCTGAAAAAGCCCTGGGCACAATTCTCCAAAACTGGGACAGGTGCTCGCGCCGTCGCGAAACGGGCGCGGGGACAACCGCTTCTGGCCCCCACAGGGGAGCAGCACGGCACTGGAGCGGTTCACGCCGCTCCAGCCTCCCTTCCCGGCACCAAATGGGTGCTGCGCCAACCCGCGCAAGCGCAGTTGGGCCGCCACAACCCGCGCATGCGCTGGGGACTTCTTCAGCTTGCCGTCCCCTATGCAACACGGCGTGGGGGTTCAGGAGCTGGCTGTGCAGCAAAGTAGGCCCCGGGGGGGGGGAGGCCGGCCAGCCGATCGGTGGGCCCCGATTGCAGGCCAGATCACATCGGAGGCCCACCCCGGGGACGGAGCCCCCTCCCCCCCCCCCCCCCCCCCCCCCCACCCCTCCTACAGGCTGCCGACCGACCCTTCGAGCAGTGCTCCCGCCCAGGGGTGGGGCCAGCGACCAGGGGTGAACGACGCAGGCGGGACTCTGCCGTTTCCGCGCGGCTGCTCGGCCCATCTGGACTGGAGAATTGGCGGCCCGGACGCAAACATAGGCCTGCGTGGCGCGCCGCCGCAAATGGTGCCGATTCTCTGTACTTCGGAGAATTGCGCGCCGACGTCAGTGCGGCATGGCGCGGTTGCGGTGATTCTCCGGCCCAGCGCGAGCCTTGGAGAATCGTGCCCCCTTTGTCTCAAAATTGTGCCAAAATGATGTAATTAATGCCTTCAATTTAATGAGAGCATTTTTCTTGTTTTTCTTGTTTCTCTCTTGCTCTATCTATCTGTATCTCTCTAATTTAAAGAGACCAAATTTTGTTTTGTATTTTGAGATACTGATGGCCGTAACCTCCACGCTCCCCAGAATCATTTTTGGGGAAAACCTCAAAGTTACGGTGAGGAATCCCTCTCGGAATTCTCTGGTCAGACTTCGCTCTGCAATTGCCCAAAAGCGTCAACTTCCTCAGGATAATTGTGCTGTGCTGGGAACCAGCCAACAAAGCGATTTAAATCACTAACTTTGGATGGTTCTGCCATTATTTCACCGATAGGTAATCTGAAAAGTTTAGAAGAAATAAAACCTCTTCTAACTTTTGTGCAACTGCTTGAAACACTCAGATCCATTTCCGCATGGGCCTGCCTCCGGCTACCTAGTGGATCACCCCCCCCCCCCAAACTAACCACTTGCCTCAAGGTATTCCCCATTCTCTGACCCCTCACCCCCGCCCCCAGAGGATCCCCCTCCCACCGTCCACTCCTCCCCTCAACCTCCAGGTCTAACTCCAATCCCGAACCAAACCCAAGGCTCCTCACCCCCAACACAAGCACACAAGCTCCTGGCCCGCCTGACTCGGCTGGGCTCCCACCCCACCAGACCGACTCCCCAGTCTGGCTGGAACCTCTCCTCGGCCTGACCTGAACCCCAGATCCCTCCAATCCATCCCCCCAATGTCTAACCACCCCCTCAATGTCTGACATTCCCACCTCCCCCAAGGTTCAACCATCCCTCCCCAATCCCTGGATTCCTGAACCCCCCAATCCCCGATGGATGACTCTTCTCACCCTCCTGATGATGTTTGACCCTCTCATCCTCTGATGTCTGAAGACCTCCCGATGTCTGACCCCCCCCAATATCTGACACCCATTAACACGCAATCCCCCTGAGCTGTGACACCACACACCACAACACCGCAGCGCCCCCCCCCCTTCCATTTCCCTGACCTCCAAGCCACTGACCATTGGAATGCTTCAACTCAATTGGTGAGGGCAAGTAAGTGAGCATTAAAGTGTTGGAATTCAAGTAGACCATCGATTCCTGGTGCTAGTTGGAGGTTATGGCCCTATTACAGAAACCTATCACCAGACGCATGTCTAACTCTCAAAATCTGAGGTTCAAAGACACATCTGGCTGATTCCATTCCAAATGTTCATTATTAGTTGTGACACCCTAGTCAAGCCAGCCTCAGGGAGGTCACATTTCCCACCCCTGAAGAGGATAGTCACAACTTGATGATTCAAAAATTGCCAAGCAATATTTGAGCCTTTGTCAGGTAGACACTAAGTATGGAACTCTACAAGAGCAGCACAGTGAGCAGCGAATTGTATTTTTGCCATCCTTCTCCATGCAATATGAGTGCACACCAGATTGGGAGGCAGAAAAGTAGTCGCCAGATCTGACTTCCTTGTAACATAATATAGGTGCAAATTGAGTCCCAAATTAATTTATTTTGTTCATTCGTGGGATGTGAGCCTCATTGGCTAGAGCCACTCCCTATTGCCGATCCTTGACCTTCTTGAACCTCTCCAGCCCATGTGACATAGAGATACCCAAAGTACTGTCAGAGAATGAACCTTATATTCATGAGCATGTCCTCATAATTGACATGCAGCTGCTGTTCAGTTTCAGAGCTTTCAGACGGAGGTCTGCCTTTCACATGGTGAAAAAATCTATATAGTGCAGCTTGCATTGTGACAATCTCTTATTTGTTCTAGATATTAGTGTCCAAAGCCACAATTGAGGTTTGCTCATCACTAAAAATAAAAGCATTTTATCAGCAACTGGTCTCTATCAAGAGGTCTCTGGGGAGCAGCACGGTAGCATGGTGGTTAGCATAAATACTTCACAGCTCCAGGGTCCCAGGTTCGATTCCCGGCTGGGTCACTGTCTGTGTGGAGTCTGCACGTCCTCCCCCTGTGTGCGTGGGTTTCCTCCGGGTGCTCCGGTTTCCTCCCACAGTCCAAAGATGTGCGGGTTAGGTGGATTGGCCATGCTAAATTGCCCGTAGTGTCCTAATAAAAGTAAGGTTAAGGGGGGGGGGTTGTTGGGTTACGGGTATAGGGTGGATACGTGGGTTTGAGTAGGGTGATCATTGCTCGGCACAACATCGAGGTCCGAAGGGCCTGTTCTGTGCTGTACTGTTCTATGTTCTATGTAACTGGAAAGAGAATAGACAGATCACCAGTAATTGTGTCTTGAAATACTACATTAAAGGCCTGCCGCAAATTTTTCAGCAGAAATGTGAATCCATTTATTTTAACTCCATTGAACTACCTCCTCTAAAATAACAGGAAAAACAACCAATATCTAAAATATTCATATGGATCATTTCTGGACTCAAGTGTTTGGAGATTTTTCCAATGAATGGGTTTTAATTAACTTTATTGCCGCAAGTAGGCTTACATTATCACTGCAATGAAGTTACTGTGAAATTCACCTCGTCGCCACATTCTGGCGCCTGTTCGGGTACACAGAGTAATTACATGTAAATGTCAGAGAGGCAATTTCAAAGGCAGCTGAGGGTATCACAGGCTTCCATTACTCACCTAGGTAGCTCCTTTAGAAGGGCTTGCATCCTTACTGATTTGAAGGCAATTCAGTGCCATGAGCAGACTCTGCGGGATATGTGTGGCATCTCCCAGTCAGCCACTAACAAATGTATCATTAACATCACCAATATCCTGTTCGAAATTTTGTGCGATTCACAGACCTTGAGGGCCAGGCACGCAGAGCTGTGGGTTACGCTGAGAGATCCCTGGGAACAGCTAGGAACATTTAAAAACTGAAAGGGAATTTACTTTTTCAGTGTGCAGCTGGTCTATGATCACCACAAACAAATTCTGCATGTACTTGCTCGCTTCCCAGGGAACTCTCAGGACTCGAACATCCTGAGACACTCTCAGGTGCCGCAACCATTTGTTGCCCCTTTGCAACTTCAGGCGTGGTTCCTGAGTGACAGGGAATATCGCAGAAGACCTGGTACATGACATCTGGACGAACACACCAAGCCCAGCAGAGGAGAGGAATACCTCCCATGTCAGAACAGTGGTAACAATAGAATTGCTGGACTGCTGAAAATGAGGACCAATCAGGTGGACACTGCAGTACAGGGGAGGCAGTGGCATAGTGGTACTCTCACTAGACTAGTATGGTAGTATGACTAGGGGTATTACGTTACCTTAGAAGTGAGCTGCTATTGGTGCAGAGGACTCGCTGCCCATTGGCCCGGGTATGTCATGTGCCTCTCAGCCGATTGGCTGAGAGGTAGGTAGCTCCGCCTACAAGGCGGGATGTGAGAGCCCGTGCTTCCTGGCAGTCGGCCATTCTTCTGTACGTCTGCTGCCGGGCACACATCTTGTGCATTAAAGCCTTTTGTTTGGATCTCATCTTCGTCTCGTGTCCAATTGATGGTGCATCAACTAGTAATCCAGAGATCCGCTGTTGCATATTCCTGTTTGTTCCTAGTTGGAACAAGGTCACTTTGAGAGTCCGATCACATTACATATTGATGACATCATTAGCCGTTTGTGTGGGAATACAAGAAGTCTATCCTGACAGCCTGTAAAATAAATCCCTTTCCAATAAAGCTCTTATTTATTTGTACCTCCATGCCTGTCCTTCAAAAATACCACAAAGGAAACTGGCAATGAGAGGGCTGGAACCATGCTGGCAGACTCTGACGAAGTAAAATGAACTATAGGAAAATTGTCAATCTTTGTGCAGACATCCACAAAGGATAAAGAAACAAAATTTTACACAAGCTCTTTCCATAGTAAAAAATGATGGGACTATTTGATGCCTGACCCCCGGGGGGGGGGGGGGGCGTAAGATGAGAAGACCGAGTGGTGGAGCTCATATAGTGAAAGATTCAACTAGTTTATCCAAGCAAATATAATTGCGGCAGATATTGTAGTCCCAACTTTCCTGAGTACAATGGGGGGGGGGGGGGGGGGGGGGAGACGACATTTAACATCCTGCAAAGTTTGACGCAGCCAGAAAAAACAGGCTCTTCATGATCTGATTTTGGAGATATTGCAGAGCCATGTCTCACCTAAACCTTTGGTCATCGCCGAAATGTTCAGGTTTCATAAACATAACCAACAAGGAGATGAATCAATCACACAGTTCGTAGTTACTCTGAAATAAATGAGCTGAATACTGGAAATTTGGATATGTCTTGAACAGCACCATTCGAGACAGGCTGGTGTGTGGGTTACAAAGTGAGGCTATCCATAAAAAGACTGTTCACAGAAAGTAATTTCGTCCTGAAGAAGGCTTTCAAAGTCGTGATCTCTGTGGCATTAGCAGCTAAGGAAGCCCAAAAATGAAGTTTGGGCACTAGAAACCATAAAATGTTGACTGAGACCCAAATACAGACACAGGTTCAAAACTACCGCCAATCTGCAAAACCTGGGCATGCAGCAGCAGACTGCTGGGTCACAAATGCAAAATGCAGGAATTCTGATAATAAGGGGCATTTCAAAAATGCGTGTTGCGGAAAGAAACAGCATGTTCCAAGCAGGAGCTACAAAAAACAAGAACCAAATGTGTCAAATGGAAAACCAAATAGAGGGAAAGTCCCACCACAGTAGATGGTGAAATTCAAATTCAATTAAACTTGGAATTAAAAGTCTAATGATAACCATGGAACCATCATTGATTGTTGTAAAAACCCATCTGGTTCATTAATGTCCTTCAGGGAATAAAATCTGCCATCCTTTCCTGGTCTGGTCTACATGTGACTCCAGACCACTGCTCTGAAATGCTGATCCAGCCACTGATGCTCAAAAAATGAACCACCAAGGAATGGGAGAGATATGGTGGAGTTTCTGGGGGAGTTGGGATTTCCCAAGATGGGGAAGAACTAGGATCTCCGTTGGAGTTGGAAGAGATCAAGGAGCCGCTGAAGTTGATACAGTCGGGGAGGGGACCGGGAGGCTGAAGGGTTCAGAGTGGAAATTTATAAAACATTTGTAAATTAGCTGGTCCCTTTATTATTGGGCATGTTCAGGGACTCCTTGGAGAGAAGTGCTCTGCCACTGACTCTGGGGCAGGCATCAATTTCCCTGGTCCTGAAGACGGGCAATGACCCAGCAGGGTGGTAAGACTGGAGCCTTGTCTCCCGGGGGTGGTGGGGAAAGAGAAAATGGTGTCTGTGAAGGGGAGGAGGTTGACGGCAAACATGAGACGGCTGGTTACTAGAGATCATAAATTTGCTTGATGTGGAGAAAGAGTTTGACTGGGTAGAGTGGGGCTATCTGATCGTGATACTGGAGAAATTTGGTTTTGGACCAGGCTTCATAGGGTGGGTGCAGCTGTTATATGTGGCCCTAATGGCAAGTGTTTGCATGAACAAAGTGACTTCTGAGGCCTTTCATCTATGCAGGGGCACCAGGCAGAGATGTCCGATGTCCCCTTGGCTGTCTATATTAATAACAGAGCCACAAGTCATGGCGCTGAGGACTTTAAAAACTTGCAAAGGAAAAGTTGGAGGAGAGGTGGAGCATAGGGTCGCGCTATGCACGACGACTTGTTGTTATATGTTAGAAACCCAGAGACGTCAGTGTTAAGCATTAAGGGAATTTTACAGCGCTTTGGGGCCTTCACTGGATATAAGCTATGCGCAGGAAAGAACAAATACTTGGTGGTTGGGGCACCAGGGTAGAGAGGGGGGGGGGGGGGGGGGGTGGGGGGGGGGGCTTGGTGGGTTGCTGTTCTGGCTACCAGGAAGTAATTTTCGGTATTTGGAAGTTCAGACAGTAAGGGACTGGGGGAAACTCTGGAGGTTGAACTGCACGAGTCTGGTGGGGAAGGTTAAAGCAGACCTGCAAAGGTGGAATGGTCTTCTACTATCCCTGGCGAGCTGAGTTCAATCGGTTAAGATTAATATCTTCCTGAGATTTTCTTTTTATTTCAGTGCCTCCCAGTATTCCTGCCGAAAATGTTCGTCAGAGACATCGACCGGATTGTGGCTGGATTTATTCGTGTGGGTAATGGTCCAAGGATCAGGAGCACAGTGCTTCAGAGGGAGAGACAAGTCAGGGCTGTGGTGATATGCATCACTGTAGATACACAAGGGGTTAATGTAAGTGCACGTGGACTAGATAGACACTAGAGGGAGAACCAGAGACATGACACACAGACACTCAACCAATAGGTCAGTAAGATAGGACACAACCAATGGACATTCACGATACACACAGAGGCGACACTACCATAGGGAGGCATTACACCAACCCATATATAAAGGACACAGCACACATGATCTTCCTCTTTCCAGTGGAGACACTCACTGAGTACAGACACAGGGTTGATTGAACATCACACCCACAAAATGGATTGTAGCAGACTGGTTCGTCAGTCTGAGTAGCTATAGAAGGATTAACAGTAGAGGCGAATCCGAGTAGGAGAATTGTAAATAATTCAATAAACGTGTTGAAGTTATCTCTGTGGAAGTGGATTACATTTATTGTCTTGTTTTAACCTTGCTGTCTGTATGTAATATTAAGGTTCTGAAATATATCTGTGATCATCCAGTAAAAGAATGTTAAAGGGTTGAGGGAATGAAATGAGAACAGCTCTCTGTATTTGTTAGTGCAGAGACAGCAAAGATGAGTGTGTAAAACCTTGTCAACTGAGACAATGGACATTGGAATGTGAAAGAGCTGACTCAGGAGCACGAGGGGGAAGGAGATAAGGAAGTTGGACCTGATGGACGGATAGGATAAGAAAACCGTTAGCAGCAGCAGTATTAGTGATGTCATAGTCACCACCCTACCTCAGGATAATAATTCCATATAAATACATGTTCTGGATCCTTGCCAAATCATTGGTGTATCTAGGAATTTAAGGGGACCACCTCTAAGCTGTGATTGTATAAAGGGACAGTCCGTACTCTGGGACTTTGGCACTTCTCAAAGGTGGTTCCCCGACTACTTAGAGATTTGTCCCGGCCGTGAATAAACGAATATTCGTTACCAACGTGTTCGAGTGTTTTACTTCTGGACTGACGGACGGCTATGTGAAAGTGCAATTCACATCTCCACCTCTGAACCTTCCTTTGTCAGAGTGAGCATCAAGGAAGGAGCTTATGCTACACCAAGAGCATAACAAGACAGGGGCCTTGCCTTGCCAAACTTTCAGCTTCGCTATTGGGCGACCAACGCTGAAAAGTACTTGAGTGGTGCAGATATTTGGAGAAACTGTAGGTCCAGGTGGAAGCAGAGTCTGTGAGGGGGGCAGGCCTGGGGGCGTTGATAACAGCTCTGCTCCTGTTGGTGCCAAAGAAACATTTGACTAACCCGGTGGTGGTAGGGGATGGTTTAGCGCAGTGGGCTAAACAGCTGGCTTGTAGTGCAGAACAATGCCAGCAGCGCCACTTCAATTCCCGTACCAGCCTCCCAGAACAGGCGCCGGAATGTGGCGACTAAGGGCTTTTCACAGTAACTTCATTGAAGCCTACTTGTGAGAATAAGCGATTATTATTATTACTACATTAAAAATCTGGAGACAATTCTGTCAACATTTCAATTTGAAGGCTGCCTCAAGGCTAGCTCCCACCTGTGCAAATCAGATAGTTGAGCCTGCTAGGACAAATGTGACGTCCACGGAGTGGAAAGAGAAGGGGTTGGAGTAGGTGGTGGATTTGCTTTAAGAGGGTCAGTTCGCTAGCCTGGGGGAACTGAAGGAGAAATATGGGCTTATAGATGTTGATGGGTTCACGTTGATGGGTTCAAGTGCATAGCTGGGTCAAAAGGCATTTTCTAGCCTTTCCGGTGAAGCAACGTTCTACCTTGCTCGAGCAGCTTTTAACCTGCTCAGGGTTGGAGGTGGCCAGTACATCGGCCATATACCAGCGGATAGTGGTGGAGGGTGTGGAGGCAAGGTGGGTGGAGGAGCTGGAGCCAGTCTTGGAAGAGGTTTAGAGTGAGGCACTGAGGAGGAAAAACACAACCTCGTCTTGTGTAAGGCTGTGTCTCATCCAGCTACAGGTAGTGTTTCGAGCACGCCTCATGTAGGCTCGAATGAGTCGTTTTTTTGTTGGGGCGGAGGATAGATGTGATCGGTGTTTTGGGGGGCTGGCGCACCACGTGCACATATTCTGGTCATGCTCAAAGCTGGTGGGCTTCTGGAGGTCCATTTTTGATACAATGTCGGCAATCAAAGAACAAAGAATAAAGAAACGTACAGCACAGGAATGGCCCTTCGGCCCTCCAAGCCTGCGCCGACAATGCTGCCCGTCTAAACTAAAATCTTCTACACTTCCTGGGTCCGCATCCCTCTATTCCCATCCTATTCATGTATTTGTCAAGATGCCCCTTAAATGTCACTATCGTCCCTGCTTCACCACCTCCTCCAGCAGCAAGTTCCAGGCATCCACTACCCTCTGTGTGAAAAACTTGCCTCGTACATCTCCTCTAAACCCTGCCTCTTGCACCTTAAACCTATGCCCCTAGTAATTGATCCCTCTACCCTGGGGAAAAGCCTCTCACTATCCACTCTGTCTATGCCACTCATAATTTTGTAGACCTCTATCAGGTCGTCCATCAACCTCCTTTGTTCCAGTGAGAACAAACCGAGTTTATTCAACCGCTCCTCATAGCTAATGCCTTCCATATCAGGCAACATCCTGGTAAATCTCTTCTGCATCATCTCTAAAGCCTCCACATCCTTCTGGTAATGTGGCGACCAGAATTGAACACTATACTCCAAATGTGGCCCAACTAAGTTTTCTATACAGCTGCAACATGACTTGCCAATTCTTATAGTCAATGTCCTGGCCAATGAAGGCAAGCATGCCGTATGCCTTCTTGACTACCTTCTCCACCTGTGTTGCCCCTTTCAGTGATCTGTGGACCTGTACACCTAGATCTCTCTGACTTTCAATACTCTTGAGGGTTCTACCATTCACTGTATGTTCCCTACCTGCATTAGACCATCCAAAATGCATTACTTCACATTTGTCTGCATTAAACTTCATCTGCCATCTCTCCGCCCAAGTCTCCAAATGATCTAAATCCTGCTTTTTCCTCTGACAGTCCTCATCGCTATCCGCAATTCCACCTACCTTTGTGTCATCTGCAAACTTACTAATCAGACCAGTTACATTTTCCTCCAAATCATTTATATATACTACGAACAGCAAAGGTCCCAGCACTGATCCCTGCGGAACACCACTAGTCACAGCCCTCCATTCAGAAAAGCACCCTTCCATTGCTACTCTCTGCCTTCTATGACCTAGCCAGTTCTATATCCACCTTGCCAGCTCACCCCTGATCCCATGTGATTTCACCTTTTGTCCCAGTCTACCATGAGGGACCTTGTCAAAGGCCTTACTGAAGTCCATATAGACAACATCCACTGCCCTAACTGTATCAATCATCTTTGTGACCTCTTCGAAAAACTCTGTCAAGTTAGTGAGATATGACCTCCCCTTCACAAAACCGTGCCACCCCTTGTTAATTAGTCCACTTGCTTCCAAATGGGAGTAGGTCCTGTCTCGAAGAATTCTCTCCAGTAATTTCCCTACCACTGACGTAAGGCTCACTGGCCTGTAGTTCCCTGGATTATCCTTACTACCCTTCTTAAACAAAGGAACAACATTGGCTATTCTCCAGTCCTCCGGGACATCACCTGAAGACAGTGAGGATCCAAAGACGTCTGTCAAGGCCTCAGCAATTTCCTCTCTAAACTCCTTCAGTATTCTGGGGTTGATCCCATCCGGCCCTGGGGACTTATCTACCTTAATATTTTTCAAGATGCCCAACACCTCAGCCTTTTGGATCTCAATACACCCTTCTTCAGACTCAACATCCACCAATTCCTTCTCTTTGGTGAATACTGATGCAAAGTATTAATTTAGTAATATGGGCATTGGGTTGGAGCCTTGCCCACTGGTGGTAATTTTGGAGTTTTGGATATGCTGGAGTTCTAGGCTGGGCAGGAAGAGACGTCCTGGCCTTTGCATCACTTGTGGCAAGGAGGATGATCCTCTTGGGCTGGAAACAACTACACTGCCAAGCGCCTCTGGGTGGCTGGGTGACCTGATGGAGTTTTTGCATCTTGAGAAGGTCATGTTTACCGCGAGAGGGTCGATGGAAGGGCATAACCGTAGATGGCAGCCATTTCAAATATATTTTAAACAGTTGGTCACGGTTGGCTGGTTAGAGGATAGGGTGCGCGGGGGGGGGGGGGGGGGGGGGGGGGGGGGGGGGGGGTTAGTGGTCAGGTTATTGTGTTGTAAGGGGAAGGGGGTATTCCTGGCTATTTGGTTGTTATTCTGTGTTATTGAACGCTTTGATCAAAATGGTTAAAAACTATAATAAAAACATTTTTTTATACAAGTGTGCAGTGATTCAATTTGGTAGAAAGAACAAAGAGAGAAAATATAAAATAAAGGGTAAAAATTTTAATGGTGTGCAGGAGCAGAGGGACCCGAGTCCTAACAGCACCGTGGGTGTACCTGAACCACATGGACTGCAGCAGTTCAAAAAGGTAGCTGATCACCACCTTCCCAAGCCAATTTAAGTTGAGCGCTGGCCTATCCAGTGAAGCCCACGTCCATGAATTAATTTTGAAAAAGTAAATACCTTTGAAGGTGGCACGGCTGGTTGCAAGACCGGTTAATAAATTATACGGCATCCTGGGCTTTATCAATAGAGGCATAGAATACAAAACAATGCAATTATGTTAGACTTGTGTACAACACTGGTTCAAGTTCAACTGGAGAATGTTTGCATCCAGTTCTGAGCACCATACTTTAGGATAGACGTGCAGCATTAGAGAAGGTTCAGATCAGGTTCATGAGGACGGTTCCAGGGATAATGAACTTCAGTTGCATGGAACTATTTGAGAAGTTGTGACTGTTCTCCTTGGAGAAGGAAAAGTTGAGAAAAGATTTGATGGGGTTATTCAAAATCATGAAGGATCCACGGCAGAAAATGTTCTCATTGGTGGCAGGATTGAGGAAAGAAATTTTAACACAGTGAGTAGTTATGATCGGGAATACATGCCGGAGAGAGTGGTGGAAGCAGGACCAATTGAGAAATTCAAAAAGATATCACATCATTAACTAAAAAGGAAAGAATTGCAGGACCATGGGGAGAAGGCAAAGCATTCACACCAGCAAGTTGCTCCTTCAGTGTGCCAGTACAGACACGACAGGCTGAATGGCCTCTTTCTGCACTGTAACCATTCTATGATTCAATGAGTAAATGAAGTATTAGAGTGTCATGATAAAGGTAGATGCTCAATGTTTTAAAAAAAATGCTTGGTAAAACTTTGAATTGGAGTGCACACAAAAAAAAAATCATTTCTGCAACAGTGGCTGTATTAAGCAGTGTGGATGACAGCTATTCACTGTCATAGAGATGTATTTAATATTGTGCTGGAAGTGACACTGCTAAAACATTAAACAGAGGAAAAGGAGAGCCAGCTACAGCAAAGTGACATTGAGAGCTTTCAGAGCCTGTTACTGCGTTCATGCTCCAGAAACTCTTAAAGTACATTAAGCCACAACATTCACTTTTGACATTTCATCATGCTTGAAAATATATCAAGAAGCCATTAAAGATGTTACAAAGAGCAACGCAATGAATTTTGTAGAATAGCATTTGAAAATGCACTATGTGGAACATCCATCGGATCAACTTGTCTTTAATGTAAAGTGACAAATAGTCACTTTTTAAAAACTTTTTGCAATCAGGAAGTTGCATTGTTCAGAAACATTTTTGTAGATTTTTTAATCCTGTTGGGAAAATAGTGCACGCATTATGTAACGCAACTTCACTGAACACAGCGATTTTACTGCAAACTAGCTCTGCATAGTATATTTTGGGTTCCTCAGGCAAATTGTACATTTATCTTTAGAAATATTTACTGTAGTAAAAGCAAAGGAGAAATATTTTAATAAATTCTGTTCAGTTTTCTTCAATCATATTTCCAGGTCACCTTTGACATGACGGGCAGCACGGTAGCACAAGTGGATAGAACTGTGGCTTCACAGCGCCAGGGTCCCAGCTTTGATTCCCTGCTGGATCACTGTATGTGCGGAGTCTGCACCTTCTCCCCATGTCTGCGTGGGTTTCCTCCGGGTGCTCCGGTTACCTCCCACAGTTCAAAGACGTGCAGGTTAGGTGGATTGGCCATGATAAATTGCCCTTAGTGACCAAAAAAGGTAAAGAGGGGTTATTGGGTTACGGGGATAGGGTGGAAGTGAGGGCTTAAGTGGGTCAGTGCAGACTCGATGGGCCGAATGGCCTCCTTCTGCACTGTATGTTCTATGTCACATTCTGATGAAAATAAAGTGGATACGTAAACTTGTAGCATGTTGGCTGCAACTTGGAACAATCTTCATTATTGGAAGAATAATTGTTTTGCAATCAAGCTAGTTGGCTGTGAAGTAAAGGCCAAAGAAATAATGTGCATGCCAAGATGCATACCTTCCCATTCATTGCTGCTGCCGTGACTCTAGCCACTTATATAAATCTAAAATGCACTCATTATTTTGAAATATATTTTTTCAGGCCTCACTATTCAGGTGCAGGAATTGAGCTTATATAACTTCTGTGTATTATCCTTTGTAATTTACAAGAAGTTTTAATTTGAACAGGGGAGCTTCTAGTTTTTATAACACATATTTTATAATATTTAATAAATTACCCTTCCTAATCCAATCACGTCTGCCTCCTAGTTCCAGTCACTGGTTCAGGGTGTATTGAAAGTCATGATGATGAATCTGTCATTTGGATAATACAAATCAAGCTTTAATGGACAGCAGGGTTAACACTGCTGAGGTAACAGGAGTGATCTACTTTTATTGTTTAATATATAAATTTTAATAATATTGTTAATGGGTGAATCACAACATTTTGAAGGTGGAATCAGATTTCACCTTTCACTGCTGTCACAACTCATTCATCATTTAAGCATGCAGTTCCAACACATATTTCTTCAAGCATTTTGCATCAAAAATAATAGACATTCATTTTGTTTTAATACTGTGGGCTATGGTTTGTAGTGTTGGTGACAGCCTTTTAGTATCTTTGGTGTGGATTTTACATTCACAAATGAAGCGCATTGCCCCCACATTCAAATGTAAAATTGGGCATGATGACATCATTTGGTGTCGGCAATATGATGCCATCATGTTCGTCTCCTAAATTATGGAAGGCAAGTGGGTTCGGAAATGGGCAGCCCGCCCATCATTTTGACATAACTAATTAATAAGCTGTTAAGCTTGTTAACAACCCTCATTGTCCTCAACTTTGCACAGTCCATTCTATTTTTCAGGTCTTTGAAATGAAAAAGTTTGAGAATATTTTACAGCACAAGGACAGTGTAGAGACTGGGGATGGGCATGGCACCGGGGTCAGGCTGGCTAAGAGGAAAGGCAGGCTGGGGAAGGTCAAACTCAGTGGGCCTGGAGGTCTGGAGTGCTTCAATGCAGGTAAGACAGATGAAAATAGAGCCTTGATTCATGCTCAGAACGTGGATGTGGTTGTGGTAGCAGAGACTTGGTTAAAAAAAGGGTCAGGAACGGGAGCTAAATATTCCGGGATATAGGTGTTTTAGATGAGACAGAGGGAAAGGTAAAAGAGGTAGGGGTGTTGCAATATTGGTTAGAGAACATATTACAGCTGTACAGAGGAAGGACACCTTGGAAGAGTCAAGTAACGAGACACTGTGGGGAAGAACTCAGAAACAGGAAGGAGCAGTCACTATGATGGGGGTGTTCTACAGGCCTCCCAACAGCCCACAGGAAATTGAAGAACAGATATGTAAGCAGATTCTAGATAGATGTAGAAATAATAGGGTTGTTGTAGTGGGAGACTTTAATTTTCCTCATATTAACTGGAAATCCCTTAGGGCGAGGGGTCTGGATGGTGAGGAATTTGTTAAGTATGTCCAAGAAAGTTTTTTGGAACAATATGGGGATAGTTCGACTAGAGAGGGGGGGCGATATTGGACCTAGTACTAGGGAACAAGCCCAGCCAGGCCATCAAAGTTGCAGTGGGGAAACATGTAGCGAACAGTGACCACAATTCCGTAAGCCGTCGGATACTCATGGAAAAGGATGAGTGTTGTCCGATGAGTAAAGGTGCTAAATTAGGGGAAGGCTAACTGCAACGAGATTGGGCAGGATTTAGAGGCTGTTGTTTGGGAGAGGCTGTTTGAGGGTAAATCCACATTTGGCATGCGGGGGTCTTTTAAGGAGCAGTTGGTGGAGCAGTTGGTGGGAGTGCAGGACAGGCATGTGCTGATGAAAAGGAAATGCAGGATTCAGGAACTGTGGATAACCAGGGAAATTGCAAGTCTAGTCAAAAAGAAAAAGGATGCATGCATGATGGACTGGATTCTCCGTCCCGCCGCAGCAGATTTCTGGTTCAGCACGCCGGCAGGATGCTCTATTTTGCCGGCTAGTCAATGGGGTTTCCCATTGTGGGGCTCATGCCATCGAGGCAAAATGGAGCATCCCGACGGTGGAGAATCCAGCCCCTGGTCTAGGCAACTAAAGACAGATGAAACACTTGAAGAATACAGTGAAAGTAGAAAAGAGCTCCAACAGGGGGTTAGTTGGGCAAAAAGGGGTCACAAAATGTCCTTGCCAGACAGAATTAAGGATAATCCCAAGGCATTTTATATGAATATTCAGAACAAGAGGGTAGTGAGAGAAAGAGTTGGTCCACTCAAGGATAAAGGAGGGAAATTATGCATTGAACCAAAGGAAGTAGGTGAGATCCTCAATGAGTACTTTGCATCGGTATTCAGAAAGGAGAGAGACACATTGATTGGTGGTGTCTCAGAGGGATATGTAAACACTTTAGAACAAATTATTACTACGAGGAAGGAAGTGCTAGGTGTGTTAAAAAGCATTAAGGTTGACAAATTACCAGGGCCAGATGGCATCTATCCCAGATTGTTGAGGGAAACAAGAGATGGGCTCGAACAGAAATCTTTGTTTCCTCATTGGCCACAGGTGAGGTCCCAGAGGAATGGAGGATACCCATTGTTATCCCGTTGTTTAAGAAGGGTAGGAAGGATAACCCGGTAATTATAGGCCAATGAGCTTGACGTCAGTGATAGTGACATTGTTGTAAAAGATTCTCTGAGATAGGATTTCTGCACATTTGTAAGTGAATGGTGTCATTAGCGACAGACAGCATGGTTTTGTATGAGGGAGGCAATGTCTCACTAATTTATTTGAGTTTTTTGAGGAGGTGACAAAACTGATTGACGAGGGAAGGGCTGTGGTTGTTGTGCACATGGACTTTAGGAAAACATTTGACAAGGTCCCTCATGGCAGGCTGATGCAAAAGATTAAATCAGATGGGGTCAGTGGTGAACTGGCTAGATGGATTCAGAACTGGCTTGTCCATAGAAGACAGAGGGTAGCAGTGGAAGGGTGTTTTTCTAAATGGAGCCTTGTAACTAGTGGTGTTCTGCAGGGATCAGTACTGGGACCTCTGCTGTTTGTAATATATATAAATGACTTGGAAGAAAACATAGCTGGTCTGATTAGCAAGTTTGCGGATGATACTAAGATTGCAGGAATGGCGGATAGTGATGAAGATTGTCAGAGAATACAGCAGGATATAATAGATAGATGGAATTTAACCTGGACAAATGTGAGGTGATGCATTTTGGTTGATACAATTCAGGTGGGAGCTACAAAATAAATGGCAGAACCATCAGGAGCATAGAGCCACAGAGAGATCTGGACATGCAAGTCCACAGATCTTTAAAAGTGGGAGCACGGGTGGAAATAGTGGTAAAGAAAGCATATGGCATGCTTGCCTTCATAGGACAGACCACCGAGTATAAAAGTTCGCAAATTATGTTACAGTTATATAGAACGTTTGTTAGGCCACATTTGGAATACTGTGTTATATTCTGGTCATCACACTATCAGAAGGACGTGAAGGCTTTGCAGAGAGTACAGAAAATGTTAACCAGGATGTTTGCAGGTATGGAGGGTATTATCTATGAGGAGAGATTGAATAAACTATGATTGTTCTTCTCCCCAGAGAGACAGAGGCTCAGGGTGACCTGGTAAAATTTTACAAAATTATTAGAGGTATAGATAGGGTGAACAGTTGGAGGCTTTTTCCAAGGGTGGAAATGACAATTACAAAGAGGCATAGGTTCAAGTTGAGGGGGGACAAGTTCAGTGGAAATATACGGGTGACATTTTTTAAACAGAGGGTGGTGGTGGCCTGGAATGCACTGCCAAGTGAGGTGGTTGAGGCAGATACATTTGCGACATTTAAGACTTTTCTGGATGGACACATGAACAGATGGGGTATAGAAGGATACAGGCAGGTTGGCCCAGATCGGACACGTGATCAGCGCAGGCTTGAAAGGCCCAAGGGCCTGTTTCTGTGGTGTACTGTTCTTTGTTGTTTTGACAGAAGAAAAGACCAGCCACTGGGACTACAGTTGAACATACCAGCAGATTCTGCTGGGAAAGGTGAGAGCATCTATATTGTATTTTATGTTTCCCATCTATTTTGGACCTTCACTATTCCTGTTTGTGCCACTACCCCACCTATAGTGCTTTAACTTAGAACTGTCAAACTGGCAAGTTAGTTAAATCCCCTTCCCTTTCAACATTGAAGAAACTGGATGCCTATGTCTGTGAGTGTAAAGAAAAATCTGTTCTAACAGTTTCAATGGCTGTTAATTAGCAGCAACCCAAGATTTGTCATTATAACATATCATTATAGAATACTGCTTGACTGCTTTTCATAATCTATCATTATCACAGTGGAGGGCTGTAGGCTTGCAGTTTAATTGACAGCTCAAAGAGGCTATTAAAGAATTAGATTAGTCTTTGATGTGAGATTATGAATAAAAATATTTGCTTTTATGAGGGATTTAACTATATTAAATGGTATTTCATGAATGGGATTCTTTTCTTCAATGGTGAAATCTGTAATAGATATTAGAACTTTATTTTATTTCATCCCAGTATGGTTCCTGAGGTCTGCCTGTGGTGGATGCTGTGTAAATTGGCATAGTAAGGGCAAAGACTTGTGTGGAGTGAATGGGTTGGCATGAGTTGTCACTAAGTTGGCATCGGGGCTATAAGAGGCATTGTTTGACATGGAGGCTAAGAGGGGTCAAAGCAGGTGGGTGGGGGAATGGCATAGCATGTAAGGTATGAGGGCCTATTGGGGATGGATACCATGAGTTGGCATGCATAGGGCCTGGGGAGTGGATGCTAGGCATTGAGAGGGTTTGCGGGTGAGAATTAGAGGAACTAATATTTAATAATACAACGAGAACAAAGTTGCAGAGCCTGTTAATGACACCGCCTTGGCACATGGCAACTCATGTGCAGCTTAGTGCAGCAAACCTGACTCCTTCGCCACTCCCTCCATCACCCTACCCACACTATGCCAATTGTGCAGAGGGAAAATTGAGGGCACTTTTTCCCAATATTTCCCAACTCAAGCTACCTACCTCATGAGCGGAAATCTGGTTCAGCATTCTAGATGGAAGAAGACTTAAGACAGGTTTTCTATTCACCCAGTATCATATCTGGATCTTAATAGGTAGAATCGCTAGAATCCCTACAGTGTAGAAGGAGGCAATTAGGTCCATCGAGTCTGCACCGACACTCCAAAAGTGCACCCCACCCAGGTCCACTCCCCCACCCTATTCTCATAACTCGTCTAACCTGCACATGTTTGGACACTAGGGGGTAATTTAGCATGGCCAATCCAACTAAACTGCACTTCTTTGGACTGTGGGAGAAAACAGGAGCAGCCGGAGGAAACCCATGCACACACAGGAGTGATGTGCAGACTCCACACAGTCACCCAAAGCTGGAATCAAACCCATGTAGTTGTTAATATTAAAATTATTTGGACTGAGTTCAAAAGAGCCAATTTAGGTAGTTAGTGTATAGATGTGGAATCTTTATTGTTTTAGGAGTGCTCGTGTTACAGAGAGAACGTGTGGCCTATCATTAATGTGTCACAGTTTGGTGCTGCATTAGGTCTGGTGCTACCGAGCCGAACTGCATTTTGATGCTGTAGCTTTTACAACGTTTCTCTATTGGAAGATTCACTCTATGAATGTTTCGGTTGCTTTCAAACTATGAGAACTTTAAAACACCTTGGGCACAGTTTACCCTAAAGCCTCCAGCACCTTATTGTCACGGTATCAGAATATTTGTTTATGTAAACTTCCCCATTAGAGCTGCAAAGCAAGAGCAGCTCCAAAGAAATTCATATCCTCGGACAATCCCTGCAGATTTTGCAAATAATGTGATCAGAGAAAAAAGTATTCAAAGGCAAGGCACTCTACAGATATAATATCCAAAATGGTCATTAAAAGACCACCTGGAAACAACTGACTGTGCTGACTTAAAAGTATTGTTGGGAATATTGTATCAAGATACTTGAGTACCACTGCCACATGGCTGAGTGTTGGGTTTATCAGGATTTTATCACAAGTTTTCTCTTTGAAAATCTCACATAATCATGCACTGATTCCCTCATCATACCATAAAAACATTCTGAATATTTGGAATTGTTTTATAAATGTTCATTGGGATTAAAAACAATGGGGACGACACGGTGGGCCAGTGGTTAGCACTGCTGCCTACGGTGTTGAGGACCCGGGTTCGATCACAGCCCCGGGTCACTGTCTGTGTGGAGTTTGCACATTCTCCCAGTGTTTTAAGTCAGTTTCACCCCACAGCCTAAAAGATGCGCGGTTTAAGTGGATTGGTAACGCCAAATTGCTCCTTAATTGCAAAAAAATAATTGGGTAGAATAGAACTGAACAGTACAGCACAGAGCAGGCCCTTCAGCCCTCGATGTTGTGCCGAGCCTTGTCCGAAACCAAGATCAAGCTATCCCAATCTCTGTCATTCTGGTGTGCTCCATGTGCATATCCAATAACTGCTTGAAGTTCCTAAAGTGTCCGACTCCACTATCACAGCAGGCAGTCCATTCCACACCATAACCACTCTCTGAGTAAAGAACCTACCTCGGACATCCCTCCTATATCTTCCACCCCAAACCTTATAGTTATGCCCCCTTGTAACAGCTGCATTCACCCGACGAAATAGTCTCTGAACGTCCACTTTATCTATCCCCCTCATCATCTTATAAACCTCTATTAAGTCACCTCTCATCCTCCTCCGCCTCAAAGAGAAAAGCCCTAGCTCCCTCAACCTTTCCTCTTAAGAACTACCCTCCAAACCAGGCAGCATCCTGGTAAATCTCCTTTGAACCCTTTCCAATGCTTCCACATCCTTCCTATAGTGAGGTGACCAGAACTGCACACAATAATCCCAATGTGGTCTCACCAGGGTCATGTATAGTTGCAGCATAACCCCACAGCTCTTAAACTCAAGCCCCCTGTTAATAAACGCTAACACACTGTAGGCCTTCTTCATGGCTCTATCCACTTGAGTGGCAACCGTCAGAGATCTGTGGACATGAACTCCAAGATCTCTCTGTTCCTCCACATTCCTCAAAACCCTACCGTTTACCCTGTAATCCGCATTCAAATTTTTCCTACCAAAAAGAATCACCTCGCACTTATCAGAGTTAAACTCCATCTGCAACTTTTCAGCCCAGCTCTCCATCCTATCAGTGTCTCTTTGCAGCCTATAGCAGCACTCCATCTCATCCACTACTTCACCAATCTTGGTGTCATCAGCAAATTTTCTGACCCACCCTTCAGCCCCCTCCTCCAAGTCATTGATAAAAATCATAAATGGCAGAGGACTCAGCACTGATCGCTGTGGTACACTGCTGGTAACTGGTCTCCAGTCTGAAAATTTTCCATTCACCACCACCCTCTGTCTTCTATGTGATAGCCAGTTACTTATCCAATTGGTCAAATTTCCCTCTATCCCACACCTTACTTTCTTCATGAGCCCATGGGGAAACTTATCAAACGCCTTACTGAAGTCCATGTATACAACATCAACTGCTCTACCTTCATCTACACACTTAGTTACCTCCTCAAAGAATTCAATCAAATTTGTGAGGCAAGACTTACCCTTTATGAATCCATGTTGACTATCCTGGATTAAGCTGCATCTTTCCAAATGGCCATAAATCCTATCCTTCAGGACCTTTTCCATTAACTTACCGACCACTGAAGTAAGCCTAACTGGTCTATAATTACCAGGGTCATTCCTGTTCCCTTTCTTGAGCAGAGGAACAACATTCGCCACTCTCAGCCCTATGGCACTACCCCGTGGACAGTGAGGACCCAAAGATCAAAGCCAAAGGCTATGCAATCTCATCCTTTGCCTCACAAAGAATCCTAGGATATATCCCATCTGGCCCAGGGGACTTGTCGACCCTAAGGTTTTTCAAAATTGCGAATACATCCTTCCTCAGAACATCTACCTCCTCCAGCCTACCTGCTGTATCACACTCTCATCCTCAAAAACATGGCCCCTCTCCTTGGTGAACACTGAAGAAAAGTATTCATTCAACGCCTCTCCTATCTCTTCTGACTACATGCACAAGTTCCCACTCCTGTCCTTGACCGGTCCTAACCTCACCCTGATCATTCTTTTATTTCTCACATAAGAGTAAAAAGCCTTGGGGGTTTTCCTTGATCCCACCCGCCAAGGACTTCTCATGCCCCCTCCTAGCTCTCCTAAGCCCTTTTTTCAGCTCATTCCTTGCTACTTTGTAACCCTCAAGCAATCCAACTGATCCCTGTTTTCTCATCCTTACATAAACTTCCTTTTTCCTCTTGACAAGACATTGAACTTCTTTTGTGAACCATGGTTCCCTCACACGACAATTTCCTCCCTGCTTGACAGGGACATACCTATCAAGGACACGCAGTATTTGTTCCTTGAACAAGCTCCACTTTTCATTTGTGCCTTTCCCTGACAGTTTCTGCTCCCATCCTATGCTCCCTAATTCTTGCCTAATCGCACCATAATTAGCCCTCCCCCAATTATAAACCTTGCCCTGCTGTATGACCCTATCCCTCTCCATTGCAATCGTGAAAGACACCGAGTTGTGGTCACTGTCTCCAAAGTGCTCTCCCACAAACAAATCTAACACTTGGCCCGGTTCATTACCCAGAACCAAATCCAATGTGCCCCCCCCCCCCCCCCCCTTTGTCGGCCTATCCACATATTGTGTCAGGAAACCCTCCTGCATACACTGTACAAAAACTGCCCCATCCAAACTATTTGACCTATAGAGGTTCCAATCAATATTTGGAAAGTTAAAGTCACGCATGACAACTACCCTGAGACCTCCACACCTATCCATAATCTGTTTTGCAATTTCTTCCTCCACATCTCTATTACTATTTGGGGGCCTATAGAAAACTCCTAACAACGTGACTGCTCCTTTCCTATTTCTAACTTCAGCCCATATTAGCTCAGTAGGCAGATCCCCCTCGAACTGCCTTTCTGCAGCCGTTAAACTATCCTTGATTAACAATGCTGCTCCTCCACCTCTTTTACCACCTTTCCTACTCTTACTGAAACATCTATACCCCGGAACCTGCAACAACCATTCCTGTCACTGTTCTAACCATGTCTCCGTAATGCCCACAATATCGTAGTCCCAAGTACCAATCCACGCTGCAAGTTCACCTACCTTATTCCGGATGCTCCTTGTACTGAAGTAGACACACTTCAACCCACCTTTCTGTCTGCGGGTACACTCCTATGACCTTGATACCCTCCTCAGTACCTCACTACTCTCAACACTGGCTTCTGACAAATTAGTTTAACCCCCCCCCGAAGAATCGTAGCAAATTTCCCTCCCAGGATATTGGTGCCCCATGGTTCAGGTGCAAACCGTCCTGTCTGTACAGGTCCCACCTTCCCCAGAATGTGCTCCAATTATTCATTCAACTGAAACCCTCCCTCCTACACCATCCCTGCATCCACATGTTTATCTGCAGTCTCTCCCTTTTCCTCAGCTCGCTAGCACGTGGCACCGGCAATAAACCAGAGATGACAACATGGTTTGTCCTGGCTCTCAGCTTCCACCCTAGCTCCCTAAATTCCTGTTTTAAATCCCCCTCCCTTCTCTTACCTATGTTGATGGTACCGATGTATACCATGACTTGTGACTGTTCCCCTCCCCTTTGAGGATTCTGAAAACACTGTCCGAGACGTCACAGACCCTGGCACCCGGGAGGCAACATATCATCCGTGAGTCTCTTTCGTTGCCACAGAACCATCTATCTGTCCCTCTAACTATCGAGTCCCCAATAATTATTGTTCTCCTGCACTCCCTCCTTCCCTTCTGGGCCATAGGGCTGGACTCAGTGCTGGAGACCCGTTCACCATGGCGTATCCCTGGTAGGTCGTCCCCCTCAAAAGTATCCAAAGCGGTATACTTGTTCATGAGGGGAACAACCACAGAGGATCTCTACACTGACTGCTTCCTCCCAGCACCTCTCACCGTCACCCATCTATCTTGATTCTTTGGAGTAACTACACCCCTGAAGCTACTATCTATGACCACCTCTGCCTCTCGAATGATTCGAAGTTCATCCAGCTCTAGCTCCAGTTCCCTAACGCGGTTTCTGAGGAGCTGGAGATGGGTGCACTTCCCACAGGTGAAATCAGCAAGGGACACTGACGCGTCCCTTACCTCAAACATTCTGCAGGAGGAACATTGCACTGCCTTCCCTGCCATCCCCTCTAGATAGCTTGCGGATAAAACAAGAAAAAGAAAGAAAGAAAGAGCTTACCTGATATTCACTCAACCAATTAGGTTAGAGTAGGTGGAAGGGTGGGGGACATTACAAGTGCAGTGTCTCGGGTTTAGGAACTGCCCAATTTAAATACAGGTAAAAATAAAACACTTTACCAGCAACCACTGCGCTCCGTACTATAACAGCAATCAGCTGTTATGGGCCTGCGCAAACAATTTAAATCTTTACTACTTACTCAGGAGTCACTCTGTCGTCACTCCGACCGGATTCAGCTGGAAACCCCCAACAGTAATTTTAAAAAAAATTTACTCCCCTTCTCAGCGAGCACTCACTCAGCAACCACTGCGCTCCGCACTATAACAGCAATCAACTGTTATGAGCCCAAGCAAACAATTTAAACCTGCAACAGATGTTCTACCAAACAAAGCAGTATAGCAGAGGGATTTATTTGCTTTAAGGTCTCTTTAGTTTGTTTTTTTAATTTTTACAGAGCCGGGAATTTTTTAAAACTTCAGATTACGGCAGCTAGACACACCTTATCTGCCCTTCAAGAGCATTTCGGTCTACAGTATCAATTCATGACTCCCAGACTGTGTTAAGTCCCTTCAACTAGTCATAATGGAATCTGTTTGAACTCAGAATTGAGTTCAAATGACCTTAATGATTTCAAGCTTCCCCCCCTGTGTGAATCAAGCCCTGCACCATTTCATCTATTGGCAAAAATGGGGGGTGGTTTTCTCCGTTTTGCCAGTGGGTCAATGGGGCAGCGCAACGCCGTTGGGAAACCCCTGAGCTGCTGGAAAAATGGAGAATCTTGACGGCAGAGAATTCAGCCAGATCTTTCAACGAAGGTGAGATTTGCACATCCAGGTCTTTCCCATCAATTTTAAAGGTCAGCGGAGTCTTCCCACTTCCACAATTGAGTTCAATAGGCCCTAATGGTTTCAAGAGGCACGGTAGCACAGTGGTTAGCACTGTTGCTTCACAGCTCCAGGGCCCCATGTTTGATTCCCGGCTTGGGTCACTGTCTGTGCTGAGTCTGCACATTCTCCCGCGTCTGGGTTTCCTCTGGGTGCTCCGGTTTCCACCGACTGTCCAAAGGTGTGAAGGTTAGGTGGATTTGCTGGATTGTGGGGATAGGGTGGAAGTGTGGGGATAAGTTGGGTGCTCTTTCCAAGGGCCGGTGTAGAGTCGATGGGCCGAATGGCCTCTTTCTGCACTGTAAAGTCCATGATTCTATAAAAATCTGACCTAAAACCTCTATATAGGTGGCAGATGGTGCATTATCAATGTCAATACCCAGATTTGCAGATAAATAGTCCAAATTACAGAATTCTTACAAACATAAAATATCCCAAAATACTGTGTAATGAAAAACATGATTTAACCATTTATCAGGGGTTTGCAGATATAATTGAAAACAGAACCTAGAGGCACGATTTACCTCCCTTATCGTGCCCAACTTAGTGTCAAGACGAGCCCATTGAATCTCACGAAAGGCATCTCGCGAGATTTGCGATACTCAAAACGCCTCACACGATTTTTGTTAAATAAATTTAGATTACCCCATTATTTTTTCCAATTAAGGGGCAATTTAGTGTGGCTAATCCACCTACTCTGCACATTTTTGGTTCGTGGGGGCGAAACTCAAGCAGACACGGGGAGAATGTGCAAACTCCACACGGTTAGTGACCCAGAGCCGGGATTGAACCTGGGGCGTCAGCGCCGTGAGGCAGCTGTGCTAACCACTAGGCCACCATGCTGCCCTGCCTCACGAGATTTAACAGAGTCTCGTGATCTGAACCTAACCCTCACGGGGCGTGATCCAGATCAGCACATTTAAATGAGCCATTAGGGGACCTTATGGCTGTTCCTGGGAGACCTTCCCAGTGCGCCATTTAGTACTGGTTTTCACAACCACGGACCAGTCATAATGACAACTGGGCCATTGGAGATGCCTGAGTGATCAAGTGCAAGGCAGGGTGGTACCCTGGCACACCATCTGGCACCTGGGCACCTTGATACTACCAGTCTAACACCCTGGCATTGTCAGCCTGGGTCCCTGACAGTGCCAGGGAGGCACTGCCAGGGTGGAACTACTAGGCTGGTAGGGGTACTGCCAGGGTGACAGGGTGGCACTGCCAAGGATTGAGCCCAGGGGGCATTACCAGGTGGAGGGGGTGAGGGTGTGTTCTCGCGGGCCTTTCCAAGGTTGGAGAGGGATATTTGTGGGTCGAAAACGCACGATAAGGGGGTGGCAGAAGGTGGGGAGAAGATCGGAGCAGGCAGACAAAATGGCAGTCCTATCTGCAAAGAACCAATGTCTCTAAGTGTGGCCTCAGTGGAGATATACTCCCAAGGCCAATAGCGGGGTATTTCTCGAGACAGCAGCCACCAAGGAACACCACACTAAATATGCCCAGCTTTGACAAAGGGTCATCTGGACTCGAAACATTAGCTCTTTTCTCTCCCTACTGATGCTGTCAGACCTGCTGAGAGTTTCTTGCATTTTCTCTTTGGTTCCCTCACATCATTCCAAAACCTTTTCTCTAAGTCTTTTCTGGACCCTCCCTAAAGATTTCCTATCCTTTCTAAAGTGTGGTGCCCATAAATGGGCATAATGGACCAGTTGAGGCTGAACTAATGTTTATAATGTTTAGAAAATGTTATCATAACTTCCTTGCTCCTTAAGGCTCCTTAAGTCCTGCATGCCTTTAACCACTCAACCAATCCAACCACCTTCAAAGATTTGTGTAGATTCAACCCCAGGTCTCTCTGTTACTGGAGTCCATTTAAAATTCCTCTCCTTATTCTATCTCACAAAATCTATCACTTCACACTTCTCAGCATTAAATTGTAAGTGCCATATGTCTGCTCATTTCACCAGTCTATGTCCAGAAGTATTTTACTCTCCTCCCAATTGCTTATTCAATTTCCTAGCTTTCTGTCATCTACAAACTTTGAAATCAGGCCCTCTATATCCAAGTTGAAGCCATCAATTTAAATCAAAAGGAACTTTGGGCTGGATTCTCCGCCCCGCCACATTTCTGCTTTACCCCGCCGGCAGGATGCTCCGTTACACCGGCTGGTCAATGGGGTTTCCCATTGTGGGGCAGCCCCACGGCGTCAGGAAATCCCCCCCCCCCCCCCCCCCCACCCGGGGCTGCCGGCAAAATGAAGCATCCCGCCGGCGGAGAATCCGCCCAATGTTCCAATAATGACTTAGACCAGGCCTTTGAGATTGGCCAATTGGAATACGAGTCCCCTGTATATAACAGTGAGTGTCAGATCCTCTGCACTCCCAGTGTAGACAGCAAGCTGAATGCACATGGTTGTACTGCTGTTGGTTTTGTAAATAAAAGGAATTCTGAAGGGATTTCTACCTCCGTGGACTTATTACAATTCCCAATACCGAACCCAGGAAACTTCATTGTACACTTCCCACCGGTGTGAAAAATAGCCATTGACCACTACTCTCTGCATTCTGTCCTTTGAACAGTTTTGTATCCTCACTGCCATTGTCCCTTTGATTCCATGTGTTTTAAATTTGCTCACATTTCAGGGGGAGAGTTGACTGGTGGTGACTTAACCTGAGAATCACCTTGAGATTGAGAAGGTGAGGCTTTGTAGCACTTTATCGAACTCCATGTGCACAACAACAACTGCACAACCTTCATTTACCTTCTCTGTTACTTTATCAAAGAACTCAGTCAAGTTCAACAAACATAGTTTCTAACAAAGCTGTGCTAACTTTCATTCATTAGCGTATAACTTTCCAAATACTAGATTATTGGAATAAAAAGGCTTCCCATTGCTGACATTAAGCTGATTGGTCTTTAGTTGTCACTTTATCGCTATCCCCTTTTTAATGAGCTAATTATACTACACATTTTGGGCTATTTAGGTTGTGAACTATTGAAATCTTTTGGCATGCTTGCTGGACCAGATGGTCTTATCCTGCCCGGCAATTTCCGATGCAACAAAGCCAGCGAGATTACTTATAATTTTTGTGGCCAAGACTTAAAATAGCTCTGCAAAGACAAAAGCAGATGTTCAGTCAACATAATTGGGAATTACAGATTCAGGAAAACCAGTTTAACTGGCCGAGTGATGCAAGGTCTATGCAAAGCCTCAAGGAGCATACCTTATTGTTGCCATTCAAATATTCATGAACATTGGCCCTTAGCAATACTTAAAGATATAATTCATTTTAAAAATCCACTGCCTGGATTTTTTTTAACCCTCTTACAGTTAGTCGGCAGAAATATAGCCCTTTATTCTTTCATCTAACGAACATGCCACTCAAAACCTTGAAAAGAAAGCCTCCAACTCTGCGATTATATTTCATAGCTGTTCCTGTCAACTCTAATCCGTCAACATTCTGCAGGCGCTGATTTTTCAACACATTCACTGCAGAAACATACACAAAAGCCACCAGCCTGTTATCTAACCCCATAAATAAGCAGAATATGTGTGAAGACATCATTGCGTATTTCCACCATCAGTGCAAAGGCCTCATGCGTTCAAACAACATTTTCAAAGCCTTGAATTGCACTAGTATTTGACAAAATGTGATTTTTCGAGTTTGAGGTTAGCCTTAGAGAATTGCAATTCTGCAAGGCAGACAGTTCTAGACTATTTTTGGAATCACATTGCATGCTGGGATCCCCACAGTCAAAAATATTACTCCCTTAGCCATACTTACAAATAATTAATAATTATTATTATTCTGATGAAAGGTAATTTCAAGCTGAAACTTTAACTCTGTTTCTCTCTCTGATTGCTGCTTGACCTGCTGACTATTTTCTGCTGCCACTTCAGATTTACAGTATATCTACAATATTTTGCCTTTGCTTAAATAGTCATTGTTCATTTTGGGGACTGATCCACATTCTCAGAAGAAATTTCTCCTTGTCTCCCATTACATATTTCCATCTGTTGTGTCTTAATATTTTTCTTGTAAAGTTGTAATTGCTGATTATAATTACAAAGCTATGTCATTATTTATTGCTCTCATTTTTCCTTTCGCTGGCTTAATTAAAAACAAAGGAAGTTTTATTTCATACACTCATTAACCTAACCATGAATTGGGGATGACGCACATCAGAAAAACACATGCTTCACATTGTGTTCCACATCATGCCTTTATTGGGCTAATTACAGCGCACATTTTAGCCTATTTAGGGAATAACTATGAATTACCTAATGTTTTGGCAGGCTCGGTGAACCAGCTGGACTTTTCCTGCCCGTCAATTTTATATGTAACAAAGGATTCCCTGCAATTTTGCTGCTTTCAGTTTGTGGGCTGAAATCTGCAGGATAGCGTCCACATGCAGCACCAATCAACGAAAAAAAAAAGCACTGATCCTCTTAAACAGCTGTGAGTTCCAACTGGGAGCCTGCCAAGCACCTAAAATTGTGCTGGGAAGACAAAGGCAGATTTTCATTCAGCTGAATTAAACATTACAGATTAAGGAAAGCCAATTAATAGGTGATGCTGCAAGGCCCACTGCAAAGACTCAAAAGTAGGAAGTGCACAATCTATCGAGCTGATGATTAGATGCCTTCCCAGAAGCACTTGCTGCAGCATGGGAGCAATTGACTGAAAGCAACGAGCAACAGTCAAGATTACCAGCATCCTAGAACATTGCCACTGCAACACTTCGACAAGTTACAGCACTCAAATGAACTCCATGGAGTGGCAAGATTAAATGTCACACGTTGAAAAACGAGTTCCAAGGGCCAATGCCATGTCAACTAAAGCTGGCAAAATACACACTTTGTATAAAGGGGAAATAAGGTTTCACTTGGAAATTATTCGGGTGTATTTATTTGTGCTTAGTTATAGCAGTCGTCTGGCATAAGTTGCCAACAGACAAGAGTTGACTGTGAACGTGTAGGACAATGTAGCTTATTGATGGGTTCTTATGAAATTCTAAGCTATGAGTGCAAATTCATAAACTTTGCCTTTACAGGTCAAGCTTGTGATGTACAAATCACAGGAGGAGGTGGATTTAGCAGTTGTACAATTAGCAACAGCTGTCTGCTGGGCTAATCCTGGAGGTTCCTGTTATCAGAGAATTGCCTCAGTGCAGAAAGAGGCCATTTGGCCCATTGATTCTGCACTAACCCTCTGAAAGAGCACCCTACCTCGGCCCACATCCCCACCCTATCCCTGTAACATTGTAACCCCACCTAACCTTTTGGATACTAAGGGACAATTTAGCATAGCAAGTCCACCTAACCTACACATCTTTGGATTGTGTGGGAACCAGAGTACCTGGCCGAAACCTACACAGACACAGTGATAGTGTGCAAACTCCACACAGCCAGTCAACTAAAGTCGGAATCGAACCCGGGTCCCTGGCGCAATAAGGCAGCAATGATAACCACTGTGCCACCGTGCCTTGTAGGATACATACCTGTCAACGTCATGGGGCCTTCCTGTAAAATAGAGTTACTTGATCAGCAGAAGAACTTTTTACAGATCTTTAAGAGCATGTACAATACCTTGCAAGGAGTGTTCAGTGGTGTTTAAATATGCGAATTGGCATTAATGTTGAAGGAAAAGAAGTGAGGTGAGGGAATGAAAGACCTGCATAGCACCATGGAATGCCTGACAACTTATCTGCAATGGAGTTCCTGTAGGCAAAACCCCTAAGACATCCTCTATGGTTTATCTTCATAAGCACGGAGACTGGGGCTATATAGAGTTGTTATTCCAATTTAAAGGGAGCCTTCTGTTCTCCATTCAACAGACTAAGTCTTCATGCAGGGCTATTGACTGCCCAGTGTCTGCTCCCATACAGATTCCTGAACAAGCTGAATGAAAGCTCAGTAATAGGGCCATGACAGTGAATTCAAGGAGGCGAAGGCATACAATCGGGGTGATGCTATATCTGTCAACCAGGCAGCCAGAATCCTCTCAGGAGTGAAACATGGTAGGAAGCAGACAGCTAACAGCATACACATTAAAATCTGCCAGAGGTTGCAGTGCTCATCACTGGAGGCTACAGACTACAAACATATCGAGAGGCCCAATGATGAACCATACTTTGGAACTCTCTGCCTCAGACAGTGGTGGAAGCAGGGTCATTGAATATTTTTAAGGCAGAAGTAGATAGATTCTTGTTAGGTGAGGGAATTAAAGGTTATCGGGGGGTAGATGGGAATGTGGAACTCGAAACATAACAGATCAGCCATAACCTTATTGAATACTGGAGCAGGCAAGAGGGGCCGAATGGCCTACTTCTGTTCCTGTTTTGTATGTTCGTACACTCTAATACCTGTGTTTCTTCTACTGAGACAGCAGCTAGAAAGATCACATAATTAGGAATCCAAAGGTATTCCCCGTACACTATCATTAAGGGAAACATCAGAGTGTGAAGCTTTAGATGAGCGTATACAGGTTATTATTAGGGACATAAAGTGGCAGCACATGACCTGACTGTGACTGTGAGCTTGTGTTTAACCAGAGCCTTCTTAGAGTTACAGCAGGTGGCAGGATGGAAATTCCCATGCTGAGTTACTTGGCTGCTGCAAGTTAAATAGCAGCTGACAAGATGACTGCTATGTGAAAAGCAATTGCAAATAATTACCCCTAATCAACAGTAGTAACTGATGCAAAAACATGAGAGATCTCTTGCCTTTATCTTCCATGGCCCCGAGACAGCACTTTACACCTCCTATTTTAATATATGGAATGTAACATAAAGCAACCAATATGTACAAAGCACGTGCCACATGTGATAGTGACTGGGGATTCACTTTTTTCGTAATGTTGGTTAAGTGATAAATATTGACCAAGATGGTGTGGAGAACTCCCCCGTTTTTCTTCAAAATGTGTCACAGGATCATTTACATCCACATTGGGGGGGGGGGGAGGGGGGGAGGGGGGGGGGGGGGGGTTAGGGGGAGTGGGTGCTGTTTAGTGGGGGCAATGCATAACGGTAATGGCACTGGACTGACAATCCAGAGGTCCAGGCTAATGTTCTGGCGACAATAGCTGAAATCTCATCATGGCAGCTGGTGGAACTCTCACTCAATTCATAATCCGGAATTGATGTTCAGTAATGTTGACGATGAAACCATTGTTGATTGTCGTAAAAATCCATCTGATTCACCAATATCCTATCAGGAAAGAAATCTGATATCCTTACCAGGTCTGGCCTACATGTGACACCAGGCCTCCAGCAATGTGGTTGACTCTTAGCTGCCCTCTGAAGTGGCGTAGGGTGCCACTGAGTTCAAGGGCAATGAGGGATGGGCAACAAATACTGGCCTTGCCAGCGACGCCAACATCCTCTGAAAATTTTTTTATTTTAAATCCACCTGACAGAGCAGATAATTTATCAGTTCAACATATTATTCATAGGGGGCAGAATATAATAAGAATATAATAAGATAAATGCAAGAGAATGGAATCCAATCAGCAAATAAATTAAGTATTTTAGCAATACAGTTTACAAAACAGTTTTAAGACACATTTTAAAGACAGGGAGCAGTATTTTATGGCCCCTCCCACCTGATGGGATATTCCGGGCCTGCCAAACTGAATGGAGACTTAAATGGTTCGCCACATCTGCCGGAGGAGACAGCGCCATAAAATCCTGGACAAGGGCTTCAAATCAGAACATACCCATTTTAAATTGCAGTACTAGGAGAGAAAGAGAGCTGTGCTGCCCATCCTTCCATATATTTCTATGGGTTTGCCATTTTCGCTATTGGAAAATGAGAAGTGTTGTGAATCAGGCATGCAAAACTTTGCACTTGGTTGAACAATCCTCACTTACTTTGATCAAAGCTCCACGCTCTCAGTGAAAAAAAAATCCCAAAAAAAATGTTTGAATGTGAAAAGGCCACATAATAATCGAATCACATGTAATGGTGTTGCCCAGCCATGGATGAAGAAAATATTTTTCTCTGTTCAATCTTTCCTTCTGAAAATGGAACTTGTTTTTAAAAATATGTTGCGTTCTTCAATCTTGGTCCTAAACAAAGCTGAAGTGCCATAATCAGAACTGGAATTTTGTGCAGTGGATTCCGGTCCTAAGTGAGATTAAGACAATCAAATCGCCAATCGTGTGCTTCTTGAGTGTTGTCAGTAAGAACAAACATGACGTGCATTGGATTGGACCAAAATCTGAATCTTTTGTTGTGATAGTCATTGACAGACTATTGCTTTGGTACTGATGATCCAAAACCATTCGGTATTCTAGTTGTGCGAATTCTTTGTTGATGTTCCAGCACCTGGTATGCCATGAAAGCACTTCTTTTAAAACAAATTTTATAGGCACTGGTTATAGACCATGCAGTTGATGATCAGCTCAACTGTGTCACCTCAGTCTTGTCACTACTTAGTGATTCTGTGGGTCAGGATTCAGGCCCAAACAGCAAAAATCATTGTAATGCCTATTCTGCCATAAATTACTTAAACTCACCTACCAGTGCCATTTAGATCCTGTACAGTATTCTATTGTAAAAGCAATTCCAAGGGCGGCATGGTGGTGCAATGGTTAGCACTGCTGCTTCACAGAGCCGAGGACCTGTGTTTCATTCCAACCCTGAGTCACTGCCCATGTGGAGTTTGCATAATCTCCCCGTGTCTGCGTGGGTCTCACCCCCACAAACCAAAGATGTGCAGGGTGGGTGGATTGGCCATGATAAATTGCCCATTAATTGGAATTTAAAAAAAAGTAAAAGCAATTCCAGTTTAATTGCAGCGTTGACTATGTTTACTTCAAATTGTCATTTTTTTGTAGTAGTGTGGCGCCTTTTAGGGTGCAGGCTTCATGGGCCACATGGACCATCTCGGGACCAATAGAGCGGGAACATGTGAACCCCAGCCAATGGGGGGTTTGTGCAGGCCCTGCGAGCAGGACCCGGGGCAGTGTGAATCAGGGAGCTGAAGTGTAAAGGCTTGTGTAGTGTTCTGTGCCTGTTATCTAACTGCCTTTGTCTTTTATCAAGAAACCTCTTTGTTTATTACTGGAAGCATCCAGTATATGTCTCAAGCCACCACAGTTTTATAATATTATCTCTTTTTCATAACGCTTGCTGTTCTTTCCCACATCTCTTCAAATAATAGTTATGTAAACCAAATAGTTCCACTTTTTAAAGCAATTTTTTTGAAAGTCTGATAATTACTAATAAAACACAAATAAACACATCTGAAAATTAATTACATCCCTATAATTTCCTTGTGGAATAACCTTGTTTCCTGACTGTTTCCTGACCTCTGCTTCCCCAACCGATTATTTTGTCTAAGCATCATTATGATTGTGTGGCGCCTTGCCAGTCCAATTTGACTCAATTACTTCAGGTCCCATCAATGACTGAATCTCTGTGACAACTCTTTCCTCTCATCATAAGAGGTTGGAAGTCAGTAGTGTTTCAAATATTATAACCCTTATTATCTTTTTGGTTTGCAGGACCTAAATTTCCCCATTGTAGATATGCCAATGTATCAAGTAATGGTAGAGGTGAAATAACAGTACAAATCGCACCACACTCATTGAATACTAATCTAGCTAGCACTTGGCAGAAAGCAAACTGATTTTATCATTCAACATTTGCAACAATAATATTACATTCTGACAATATTCCAAGGTGGGAAGAATAATATATGATAATCTTTATTGTCACAAGTAGGCTTATATTAACACTGCAATGAAGTTACTGTAAAAAATCCCTAATCGCCACATTCCAGCGCCTGTTCGCGTACACGGAGGGAGAATTTAGAATGTCCAATTCACCTAACAGCACGTCTTTTGGGACTTGTGGGAGGAAACAGGAGCACCAGGAGGAAACCCACGCAAACATTTCCACCCTTGCCTCACTCAGCAGTCTGGGTTACATTTCATCTGGCCCTGGAGATTTATCTACATTTATGCCTGCCAGACCACTCAAAACCTCCTCTCAGTCTATTAATCTCTTTAATTTTATTACAGTCCTTCTCCCTGATTTCTAAACTCACGCTGTCCCGCTCACGAATGAACACTGACACAAAGTATTCATTACAAACCCTACCTACATCGTCCTGCTGCTTACAAGGCAGCACGGTAGCACAGTGGTTAGCATGCTTGCTTCACAGCTCCAGGGTCCCAGGTTCGATTCTCGGCTTGGGTTACTATCTGTGCGGAGTCTGCACATTCTCCCCGTGTCTGCGTGGGTTTCCTCCGGGTGCTCCGGTTTCCTCCCACAGTCCAAAGATGTGCAGGTTAGGTGGATTGGCCATGATAAATTGCCCTTAGTATCCAAAAAAAGGTTGGGTAAGGTTACGGGGATAGGGTGGAGGTGTAGGGATAGGTAAGGTGCTCTTTCCAAAGGCTCGTGCAGATCGATGTGCCAAATGGCCTCATTCTGCACTGTAAAGTCTATGATTCTATGATACACAAGTTACCACTGTAGTTCTTAATGGGCCCTACTCTTTTCCTTGTTATCCTTTTATCCTCAATGTACTTATTAAACAACTTAGGATTTTACTTTATTTTACCAGCCAGTATCCTTTTATGTCCTCTTTTTGCTCTCCTAATTTCCTTTTTAAGTTCCATCTTGCACATTCTATATGCCTCTCATGCTTCTGTTGTTTTGAGCCCTTGATATCTGCTATAAGCCTCCCATTTTCTCCTTGTCCAATGCTATATATCCCTCAATATTGGATTGGATTGGATTTGTTTATTGTCACGTGTACCGAGGTACAGTGAAAAGTATTTTTCTGCAAGCAGCTCAACAGATCATTCAGTACATGGAAAGAAAAGGGAATTAAACAGAATTCAAGAAAATACATGAGAATACATAATAGGGCAACACAAGACATACAATGTAACTACATAAGCATTGGCATCGGATGAAGCAGACAGGGTGTAGTGTTAATGAGGACAGTCCATAAAAGGGTCATTTAGGAGTCTGGTGACAGTGGGGAAGAAGCTGTTTTTGAGTCTGTTCGTCCGTGTTCTCAGACTTCTAAATCTCCTGCCCGATGGAAGAAGTTGGAAAAGTGAGTAATATCCAGGAATCACTGAGTGTGGTGGCCCCACACTTTATCTTGACTGGGATACATTGGCCATGTACTCTCCCTATTTCCTTCTCGAATGTGTCCCACTGTTCTGTCACAGATTTACCTACAAGTGTCTGCTCCAAGTCCACTCTGACCAAATCATATCTGATCTTATTAAAATCGGCCTTCCACTAGTTTAGAACTTTGATCTCAAGGCCCATCGTTGCCCTTTTACATAACAATCTCAAATTTAATGGGACTATGAACGCTGTCTGCAAAATGCTTCCCTATTGATACTTCAACTCCTTGCCCAGCTTCGCTACCAAAGAGTAAGTCCAGAACTGACCCCTCTCTTGTTGGTCATTCAACATATTATCTTAAAAGGTTCTCGTGGATGCATTTTAAAAATTCCGCTCACTCTAAATCTTTCACACTAGAGCTACCCCAGTTAACATTGAGGAAGTTCAAATCCTCCTCTATCACCACCCTATTACTTTTACACTTCTCTGAAATTTGCCTAAATATCTGGGGCATGATTCTCCGATTCCTAGGCTATGTCCCAACGCCGGCATTGGAAACGATGGCATTTTACGACAGAAAAAAAGGCATAAAACAGCCACCGATCCTCCGTTTGGCTAGGGGCCTAGCATGCTGGCAGCGTACAGCACCCGGCTCTCTCTGCCGATATGCCCCGGAAAATTGCTGGGTCCGTGGCCGCGCATGCGCACGGCTACGGCCTGCAGTGGTCGTGCCGTGCTACATGGTGGCAGCCGCTCGCGGACCCAGCCCACGAAATAGTCTCCCCCGCAGCCTCTGCACCAAATTCCAGACTGATGAGACCACGCGCGACCGATGCTGTTGGGAACTCAGCCGGTTGTGAATGGAGCATCGTGGGTGGGCCACAGGCAATGTCCTGAGGCCGTTGATGCGTCATGCGCCGTACTCTTTGAGTACGCCGTTTTGGAGGGGGCGGAGCATCACGAAAGCGATGCCGCCCCGGATTTGGTCGGGAACTGTGATTCTCCGGCTGATCGCCAAACACAATTTTGGCATCCGCGACTGGAGAATCCCGCTCCTGGTGTTCTATTTCTCTTGAACTGTTCGGGGCCTTATAGAACACTTCCAGCAATGTGATTGCTCCATTTTGTTCTTTGTTCCACCGTTATGGCTTTAGTTTATGAGCCTTTTTGATGTTGTCTCTCCTTGGTGCTGTACTTGTTTCCCTGATCAAAATTGCGACACCCCGTTTCTCTTTTACCTCTTTCCCCATCTCGTGTGAAGATCCTTTGTCCTGGAATATTGAGCTGCCAATCCTGCCCTCTCTCAATGACAGTAATGACATTCTGGGCAGGATTATCCGACCCTCCGCGCCAGGATCACACCCGGTGTGGGGGGTGGAGAATAGCCGTTCATGCCGTAAATCTGGCGCGACGGCGCTTCTGCAATTCTCCAAGGACCCACCAGTTGTGTGAGCATGGTCGACGCGGCGCTGGTCAGGGGCTGTTGAAAGAGGCCCCCGTGTTGATTCTCCATGATCGACCACCCGAGTTCACGCCGACGTGCTCCACATCTGGTACCACCCGGCAGCAGTTGGGACCC
The DNA here is from genome assembly GCF_902713615.1 of Scyliorhinus canicula. Lineage (NCBI taxonomy): Eukaryota > Metazoa > Chordata > Chondrichthyes > Carcharhiniformes > Scyliorhinidae > Scyliorhinus > Scyliorhinus canicula. The sequence continues at coordinate 88,268,171 of NC_052151.1, read as the reverse complement.
GCGGCTGCGGTGGTGGTCCTGGTTAGGGGGGGTGGGGGAATCTGACTCCGTGGGGGTCCTCAGCGGTGGCCAGGCCCGCAATCGGGGGCTACCGATCGGCGAGACATCGCGATCTGAGGGGACCTACCTTTCTCACGCGGGTCCGCTGTGTGGGTCTGCCATGTTGCTGGCGCGGAAAAGGGCCGCCGCATGTATTCGCAGATCCACGTGCGGCCGTGTGATCTGGACAGCAGAGCCCTGCCGGCAGCCAGAGCTGCGGGAAGCACACCGGCGCACTGCTAGCCCCCTGGAAAACGGAGAAACAACCGGACTTTCAAGCAAAAAGTCCAGAGTGATTGTTGCCCGTTTTCCGACGGGCGTGGGGACTTAGTCCCAAAAAGGAAGAATCTCGCCTATATCTCCATGTTTAAATATGTTCTTTCAATTCATCTGCCTTGTTCACCTCCTCGCATTAAAATAAATACCAATCTTCCCAAACTCCCTTGTGACTTAACTGGTCGAGACATTCCATGCCTTCCTGACTCACTTAATGCCTCCTCTAATTTAGGCGCTGCATCTATCCCTGCTGATCTTTCTCTCAGGATCCCAGGCCCCTGCCATATTAGTTTAAATCCTCCCCAACAGCTTAACAAACCTCCCTGCATGGACACTGATCCCATTTCCATTTAGGTGCAAACCTTTTACAGGTCCCACCGTCCCCAGAAATAGTCCCTATGCTCCAGTAATCTAAATTCCTCACTCCTGCATCATTTCTCCAGCCACTCATTCATCTGGGCTAACCTGTACTCACTAGCACCTGGCACCGGAAGCAATCCGGAGATTACTATCTTCTGGGTCCTGTTTTTCAATCTACTTCCTAGCTCCCTAATTTCTGCTTTCAGGACCTGATTCCTTTTTCTGTCTACATAGTTGGTATCAATGTGTACCACGATATCTGTCTGTTTACTCCCACTGTTCAGTATGCCCAGCAGCCGTTCAGTGACATCCCTGACCCTGGCAATAGGGAGGCAACATACCATCCAGGAGTCTTTTTGCAGCCACAGAAATACCTGTCTGTTTCCCTTACAATTGAATCCCCTACCATTATCACCCTGACATTCTTACCCCTCCCCACTTGTGCAGCAAACACACCCATGTTGCCATGAAGTTGGCTGCTACTGCATTCCTCTACACAGTTTTCTCCCCCAACAGTATCCAAAATTCCAATACATGAGAGCACTTCTAGAGGCAGCAAACAACGTACTAAAGTTCCCAGCTTCAGGCCCCAAAATGAAATAAACCCGGGTTTCGAACCCGGGTCCTCATCGCCGTAGGCAGCAATGCTAACCACTGTGCCACCGTGCTGCCCCAACACTGATATAATGAATGTGTAATTGGTAATCAGTAACCTGCAAATATATAAATATATATGCCAGCAGTGCATAGTCGGAATTCAAGTGCAGGAGTCAAATGTCTAGTTCTAGGCCACCCTGATAGTGAGCAGTTTGGCTTGCTGGCTTCAAAGCCACAAGAATGAATGTTATTTGTGGAGTGGTGGCAATCTGATCTCAGTAGGGGCGGAAATCAGTGGCCCAGGCTGATTTTGTGGAACTCAGAGAAGTACTATTGTGCCTCACACACTCAGAGAAAATGGAGGTGCCTCATAAGACCCATTCATGGATCTGCCCAGCAATAGATAGAAATCTGCTTCATAACAGCACGAGCACAAGTGTAACAAGGCATAATGGGATGCGACATGCTCAGCAACAGGTGTCATGAGTCTTCCCAGCAACAAATAAACCTCTGCCTAGTGATAGAATTAGCCAGTATTCAAAAGGCATAATTAGATACAAGTGGCTAGACAAATGATAGATTGTTGTCAGCATCCTCTGTTGTACCTGTAAAATCTCCAATACTTTGAGCAGTATATCAATCAAAGTTTTACTCAGGTGCCCTTAATTGTTAGATGGACAAAGGACAAACACAAATAAAGGTTCAATATGTTTATTGATAATAATACTATTAATCCTTAAATTACCCACATAAAACATGAGGATACCCCAGATTCAAGTATACTACCCGCAAAGATGGCTTGGTAGGCTGTGAAACTGATCACTGGAATTCCTCTATCACATTTTCACATGTTTGCTGGGCCAGGAAAAGTTGTTTCCAAGGATTGACTAATGGCAATTATAAGGTGGATTTGACTTAGAGATTTACTTAAACTTTGGAAAGGAAAAATCTTAAGCAGTTCATGGATCGAATTTATAATTTGGAACAAGGGGTATGTCCTGCATAAACTGTGTATGTGTTTAGTGGTTCATATACTTATTTGTCCTAGAATATCATAGTCATGATACGTATATTTCTCTTTTATTTAATTTAATCATATTTGTTAATAATTGTTACATAGAACATAGAACAGTACAGCACAGAACAGGCCCTTCGGCCCTCGATGTTGTGCCGAGCAATGATCACCCTACTCAAACCCACGTATCCACCCTGTACCCGTAACCCAACAACCCCCCCCTTAACCTTACTTTTTAGGACACTACGGCTGGGCTGGTTATTCTCACTGGGGCTTCACTTGACTTCTCACACCATTCAAAAAAGAACAAAACCATACAGCTCCCACAAACCGGTGTTCCATGTTGGGATACCCTCACAGATTTACATAGATTTACATAGAATTTACAGTGCAGAAGGAGGCCATTTGGCCCATCGAGTCTGCACTGGCTCCTGGAAAGAGCACCCTACCCAAGGTTAACACCTCCACCCTATCCCCATAACCCAGTAACCCCACCCAACACTAAGGGCAATTTTGGACACTAAGGGAAATTTATCATGGCCAATCCACCTAACCCGCACATCTTTGGACTGTGGGAGGAAACCGGAGCACCCGGAGGAAACCCACGCACACACGGGGAGGATGTGCAGACTACGCACAGACAGTGACCCAAGCCAGAATCGAACCTGGGACCCTGGAGCTGTGAAGCGATTGTGCTATCCACAATGCTACCGTGCTGCCGTCAACTATCAACATGGTTTGTGTCAGAAAATGGGAACTCAAATCCGGGATCTTAAGAAGCTTAATTCTTTGGTTGTCGGAGATTTTTGTCTTTTCAAACATTATAAGAAGAGGAACAAGTGGAACGAAGTGAGAATGTATTATTTAAATTAAGACCGCAAAAATGGCTCTTGATCAAACGAGATCTTACTTGGAAATAGGCAATATAACCATTGCCAATTTGAAAAGAGTTCCTAAATTGGTGGAATAAGCAGAGAAATTGGAATTAGGATTACCTGCAGGGGCTAAGAAAACTGAAATAATTCAAAGCCTAACAATCCATTTAGGTATCAATCCATTTAAACAGTCCTTTCAAATATACAGGCGGGGTCCGGCACACCCAATGTTTCGAGAAGTGAAAATTTAATTACAAAGAGAATCAGAAGTTAGAGATGTAGGAAAAAGGGAGTGAGCTGTCCAATGGCAACAAGCGGAAACAGAGAAAGAAATGAAAGAGAAAGAGAGTGAGCCTTCCAATGGAAATGAGAGGAAAGAGAGGGGGAGTTTAAATGGGAAATGGAGCAAACCCCAAGGGAAGAAAGAGACAAAATGAGAGAGGGTGACTTCCATCTTCGCACACAGACAGCAAAAATGGAAAGGTTAGAGCAGACGGCGGAGGAAGGTGGTTCTAGATGGGAAACTGGTGGGGAGATGTTCAGATATGTACAAGTTCCACCAAAATCTGATGAATGGGATGTTGAGACATTTTTTTGTGCTTTTGAGAAAATAGCTAAACAGATGAAATGGCCACAAAAGATTTGGACCTTGCAGTTACATACAATACATATAGGTAGGGCGAGTCAAGCTTATGCGTCCCTGTCGGGGGAAAGGTCTGGGGACTATGAGACAACAAATAAAGCTATATTGGTGCTTATAAGCTGGTACTGAAGGCTTGCAGACAAAAGTTTTGAGCTGAAAGAAAACAGTCTGGTCACACGTACATATGATTTGAAAGGATTAAACAAAGTCATTTTGATAGGTGGGTGCAGGCATTAAAAATAGAAGAAACCTAGATGCTCTTGGAGAGATAATTCTGTTGGAAGAGTTTAAAGAATTGTTGCCAAAAATGATTAGAGCTTATGTTGAGGAACAGAAAGTTAGAACTGCCAGACAAGTCATGGAGCTTGTGGACAACTGTGAGCTGGTTCATAGACCAACACTCTTCTTTAGGCCCACTATTAAATCGGCGAAAGCTAGAAACTGGGAAGGTGTGAGAGAGAGCAGGCCAGCAAGTGAGGGAATGGTTGGAAACTCCAAGGAGGCTTCACCTTAAAATAAAACAGAGTCTGTTGGATTATCCTTGCTACCCTTCTTAAACAAAGGAACAACATTGGCTATTCTCCAGTCTTCCGGGATATCACCTGAAGACAGGGAGGATCCAAAGATTTTTGTCAAGGCCTCAGCAATTTCCTCTCTAGCCTCCTTCAGTACTCTGGGGTAGATCCCATCAGGCCCTTGGGACTTATCCACCTTAACATTTTTCAAGGCGCCCAACACCTCGTCTTTTTGGATCTCAATATGACCCAGGCTATCCACACACCCTTCTCCAGACTCAACATCCACCAATTCCTTCTCTTTGGTGAATACTGATGCAAAGTATTCATTTAGTACCTCGACCATTTCCTCTGACTCCACACATAGATTGGATTATGCCTTGTACATTGTAGACAGGTTTTGGGGAATCAGATGAGTTATTGTCCGCAGCAGATTTCCCATCCTCTGACCTGCTCCAGCAACAGTATTCGTGTGGCTGGTCCAGGTTCGTTTCTGGTCAATGGCAACCCTCAGGATGTTGATAATTCCTATATATTCACGGAACATAGTTGTTTTAAAATAAATTTGTTACTAATATAGAAAGACCAATTTGTGGGATTATTTATTTAGCAACTGAATCACAAACCCTCTTAGGAACTCAAACCAGATTGGAGTAGTCTGTTGAATCCAAGAAGCTGTTTTTTTGATTTGATTCCAGATTTTAGGATCAAAACATTCACCTTCAAAAACAACCGCATACACATCACTGCAGTCTTTATTAATGAGTAAACATCCTCACCACTTTCACGCACTAAAGCCTGAATCAAGTCAACAAGCTAGGCACTACTGCATTGGGAGTAATCCTTAATCAGCCAATAAGCTTATTTTTATTCAATCTAACACTTGTATCTTCAAGATTTCATTTCATAGCCTAAACTGCTTCATACAGGTGGAGGGTCAGAGCAAAACAAGTATAGGAATATTAGGACATTTAACTCCAGGTTGGAGTACAGAGCAACTGCACTGTAGGGATTCTATAATTCACATGGAAACCAATCTAGCACATCCTGAAAGTTGACTTTTAAAGGGGTATTCAACTTTTCCTCAACTTAAGTTATTGTAAATATTTTTATATCTGCTGAACTCTACAGCCAAGCATAGGCTTTCATTTCCAGTTAGAATGGTTAAATAGCAGGTTTGAACTATAGCTGGACTTCTCCTGTTTGTATTGTCACAACTTTGTTTCCACTATTTCCCTGGAGTTTCCACTGATCTTTTGCCAAAGTTGTGAGATGATTGGAAGAACTCATGTGAATGTTGCAAATGGGAATGTTTTACACTTATAATCAAAAGTCGTATCTGTATGAAGATTTTATCCTTTTGCATTGGAGAAGAAAACACAAAGGAAAATTGAGCTGGGAAAACTATATACAAAGCTTGTTCTATTTTCTATCTACTTTGGGTGTCTCCCATTGTTCAGGAAGCAGACCAAAAACCACAGAAAGATCAGCGCTAAAATCTTTGTTGTGTGTTTAGATATTAATCACCACTGGGAGAGGAATAAACAAACCTGGCAGCTTCCAGCAGGGTCAATCGGTCCTATCTGAATGTAAATTGACTTGATTTTCAAAACCAGCCCCAATTTCTAGATCATGACTAAGAAAATGATGTGGCCATTTTATAGCAACAAGAAGCACAATTAGAACTCTTGAGGATTCCTTCAAATCAGTGTCAGCAATAATGCCTGTTCCTCTGGTACACCTGCAATAATTGAATGAAAATTAGTGTACCCTTTAACAAGAGCTAAATTCTGGCCCTGGCTTTTTCAACTGTCATTGTATTTTAGCTTGTCCTATTCTATACTCTGCCAAGACACACTCATATTCCCTTGTAATGATATGGGGCTCGTTTAGAACAGGGCTAAATCGCTGACTTTGAAAGCAGGCCAAGGCAAGCCAGCAGCACAGTCCAATTCCTGTACCAGCCTCCCCGAACAGGCGCCGGAATGTGGTGACTAGGGTTTTTTCACAGTAACTTCATTTGAAGCCTACTTGTGACAATAAGTAATTTTCATTTCATTTTTTTCATCTTCCTCTATCACCATGAAACAAATCAACTTCAGTCCAATGAGGTACTCAAATCTGGTCCAATTATGACTATTAAAGGCCAGGTAAGAGAAAGGCCAAGCAATACCAGCATTTGTTGCCTGGCTTAAATTAAATGGATCTGTCTACTTATAATTGTCTTTCTTGGCATTTCCATGGATCAATAGAGCAAGAGCTTGCACTTGTGTAGCATTTACGAATAAATGTTCCAGTGAAAAGGAGCAGGACAAATGAAGTATCTGCTACCAAAATGAATCTGAGCAAGGGATGGATGGAAAGGGGAACAGTGCAATAAGAGGAGAGAACATCCATTGCCCTATAGGGTTTCAGAAATCTGAAAATATAGGAAGCCATTTAGGAAACAACAATGAGGAGTTTGAATCACATGCATGGAAATGATTTATTTGGTTAATATCTTCACATAATTATTCCCTTTTGAGGATTAGTTGGAAGGATTAATAGAATGATTGTCAATCTGTTTGAATCATGTCATGAACACTCTTCCGACAGCTAAAACATATTGGCACATAAATCCAAAACTTCTGGCTCAGGTGCAGGAGCAACATCTACAGAGCAACAAGACCGCATGGTAAGGCGATAACTAGGATACACAACACAGAAACAGCCATTCAGCCCAACCGGTCCATATGGTTTTTATGTTTTTATGCACCACCCATCTTTTCTCATCTAAATCTACCATTGTAACCCTCCAGCCTTCCTCCTAAAATGCTTGTCGAGCTTCCTCTTAAAAACATCTATATTATTCGTTTCAACCACTCTCTATGGTGATGAATTCCACATTCTCACCCCTCTTAAAGCAAAGAAATTTCTTCTGAATTCCCTTTGACATTTCTTGGCGTCTATCTTAAATTGACAGCCTCTAGTTCTGCTCTTCCCCAAAAGAGGCATCATTCTTGCTGTGTCCACCGTATCAAAATCTTTGAGGGATCTATGTACATGGGCCCCAAGATCCCTCTGTTCCTCCACACTCCCAGGAATCCTGCCTTTAACCCTGTGTTCAGCATTCATGAGTAGAGTATCCACTTTTGAGGAAATAAAAGGGCCCAACTTACATTTTGCAAGCCCAGGATTAAAATCCTCGCCAATGTTTCAGGTTGATGACCTTTTATCAGAACTGAGAAAAGATGGAGAAGCCTTTACATAAGTACAGAGGCAGGGAAAAGAGAGTCAAGGGTGAAAGAAAAAATTGGGAAGTCTGTGATAGGGTGGAAGGCACAAGAGATTAAATGGCAAAGAGAATGATGGTGCAAAGCAAAAGGAGATGATAATGGGGCATAAAAAGGAACAAAAACTGAATCTAGAGGAGCCATAAATAAGAAAGTAGAATCAATACCAAGAACTGCCATTCAAAAACAACAAAAAGATTAAGACAGAATCTTTAATCTGGAATTGTTAACTAAACAATCCTTTTTAAATCGCGAAAGTGGAGCAGAGGAGAAGATTTGTTTGATGGTAGCATCACGCTGGACGTGGTGGAAATGATGAAGGATGGTCTGCTGAATATAGTATTGTAGTTCCAGGAGTGGGATGAGAGCAGAATTGTGTTAAATGGGACAGACATGGTCAAGGGTCCTGTCAACTATGATGGGAGCAACCCTTTGTTGTGAAAAATGGAAGATATATCAGAAGTGCTGGAATGGAGGGCTGTATCATCAGAACAGTTGCAATATTGATGGAGAAAATGGGAACATGGAGTAGAAATCTTGCAGGAACCAGGGTTGGAGAATGTGTAGTCAAGGTAAAAATGAGTGGATTTACAATGGATATTATCAGGATGATGTAATGTATACATGTGTGATAGCAATATTTAACTTAACTGACTGATCAAATATATATTGAACTGTTTTAGAAAGGACTTTTAAAAAGGTCTTTTGAGGGCAGCACGGTAGCATGGTGGTTAGCATCAATGCTTCACAGCTCCAGGGTCCCAGGTTCGATTCCCGGCTGGGTCACTGTCTGTGCGGAGTCTGCACGTCCTCCCCGTGTGTGCGTGGGTTTCCTCCGGGTGCTCCGGTTTCCTCCCACAGTCCAAAGATGTGCGGGTTAGGTGGATTGGCCAGGCTAAATTGCCCTTAGTGTCCTAAAAAAATAATGTTAATGGGGGTTGTTGGGTTACTGGTATAGGGTGGATACGTGGGCTTGAGTAGGGTGATCATTGCTCGGCACAACATTGAGGGCCGAAGGGCCTGTTCTGTGCTGTACTGTTCTAATTCTAAAAAAAAAGCAAACGGAGACACTGACTTAAAATGGCTGCCATACATCACCTGATGTCTGGTATTACAAGTTTTCTGGAAGGTTCCAAAATACAAGTAAAAATACAAATAAAACATGTCCAATCATTCTGTTATGGAACTTCACACCTGCTGATATCAAAAACTACTTCAAAAGAATAACTGAAGCTGTAGGGCTCTTACCATTTGCATTTCTATGAAGCTACTTCTCAAGTGGAGACAGGCAGTTAATTGGGACAATAGATATGTGGAAGGTGTCATCAAGATGGAGGAGGGATTATCCAGAAATTAATGGCTGGGATATTGTAGAATTTAATCCATCAAAAATAGTCACAGTCTGTCCAGGCATAAACTAATACATCATGTGACTAGAATGAACATTTCAGGAAGTATTTTATACCAAGATGCAAGCTGCTACAACAGGAGTCTGGCAGATAACTGCCAATGGAGTAGTAACCCTTTCTCCCTTCTCTCTCCCAATTTCATGGCCTAGGTTCCATTTTACATACCCTGCTGTGCATGTTTTAGCATGTAATATAGGATGGACGCCAACCCTCACCACCTTACTGCCCATCCCTGATCTCACCCCACAATATGAGAAGTGGGTAGACATTAAAATCAAAAGCCGCACACCATATTTAATTAGATAATCAACGATTAATTAGGTTTGCTAGTCAATTGGGAAGCACGGTAGCATAGCGGTTAACACAATTGCTACACAGCTCCATGGTCCCAGGTTCGATTCCCAGCTTGGGTCACTGTCTGTGCGGAGTCTACACATTCTCCCCGTGTGTGCGTGGGTTTCCTCCAGGTGCTCCGGTTTTCTCCCACAGTCCAAAGATGTGCAGGTTAAGTGGATTGGCCATGCTAAATTGCCCTTAGTGTCCAAAATTGCCCTTAGTGTTGGGTGAGGTTACTGGGTTATGGGGACAGGGTGGAGGTGTGGGCTTGGGTAGGGTGCTCTTTCCAAGAGCTGGTGCAGACTCAATGGGCCGAATGGCCTCCTTCTGCACTGTACATTCTATAATCTAGACCCTGACAATATGCTGTCTACCCCACTAAATGGTTGGTGCGGGAAGTCAAGGGGGAGTTGGCAGCCTAATGTTTTTAAAAATCTGCAAACGGGGGGGAAGAAAGGTGGGGAGCGCGATTCTCCGCAACCACAATGGGTGGGAGAATAGTGGGCCACACCGTTTTTTCCCGCGACGCCGGTCCTACGCGCTCCCGCTATTCTCCCTACCGGCCAAATGTCCGTGGTTGGCATACCCGCGGAAATCCACGGAGAGTCGCCCGATGGAGGCACAATGGTGACTCTCCAGAGGGGTCCTGCAGTACCAGTCTGAGAGGGTGGCTCGCATTGTTGTGGTCTGCTGTGCGCTGCACAACATAGCGATGCAGAGGGGAGATGCCCTGGTGGAGGAGGCGGAGGGAGAAGCCAGTGGCAGTGGTGCCAACACAGAGGAGGAGGTGGAGGAGGAGGTCGGTGGAGTTGCGGGCGCAGCACGCAGACAGAACGCGGGTGCTGGTGATGTCCAGGAGGCTGCACGACAGCACCAGCGAGGACAGCGGGCACATTGATGGCAGCCAGATTCACGCGCTGCGCGCGCGACGTCCTTGCTGAACACCAACACAACCACCTGCATCGCCAGTCGCGCAGATGGTCAACACACAACTCCCACCACCACCACCACCACCCCCACCCTGCACCCCCGCTCTGCGTACACTGCTCCAGTTCTACATCACCCTTACCATTGGGGCCAGAAGGTATGGTACGACATTGATGGCTGTGTCAGCGGGTGTGATCAGTGCCATGTTGAATGATGACCGCCCGCTCTGCGATGAGCTGTGAGCTCAGAATCGTTAGACAAAGTCTGACTCATGGCAACAGCTGAACCATCCATCTCGGTGGTCGCTGAGTTCGTCAGGGACATTCCATCACGTGCCCGCGTGGGGTAGCTGTGGGAGGGGGTGGGGGGGAAGGGACTGCACACCCGGCACCAAAGTTTCACCGCTCGTCAAGCCCAGCGACATTCGGTCACCATCACGATCCCTGTGGGAACGGAAAAATCACACAGTCTTACAAGTTAGGTGCAACAGTGAGTTTAATGGTTAACAATATGTACAGATGTCCTCGTCCCTACAACTAATCTGTACCCTTCACCCGTGCCAACTTACTATGTGTCCCTCTTCGTTGCCTTACGGACCCTACTACTACGTCTAAGTGGATCCCCAGATGATACAGCAGGAGTGGAGGCGGACTGCTGAGAATCACGCCCCGCGACATGTCTCCCCGTCGGCACTTGTTTTCTGGGGCGACCCGGCCTTGATGGGCCAGGCTGCTCCGCGGGCGTTTTGGATGACGTGGTGCCACCCTGCTCTGCCCGCTGCCCACCCGATGCACCAGGGATGGGACGGGGGGAGGCCGAGCGTTCCGGGATGTCCCGTGATGGAGTTAATGGGATGGGCCCCAGCACCTCCTCCTCCCTCGTGGAGCCCGGTGGCCCCCGGGCCTCACTGTGGGACGGAGGTGCGAGCGGAGAGGTGACCCGTCGCCCCACCGACACCTGGCGCTGCCAGTCCTGGAGGCCTGCAACGGTCTCCACCAGGGTCCGAAGGTTGGCAGAGACGGAGCCCAGGGAGTTAGACATTCCCGCCAGGGAGCATGCGACCTCAACCTGTGAGTGCGCGATGCCATCCAGCACTTGCGTCAGGCGGTTGATGCTCTCCGCGACTGACTGCTGCGACTGGGCCATGACCTGCTGAGACCCGGCCAAAGCCCGCAGCGCGTCAGCAATGTCATGTTGGCTCTGGCACATTGCTGCCTGTGAGAGGGCAACCCTGTCCAGGGCCAGGGATGACTCGTGCACGTGAAGCCCAATGCCTTGCATAACCTGACCCATGGCCTAAACCGTTTCACCCATTGCCTCAACCGCAGATGCCACTCGTGCGGTGTCGGCCTGGGTGGCTGCCATGAGCGGCACCACTCCCTGCTCCTGGACGCGGTTCGACTCCTCTAACTGCGTCTGCAGCTGCTGGAAGACGGCCCTCATCCCCTCATTGTGTCCCTGGGGTTCAAAATGCATCGGCTCTGCGGGTGGGTCAAGTAAATCCAGGAACCCGGGAAACGTCTGGGAGCCAGCTGAATGCTGGGTCTAGCCTGCCCTCCGACAGTCCGGGCCCTCGGCTGCTCCGATCTCCATCTGATGTACCTGCTCAGCTGTGTGGTGCACACCAGACTGTGACCCAGGAGCCTCATCACTTAATTGCCCAACTGAGGTGAGTGTCTCTGGGATGGTAGATGGTGTGGGAGACAGCAGTGCCGCAAGCTCTAGGTCCTCGTCTGTCATTATGTCTGAGGGGTCATCGTCCCATTCATTTCTGGCGGCAGGCTGCACGCGGCCCATGTACTCTTCTCCCTCATTTGACCCTGCTGACCGTGTCGCCGTGTGTGCGTCCTGCTTGAATGTCCCGGGTTGGGAGGATGGCCCTCCTGGCTGAAGTCCTGCCACCCTCTGGCCTGCGGCCCTGGGTGCGGTGGTGGTGGCGGATGTCCGGCTGGGTGTGTCGCAGCAGACGGCCCTGGATGTTCGTCGGCACGCCCTAGGGAACAGAATAAGACGGGGTTATTTAGATACGCTCGGCTGGGCGTTGGATAGTCCAGTGGGCTGAGTGTGAGGGGAGAGAGGGTGAGGGGGGGGGGGGGGGTTCAGTGGGCTGAGTGTGAGGGCAGAGAGGGTGGGGGGGGGGTTCAGTGGGCTGAGTGTGAGGGCAGAGAGGATGGGGGATCCAGTGGGCTGAGTGTGAGGGCAGAGAGGATGGGGGGGTTCAGTGAGCTGAGCGTGAGGGCAGAGAGGATGGGAGGGTCCAGTGAGCTGAGTGTGAGGGCAGAGAGGATGGGGGGGTCCAGCGGGCTGAGTGTGAGGGCAGAGAGGAAGGGCTGGGGGGGGGTGGGGGGGGGAGGGGGTTGTTATACAGGGTTGTCTCACTTGGTTCTGCACCGCCAACCTCGCATTGTGCGACCTCTCGGGTGGTAGATCCCCCAGCAAGGTCCAGAGCCCACTGCTCAAAGGCGGTCAGGGGGTGCATTATGGGCGAACCCCCTCCGGTCTTGTTGCGCTCCCGGTTGTTGTGCGCAGTCCGGTCCTGTTGGGGGGGGCATAGATAGATCATTACAATTCGGCAGGTATCAGCAGGCCGTTCAGATATTGGTGTAGGTTGGGGGGAAAGTTGCAGTTAAACCATGGCATATCTCCAGGGGGTCGCAGCGCTCATGTGGGTCTGTGACAACTTTGGTAACCACCCTCCACTCACTCTCGCCCCCCCTCCCCCTCCCCCCCGTGCCCGGGGGGGAGGTGGGTGATGAGGGGCTGGGGGGGGGGGGGGGGTTGTTGTGACCCGGGGGCACCCTCTTGGCACTTACCCTGGCAGCTCTGGTGAGGTCGTGGAGCTTCTTCCAGCACTGCTCCCCAGACGGTGTGCCCCACAGCACTCACTGCCGTGCCCACCTCACGCCAGGCCTGTCGCACGACTCTGGCAAGGTGGCGATGCCCTTTTCTAGGGCAGATGATGCTCCTCCGCTGCTCCACGGCATCTAGGAGGGTGTCTAGGTCAGTCTCTCCGAACCTCGGTTCGGCCCACATGCCTCCATCATCCTCAGTCTGCTGACCTGGTCGCCCGCGCCTTTTCACGACGCGGAGCGGCGTCATACCAACGTCATTCGGGCGTCGCACCATTCTCGCATCATCGCCCACGTGATTCCCTCGGCCCCGCTCCTAGCCCATTTCCGGGGCCTGAATCGCTCGGGAACGGGGCCGTGGGGAGCCGTCGTGAAACTCGGCCGAGTTCACAATGACTTTGCCGATTTTTTCCGGTTGCGGACAATTCCGCCCGGAGTTCTAACTTCGGGTGCTTCCCTTTGCAGATTGGGGGTGTCTCCCCCTAAGATAAAAGCCCCATTTATTTATGACCCGTCTGCTGTCTTAAACCCACCAACCTATGCCTCCCACCCCTCTGCCTGACCTTTCTAAACTTACCCTGTCCAAGACTCCAGACTAACCTGTCTCCAGGGATCCATTGGGCCTTCTTCTGCTTCCTGATTGCAATGTCCTCGAATATAATCCCCACTGAGGGGCTGGTGTCCCACCCTGAGCCCATTTAGCCTGTCTGCAGCAACATATGGGGTTTGGGGTGGGCGAGCGTGGAAGCCATCTCTGTCCCCTATCTCTATTACAGTTGAATCTCCAGCACAGAGATATAACATTTCCAATGAAAGAAACAATAGGTGCAAAATTGTCAACTTTTGGAGAAGTCAGCTTACATTTAACAAAAGAGTCGGCCCCCCGAAATTACAGTTTACCTGGGCTTCAACTCCACTGAAATATCAAATTCTGCTTCAGCCACAGATACCAGTGAAGGACTCACAACCAGTGAACTCTCTGGGCAGAATTTGGCCATGTTTTGTGAAAGTGTTATCTCGGATGGGAAAAGCAGAAGGTAGAATTGGTGGGTTTTGCGTCGTACTTTTAAGCTCATGGACAAAATACATGTATGGGGCAAATCAAATGATGTAATGCTGGCAAAGTCTACCAAGCCATCAGCTTGGGTTTTTCAAAGATGTGAAGGGTGCCTCGATGTAAAAGAAGAAAATTGACACACTCCCCCATATGGACCCCTTCCCCACCCTCCACACACCCCGCACCGCACCATGGAATTCCCTCCTCCCTCCACACGATATCTACATATTAGGTGAACGCAGACACTGGTGTCTTCGAGGGCCACCCCAGGCTGCCAGTATGGCTCATGGAGGATAAGGGCTACCTGTTGAGTTAATGGCTGATGGCGCCAGTGTGGAGGCCCGAGACCGCGGTGGAGCCCCATTATAATGAGGCTCACAGTGGAACTCGGTCAGTAACCAAACGGTTCATAGGGTTGCTGAAACTATGATTCGTCTACCTGGACCGCTCTGCTGGTGCTTTTCAGTATCGCCCTCAGAGGGTCTCCTGCATTGTTGTGGTCTGCTGTGCCCTCCATAACCTGGCGCAGCAGCAGGGCGACATCCGAGAGGAGGAGGAGGAACATGCCATTTTCTCGGATGAAGAGAGGACCAGGAGGGAGTGGAAGACGAGCCCAAGGAGGACACAGAGAATGAAGGACAGGCGGCGGCGGCCAGGACACAGCAGGTCAGGAGGCCCAGGGAGGCCCTAGTAGCATTCAGATTCTCTGATTCAGAGGCTTGGTGTCCAATTGCTCAACAACTCTACCCTCTGCAAACCTCTCCCCTGCAAACTTTACCCCCCTCACCCCTCCCAACCCTCTAAATATTTCTTTGACATCACAACGGGGTGATGGGCCGAGGTTGGCTATAAAGGTGAGTCGCTTGTCAAAGCCGGAGGGTGATGACAACTCGCTATGAGTAAGCTGTGAAGCTCCTCAGGTTCGGTTTACATCTGGCTCCTGTCTGTCTGTCAACTGCACACTGACTCCCAGGTGTCTGTCTAAGTGAGGGTCGGCCGTACATTTATTTGACCCACTGCTCCAAGGGTAAAAAGGGACAAGGCAAACGCTTCAGTGAGTGATGAAGCGGTGAGTCCGGGATGTCTGTCACTGTGGACCTCATGGGCTCTCACTGTTTGAATTGCTTGAGGACCCGATTTCAGGTGGGCAGAGATATTCTCCCTGTGGGACAGGAGGCTTTGAGGTGTGACATTCTTTAATGTGGTGAATTGTTACAGTGCTGCATGATTTACTTCCTTACCAACAGTTACTGACTTCACCCATGCCCACTTTGTGCTCCTAAAATATCTTAATCTTATAAAGCCTACTGTCTTGGGAATGTCTCTTTAAGAAATGTTTGTCTTCTCAAATGGCTGTCATTAGTGATGTCATTATGTGGGTGGTGCTGCGTGGTGGCTCGAGACCCTCAGCCATGGTCCTCAGAGACTGAACCAGGCCTTGGACTCAACCACTCATGGCTTACAAGTCCTGCTCTCCACTGTGGCCGCCACTCTTGCAGTATTGGCCTGGGTGCTACACAGTGCCATCTCCTGTGACTGAAGGCTTTGGCACTCCTCCAATCAGCTTAGCAATTGCAGGAACTTTGTTGAAACCCCTCCTGGATTTCCTGGCTCCATCTTTGCGTCACCATCAGATCACAAGGAAACCTTTCCAGAGGCTCTGCATCTAGATGAGGACCATCTGGTACCTGGGATCCAAGGAACCTCCAACTGCCTGATCCTTGGGACATTCCTACCTCCACCAGTTGTGCATCAGCAGCTGTGCGGTGCTCAGCAGATAGTGACCCTGAAGCCTGTCTGCTAAGAGCGCCCACTGTAATATGTGTTTCTACACTGGTGGATGGTGTTGGTGATGTGTGTGACACCTCTTTTCTGTATTGCTCAGAGCTTTCCTGTGAGGTACTGCCGAGGGTTGTGGGTGGGTTGCGATTCCGGATGGCCCGACCTCATCAGATGGTGATCCTGTAAGACAAGGAACATGGGTTCAGTAAATGGGAAGAACAAGAATCTGGACACCTTGCAACTCACTTGAGACAGGTCATTTGGATGAAGGTGTAGTGGATCTTTCCTTCTCTGGTACAGGTGAACCTCACAGTCAGTAACTGTTCACTGCTGGCCCTCCCCTACAATTTCCACCACCTTTTCCTCATGGGGGGTGAGGAGTCGTAACTCAGGCATCCCCCTACCCGCCTTCTCCCTCTCCCTTTTCTTATGGGCTATCTTCTCCTGCAGGGACACAAAGAGGACATTGTGAGCCAGGCGGCTGGCGCGTCGGGGATACACAGCAAGTGGCATATGTGGGCACCGCGCCTAGACAGGAAGGGACTATGATTAACACTTACAGAGAGTGGGCAGCACGGTGGCGCAGTGGGTTAGCACTGCGGCCTCACGGCGCCGAGGTCCCAGATTCGATCAGTGTGGAGTTTGCACATTCTCCCTGTGTTACGTAGGTTTCACCCCCATAACCCAAAAAAAATGTGCATCTAGGTGGCTTGGCCACGCTAAATTGCCCCTTAATTGGAAAAATGAATTGGGTACTCTAAATTTTTTAAAAAATTATTTTAAAGAAACACTGCCGGAGAGTTCTGAGGAACATGCTGGGAGGCTGTCACTGTCACTTTTTTTCCAGAGAATGGCAGTAAGGTGGGCAGCTGACAAGGTAATCTGACAGGACCAAAAGCTCTACTTTGAATTAGTATTTGTGTGTCAGAGAAGAAGAATAGCCAGCAACAGCCCCAGGAAGAGTAGAAGAGGAATCCATATTGAAAGAGTTGGAATAAGCCTTAATCCCGAGATTTGTCCCACTTTCTCCTATTTTCAGGCATGAGAGCAAAGGAAAATTTCAGGCCATATGTGACTATTTCTTCAGTGTGAATTGTAAATCATGTCACAGGGATGGATAACTGCCCCAATATACTCCGAAACTGACTAATTTGAATATTACCACAATTCATTTAAATATTGTACAATTGTAAATTCCTCCGAGAAAGTTCAATGAGTGAGACTGCAGGGGTTTCCAATAAACTTCCTTCCAAAGAAACTTTGCTGAAAAGTTTTAATGACTGTGCATTTGTTCTTGAATGTTAATTGAAGTCCCAATTGCAACATTTTAATTTAATTCAAGAATGCTATTTAGCATAAAAAAAACAAAGTAGCGACTGTAACTCAAGGCAGCTTCATTAAAAAGGATGGTGCAATCTAATCCCATATGACTTTTCTTTCAAATGAGTATGAGAAGCTACAGTGCACTTCCCTTTTGATTCTTACATAACATGCCATTGAAAATTCCCCATTTCTTACCTATTACCCAGTATTACACCTGAGGGTTTAATTACAGTAAAGTTGCTTTTGGAAATTGCAGTATTATGGACTTTTTTCCCCCAATTTTTGAACATATGAAATGATGGGCAAGAATAGACCAAACAAGTCAATGCTCACGCTATGCAATAGGCAGTACACCACCCTCCCTGATTATTGCAAATGTTAACTCCAAGAGGTTGCAAAATCCCCCAAACACGTGAATTAAATATTATACGTCTACAACAAGCTAATAGAGTATTTCAAATGATTCTGAATTGCTAAACTCTTTGGATTTGCAATGTAAAAACAAAGGCAAGTCTCAGAATGCTTTTCTGGGATTGATTTAAAATAAGCACCACCACTTCAATCACATGGAAGTGCGACATGGAGCCTATCTTTGGCACCCACCTGACAATGCCACTAGAGGTCCATGAAGTTCTAATCCAGGAATTTAAAAAATAAGATTTGTTTTAATCTTCCTGAGCACCAGGTCACTTCTTGCTCCACTAATGTGACAGTCTGTAATGAGACTCGAGTGTTGGAATGCTGTCTCACAGAGTTCACGCCCTTTGATCTCATCGCAAGCTTGCCATTGGTCCACTACTCACCTTGCAAAGGGGAAGACAACTTCTGGTGGCGGGGATGTACTGAGCAGTCGCAGGAAAGGTGGCTTTCCTCTTGGAAACTTCTAAGTACTTTGAGCCCAAATATTGGCTGCTAAGCCAATAATCCCGCCCCCCCACACTCCCCCCAAAACCACCAGACACCCAAAGATATGCCTGCAAAACAAGGGCAGCAAGAGCCAGGAAAGAAAGGACAAGGTGGCGGACACGGGAAGCGAGGCAGAGCAAGATAAGGCAGAACCACCGATACAAACGGCAACTTACCCACCTATAGGGCAAAGGATGGAGCACCTAATGCAGGAGCTCCTAAAACATAGAGACGCCATAAAGAAAGAGATTATGGCAACAGTAAAGACAGCGGTCACAGAAGCCCTGACCCCCTTCAAAGAGGCGCTGGACAAGACGGAGCGAGAATTAGAGGCACCCGAGGCAATGGTGCGGAAATTCGAGAGGGCAGCCACCAACCAGGGAGACCGGATTGCCCCACTGGAAGCAGAGGTGGCAAGATTGGTGTTGACCCAGGGAGCGCTCAAGGGGAGCTGGAAGATCAAGAGAACAGATCTCGTCACCAGAACCTCAGAATTGTGGGAGTACCAGAGGGCACCGAGGGCAGGAATCTGATCGAGTACATGGCGCAGATGCTGGGTAAGTTGGTTGGGGGCAAAAACGTCCCAAAGCCCCCAGAAGTGGACAGTTTGCTCCGGCAGAGGCCCAAGGCAGGAGAACCACCGCAGCCCATTATTGCCAAGCTCCATCAGTTTCAGGACAAGGAGCGGATCCTGAGCTGGGCACGAAACATGCGGTCCTACATATGGGAAGGACACACAACAGCGTGTACGTTGGGGCCAACCTGGTGAAGCTCTAGGCCGAGTTTAATGGGGCCAAAGCAGCTCTTTTAAGAGCAAGGTACGGTTTGGGATGCTATCACCAGCCAAGCTGTGGGTAACCTTTCAAGTAAAAGGGCATTATTTCACCATGCCATAGAAGTGGAGGAGTTAGTTTACAAGGATCAGGCTGGGAAAGCCACAAAAGTGAAGACACTGTTATATTACCATTCTTGGTAATATGTTGTATTCTTTGTCCTTTCTTCCTGAATGATCCGATATGGTGTTTTCAAAGAATATATCAATCAAAAGATTGAAAGAAACCTAATGTATTATGATACTATTAATTAAATGAAGTTTGCACACTCTACTGAGCTACAGATAATAATTCAGTCAAATTGAATCTTACAATACTCAATAATCTAAATAGTCACTAACTACACTATGATCTAACCTTGTGTTAACTCTATTTACTCTAATCTTCTTATGCTTTCACCATGCTTTCTCCTTATGCTACTCCTTCCAGCTTTTCCCAGAATTCTCTCGGTGTCTGAATTAAATACAGAGAAGTGGTGGCACCCTCCAGTGTTTGATTGACACAGAAATGTAATTAACCCTTCACTAACCTGACTATATACATATCATTACAGACACATAAGGACCACTACCAGTGATTAATTTACTTCACTTTAGCACAAATGCATGTCCGAGAGGGGAGGAAGAGGGCAGGAAGGTACTAGACTGGGAAAGGGGGGGCAGGAAATGAAAATAACAGGTGAGGAATGGAGGGGTTGCTCCCAGGGGGAGAGCCACCATGCTAGAGAACATACTAGTGCAGGAAAATAATTGGGGAGGCTGCGGCGCAGCTCCAGGAAAGGGGGAACACCTGGCAGAAGGGGGGGGGGGGTCACAATATTAAGTTGGGGGAAGAAAGGGGAAGAACGTGCAAGGATGTAAAGTGGCAGGGTAGGGTAGCTCACAGAGCACGAGGGGCAGGGTTGGAGGAGTTGGTATAGGGCAGACGGGCCCAAGGCGGTGGGGTGGGGGGGAATCAGGGAATAGAGGGGGAGGGGAGAGAGAGTGGGGAGCTGCTGATTGCAATAGGTTGCACGTAATGTAACCAACAACGGCCATCTTGGATGCCCCCCAAGCAAAAGGAAAGCCCTGAGTGTGAGGCCGCATCCACATGGGGAAGATGGCTATGGCAGTCATCTTTATTGCCCCCCAAATAAAGGGAAACCCCTGAGAGCAGGAGCATGTCCACAGGGTAAGTATGGCCTACCCTGCAGGGGCGGGGGCAGAAACCCCCCCCATCAGAATAGTCACCTGGAACGTCAGGGGACTTGATGGCCGAGTGAAAAAATCCAGAGTCTTCCTCTGAAAAGCCTTAGGGTCGAAATGGTCTTCCTCTGGGATACACACCTGAGGGAGAAGGACTGACTGAGGATATGAAAAAGCTGGGTGGGACAGACCTATCAAGTGTGCTTTGGTACAAGAACTAAGGGCGTTGCCATACTGTTCAATAAGAGGATAACGTTCATAGTGACAAAGACGGTGACGAACCCGGGGGGGATGGAATTTTATGGCATGGTTTGCGGTGTCTTGGAAGGGGCACCAGTGGAACTGGTAAATGTGTGCACCCCCAACTGGGACAACGCAGACTTCATAAAAATGACAGAAATCCCCCACATTGACTCTCAGTGACTCATCATGGGGTGGGGGGGGGGGGGGGGGGGGAGAGAGAGAGAGAGGGTGGGGGGCCTTAACTGTGACCCACGGACAGACAGATCCAACCCCAAATTGGGGTAACAATCAGCCATGGCAAGAGAACTGAGTGCCATTATAGAGCAGATGGGGTCAGTGGGCCCATAGAGGTTCATACACTCAAGGGAGAAGGAGTTCTCCTTCTTCCCACAGGTCCACAGAGTCTACACCAGAATTGACTTCTTTGTAGTGGGGAAATAGGTGCTTCCAGGAGAGTTAAGGATGGAATACTCACATTAAAAATCTCAGACCACGCGCCTCATGACGTGAATGTGAGGCTAGAGACGGGTCAGGTCCTGGGCGGCATGGTGGTGCAGTGGTTAGCATTGCTACCTCATGCGCTCAGGACCCGGGTTCGGGTGGCATGGTGGTGCAGTGGTTAGCATTGCTACCTCACAGCACTCAGGACCCGGGTTCGGGCGGCATGGTGGTGCAGTGGGTAGCATTGCTACCTCACGGCGCTCAGGGCCCGGGTTCGATCCCGGCCCTGGGTCATTGTTCGTGTGGAGTTTGCATATTATGCCATTTTTGTGTGTGTGATGGGGGCGGGGGAGCCTGACCCGAAACACCAATTCTGCCACTGGGCTGCTACCACGGAAAGGGTACAGGGACGGGTCAAGGAGCCGGGAGCAGAATGGGTAGGATGGAGGAATGTTCCTGTACAGGGACGTCCCACAGAGCACTGCCATGCCCGTTCACCCATCCCCCCAGCCAGACACTCAAAAAGTGCAGTAGTAGTGGCAAAGCTGAGGACTTGGAACCAACTACGGCACCACTTCGGTCTGACCGCAATGTCCATCATGGCCGCCATCTGCCCATCTGCATTTATCCCCACGACGATGGAGGCCTCCTTCAAAAGGTGGAGGTGGGATGAGGGGACACTGACTGTCAGGGACCTAAACATAAACATCAGAATGGCAACCCTGGTGGAACTCACAGACAAGCTCCGATTCCCAAAAAGGAACAAACTAAGAGACAAGTAAGGAATTTAGTCGAAAAAGAGACATCCAGGGGCTGATGGACGGGATGCATGTCCCTGTACGAGCACCTGCTGATGACAGGCCACTCTACACAAACTGAAGGGGGTACCACTCGATGAATGTGCAGCTGATATGTGACCATCATTCTGTGCCTGATACTCGGGCAGTGTGCACGATACCTTCATCCTGGCACACTCGACGATTCCTGATATGTTCGAGACACCCTCCCGCTGGGGGGAGGTAGCTCCTGAGTGACAGGGATTATCCGCATGGTTATGCCTGATGACGCATATCCGGAGGCCTGATACCGAAACCCCCTACAACGACGCCCATACAGCGACCAGGAGTGTGATCGAGCGTTGCTTTAGCTTCCTGAAGATGTTGTTCAGGCGCCTGGACTGCTCTGGAGGGGCCCTCCAGTATGATGCTGAGAGGGTAGCCCGCACCGCGGTAGCCTGCTGCGTCCTCCACAGCATCGCGCAGCAGAGGGGGTGATGCACGATCAATAACCACAGAAACGAAGGAGTAGTCCGAATTGAAGGCTTTAATCTACAAGATGTTTCCCCAGCAGCTTGAGTACAGAAGAACTATGGCTGCTGGGAACACGGGTCCTTATACCCCGCCTCATTGGGCAGAGCTACCTTCGTCTTGACCAATAAGAAAGCAACACTTGGGCCAATGAACAGCGAGCCTTCTCCACCAATAGCAGCTCACCGGTACCGTAGTACCTCTAGTCATACTACCACAGGGGTTATCCTGGAGGAAGAGGATGAACACCAGGCCTCACGAAGAAGATGCAGGGGAGAACGACGATAGGCAGGACATGGGGCCCAGGCAGGCACAGGAGGGGGACACGATGTGTGCGTCAGGGTCAACACACACGGGACGCTTTGATCACCTCCAGGTTCACCAACTGGGTGGGGAGGGGAGGGCGGACTGACCAGGAGTATGGACACCACATTTCAACTCCACACCCCCTCACTCCACATCCGGCCACCCTCCGTCTGCAACTCCCTCCGTGATACATACCTCTGCACTATGGGGTGGGGGTCCTAGGTTGGCAGCAACACCGGGTCTGGTCAGGATGGAGGGTGATGACAACCCGCTCTGCAATGAGATCTGGTGCTCCATATCATCTGACAATGTCTGACTCCTGCCCACGGTAGCACTTGGGTGATCCCTGTATGTGAGCTGACATTTCCACCACAAGGTGCCATCGCATCCCTGGGGTGACGGTGGTGGGGGTGGGTGGAGGGGGGAGCCCAGGCCACCCACAATGCCCGCCCATTCCCCCCCCCACCACTCTGTGGCCAGCCCAGACCAGCCCACCCCTCACACCCATCTCACAGAGCATCGAGACAAGTTGTAAAAATCGTAGCAGGCGTTTAATATGAACAAATATATACAGATTTGTGCCCCAGCCCCTATAACTAAACTGTGCCAACTTAACTGGTATATAACTTTCTGGCCTTACGGGCCCTAACGCTACATCCAAGTGGTTCCCTAGACGGTACAGCAGGAGTGGAGGTGTTCTGTTGTGATACTCGTCCTGCGTCTTCTGGGGCGACCGTGCCTGGCTGGGCCCCTTGCTGCTCAGGTGTCACTGGTGCTGCCCTGTGCTTTCCACTGCCCACTAGATGCATGTGGGAGGGGGGGGGGGAAGGAGAGAGAGTCCGAGGTGCTGCGGTGTTCCGGCGATTCTTCCATCGGGCAGGAGACCACAAAAATCTGAGAACACACACTAACAGATTGAAAAACAGTTTCTTCCCTGCTGTTACCAGACTGCTAAATGACCCTCTTATGGACTGATCTGATCAATACTGCATTATGCGTCACCCGATGCTGGGGTCTATGTATTTACATTTTGTATTTTGTGTTGCCCTATTATGTATTTTATTTTATTTTCATGTACTAAATGATCTGTTTGAGCTGCACACAGAAAAATACTTTTCACTATACCTCAGTACACGTGACAATAAACAAATCCAATCCAATTTCCTCATTCTTTGGGGTGCCCGATGGCCCCCAGGCTTCTCCATGGGACGGGGGTGCGAGCAGAGCTATCCAAAGAGGCTCCTCCGCCACCTGGCACTGCCAGTCCTGGAGGCCCACTGTCATCTCGACCAGAGGCCACATACTTGCACCCATGAAGCACAGGGAGTGGACCATCTGTGTCTGGGACTGAGCTATTCACCCATTGACAGTGCCACCACCTTCTGGTTTTTCTGTCACATCCAGTGACTGCGCCATCACCCTCTGGGACTGGGCCACCTCCCTCTGTGTCTGCGCCATGTCAGACAGCGCCTGGGCAATGCCGCCAATGTTCCCAGTAATGGCCAGCTGTGACTGGGCCATGCTCAGGAGCGTGCAGCAAAGTCCAAGTGGTTCTGACACATGGTTGCCAGTGAGACAGCAACCCTGCCCTGGGCCTCGGCCAGCGCCTGTATAGATTGCCCCAGGCCTGCTCATGCTGATCCATAGCCAAAACTGTCGCCCCCAAGGCCTCCACCGTGGACGCCATCCGTGCGGTGTTGGCCTGGGTGGCATGCATTGTTGGCACCACCTCCTTCTCTTGCACATGTTTGGTCTCCTCTAACTGCACCAGCAGGTGCTGGATGCTCACCGACAACCATCATGTAGTCCCTGCCTCTGCCTCTGCATCTCCAAGATTGATGGGACTGTCCCTTACAGAAGCTCAAAACCAGTCTGGACAGCAGCAAGTCCCTTGGATCAGACCCTTGGGAATTCCTACCTCCACCTGCTGTACCAGATCAGCTGTGTGGTGAGCACCTGATAGTGTCCCACTAAAGTGGCCAACCAAGGTGAGTGTCTCTGGGATGGTGAAGGATGTTGGAGACAGCTGTGATGGGAAATTACTGTCATCCTCCGAGTCAAGCTCTGGGGTCTTCTGAGGCTTGGCCGGAGGGCTGGTGTCCGAGCTGCTCCCATCACTGCTCAGCTCACGGGGGTGTTATTTTACTTGATCGTAATACGTCGTTACTCTGCTTTACTCCTAGAATGGTCTGATGGTTGTATTTCAATAAAACTATCAGTCTTCAATTTAAAGCAAATAACATTTAATGAATAATGAATATAAATACTAATGAGTTTGTACACTCTCCAAAACTATAACTGATGATACAGTAAATCAGAAGTATTAATTATATTTAACTACACTTGCCAACTAAGCTATATCTCTCCAACACTATGCTGTCTAGTCACTCCTGGATCGAAGAGGCGGCAAGATCCTCTGAGTTCAGTTTATATACATGGTTCTAGTGCTGCCATCTAATGGTTGTCTAACACTATGATACAGTTGTTACCCATTTACATACCAGCAGATATACAGATCACTACATCCCCCTTTTTTTAACATGTTTCTGTGTACCACATAAAAATGTCTAACTATATAACAATGAATTATGAGATGTATATCTGTACAAACCAAAATGAGTAATGACTATACACAACAATTCATATATTACAAGTTGAGTATGTTTGGTTTTGTTCGTCTTCTTGTCGATTTTATAAGTTGACGAGGAAGTGATGATGAAGTTTTCACTGGCTTGTGCATGTCATCAGTATTTCTGGTATGCGTCAAAGTGTCATGAAAAATTGATTCAGTGAAATTTATATCAGGAAATATTTGGTGTTGTAGTCGAATATTTTGTACTGCATGCCTGTTCCTGCGTAGAATCGTGCCGTCCTCTGATTTCACTGTGTAGGAGCATGGAGCTGCTTGCCTTATGATTGTTCCTGAGCAGACTCACTCCATCGGGAATTTTGATTCTTACAAGGTCGTCCGGAGTGAGTGGTTCCAGTTGAGATACATGTCTGTTAAAATATAACTGTTGACGTGAACGTTGCTTTTCTATCTTCTTTAACACTGGCAAGTGATCTGGATTCAGCAGTTAACCGGGTGGTAAAGTAGTTCTGAGATCCCGATTAAACAACATTTGAGCCGGTGAGAGACCAGAGGTTGGTGGTTTAGCTCTATAAGACAACAGCGCAAGATGAATATCCGACGCCGAATCTATTGCTTTCCTGAATAGCTGCTTCACTATGTGAACAACCTTCTCTACCTTGCCTTTGGACTGAGGGTAATGAGGACTGGATGTCACATGCGTGAAGTTGTACTTCTTTGAGAACTCAGTCCATTCAAAACTGTCAAAGCATGGACCAATGTCCGACAAGACGGTGACAGGTATACCATGCCTTGAAAACATTTCTTTGTATTTCTCAATAACTGATTTTGAAGTCAAACCTGGAAGTTCCATTTCTTCTGGGAAATTAGGGTAGTAATCAATAAAACATAGTCACGACCAGTCGAATGAAATAGGCCAGTTCCTACTTTGGCCCATGGAGAGGTAACTAATTTGTGTTGTTGTAGAGTTTCCTTGCATTGCGCAGGTTGGTGTTTTTGACAAGTTTCACAAGTGATCACCATGTCAATAATGTCTCGGTTTATTCCCAGCCAATAGCTTGCCTGTCATACTCGTCATTTACACTTCTCGATCCCAAGGTGTCCCTCATGGATCAGATCTAGTATCATAGAACAAAGACATTGCAATTCGGTCGAGTCTCAAGAGTAAACCATTGATAATCGTTAAATCTGACTGAGTGTTTGTGTACTGAGGACACCGCTCTTTCGGCCACCCATGTTGAAGATGGTGAATGACCCTTTGTAGTGTAGCGTCCTTCTTGGTTTCAGTTCTGATTAAATTTAACTTCTGATCTGATGCAGGTAGGTTTTCTGCAGAGTTTTGCCTGAGCTTCGACATTACGTATGAATTAAAATGGTTGGATAACAGATGTGAAGGAATGTATTAGAGTAGTCGCAATAATTAAGTCTTTCCCTGGCGTGTAGATTAGGTTAGAATCATACCATCGTAATTTCATCATGATCTTTTGAAGTCTTTGTGTCATGTCATTGAGGTCCTTGTCGATAATGTGGACTAACGGCCTGTGATCCATCTCAACTGTGAAGATTGATGTGTTGGGCAGGCTGGGTCGAGGTGGACTGCACTTGATGCAGTGTAGCGAGAGACAGACCTCCAACACTTGATAAGATGCAACACAATTTTATTTAACGTCTTAACTAATATACATGTTCACCTGTGGGTTGACACTTTACTGACTTGACTGGAGACCTGAGGCTAGCCTGACCAGACTTACTGACTACCACATGGTGTTTGCACTGGCTGCTGCTTACAAGCTCTGACTGTCTCAGAGGCTGAATCCCGAGAGAGCGGGAAACCTGGTGCCCTCTGGCTTTATAGTGGTTGTGTCCTGTCTGGTGATTGGCTGCACTGTGCTGTGTGCTTACTGGTCATCCTGTGTGTCAATCACTGCCTGTCTGCACTCCATTATATACATAGATGTATATTATGACAAAGGTGGGAAGCCCACGGACATAATCATGGAATTTGAGTATTCCTGTCAATAGATCAAGACATTTTTTCACAATTTAGGCGTCTCTGTAATCCGTCGCTGTCATTGCTCTTGAAGTTTATGCAACAGGAACCCTATATGAATTGTCATCTCTTTGTAAGAGACCTGCACCTAACCCATCCTGACTTGCATCAGTGTATATTTTGGTTGCTCTTTCAGGATCAAAGAATGCAAGTATTGATGTGGACGTGAGTTGGAGTTTCAAATCTTGCCACTCTTTCTGATGGTCCTCTATCTATTCAAAAGGTGTAGACTTCTTTATTAGGTTTCTTAAAGCCGTTGTTCTTGGTGACAAGTTGGAGATGAACTTGCCTGGAAAGTTGACAAAGCCTAAAAATCTGAGTACAGCCTTTTTGTCTTCTGGTATCTTCCTGTTCTGAATAGCTGCAACGTTTTCATTATCAGGTTGTACACCATGCTGAGAAATGTTACCTGAGCGATGACTGTCCAAAAGTATATTTAGATTGATTGAGTTTGAGGCCATATTTTTTGATGCGCTGAAACACTTGCTTTAAACACGTAATATGCTCTTCTCTGGTTGTAGACCAAATTATGATGTCATCAACCTACACCCTCACACCTTCTATTCTTTCCGTCATTTGTGCCACGATCCTGTGGAATTCCCAGATGCAGATATGATACCAAAACGCATACGATTGAAACAAAATCTTCCACAGGGCGTGTTAAATGTGCAGAGTTGTCTGCTCGAGTCATCGAGTTACATTTGCCAAAATCCCTGTGACGCGTCTAACTTCGTAAAGGTGCGTGCATTTACCATCTCACTGGTGATTTCCTCGGGTTTTGGTATGGGATAGTATTTCCTTCTTATGGTCTTACTGAGATCCTTGGGATCAATGTAGATGCGAAGATCACCAGACTTTTTTTTTACGCTGCCTAATGAACTGACCCAGTCAGTCAGTTTAGTAACTTGTGAGATTATCCCTTGGTTTTGAAGTCGGTCTAGTTCTTGCTTCAACCTTTCACGTAAAGGAGCAGGAATTCTCCTAGGCAGATGTAGAGGCTGGTTTAGCACACTGGATTAAACAGCTGGCTTGTAACAAGGCAGCAGCGCGGGTTCAATTCCTGTACCGGCCTCCCCAAACAGGTGCCGAATGTGGTGACTAGGGGTGTTTCAGAGTAACTTAATTGAAGCCTATGTGTGACAATAAGTGATTATTATTATGTACCACTGGCTTGGCATCGTTCCTGAGTAAAATTTTATATTGGAGTGGTAGTGTACCCATGTTTCTGTAAACATCAGGGTATTGATTCAAGATGCACTGGACATCATGAAAATGAAATGAAAATTGCTTTATTGTCACGAGTAGCCTTCAATGAAGTTACTGTGAAAAGCCCCGAGTCGCCACATTCCGGCGCCTGTTCGGGGAGGCTGGTACGGGAACCGTGCTGCTGGCCTGCTTGGTCTGCTTTAAAAGCCAGCGTTTAGCCCAGTGAGCTAAACCAGCTCATCATTCAATATTGATGTAGATGTAGTCGCTGATTAAATACGCTGAACGAGCTGCAATTCTTTACATGCTTGTGCACCGAGAAGTGAAGATTCGTCATTGTTGACAAACTCAAATCTTAAGGTTTTGTCGATGTGCTTATTGGAGATTTTCAAATTGCACGACCCTATTGAAGAAATCAAGTTGCCATTATAGTCCTTCAGTCTGCAGGCCGCAGGTTCAGGTTCCCCTTGAAGCTTGTTGAGATCCAGCCTTGAGAGCAGGTTAGCTGAAGCGCCAGTGTCCAATTTAAACAGAATTGGGCAGTTGTTAACTTGAACAACTGTGTTCCATTCATTATTGGAATTTACAGAACTAATTTGTTGAGGATTGTTAATTGCTTCATTGGATTCTTCAGACTTTTCTATGATGCCAACGAAAAAGTTATTCTGCAGTGAGTAATTGTGAGTATTGGATGAAAAATTCTCTTCTTCTTTGTTTTCTTGTGATTCAACACTACAAACATTAATCTGCCTGTAGTTTTGTTTAGCAGTTTGAAATACGAGTCAAGATCTGCACTGTGCATCAAAATGATTAAGTTTGCCACAGTTAGAGCATTGTTTAACATATGCTGGACATTTCTTCTTTAAATGGGCAGTTCCATATCTATAACACGTCATGACGCTGACGTCGTGATGCATGATACACCTTCGCGCATGCTCAGATCAGCTTTCGTCCGTCTCGCATTTTTTGATGAAGTGTGCATGCGCAGGGTTCGAGTAAGTGCGCGCAAGATGGCTGCCGTCCAAAACGTCCTTCTTCATCGATTACGACACCATTTCTACACACTCGACCTCATGGTGGATTCTTGCACCTTTTTCACGGGTGTAATACTCTTGGTACTGATCCTTACTTTGCTGATGTGCTCGTCATTTTCTAATCGCTATCTCTAATGTTCAATCATGTTGTCTCAAAAGCCTTTCCCTTAGGTGCTCATCATTTATCTCAAACACAATCTAGTCACGAATTAGAGAATCATGTTGTGCCGAAAAGTTACAGGATTGAGCTAGAAGTTTTAAATGATTCCACTTTTTTGCAATCTCTTGTGGAAAATGAAACGTTCAACTGTCTCATTTGTTTGGATCTTGCAGTGGTTGTCGAATTTACTTAAAATTACTTCAAATTTAGTTTTGTCCTGACCAGGAGAATACTGAAAGGAGTAATATATTTTGATTGTATGCTCTCCTGCCATTGTTAAGAGCAATGCAATTTTTCTAGCATCAGTTGCGGTAGTTAAATCTGTAGCTTCCAAATATATTTGAAATTGTTATTTAAACAGTTTCCAATTAGTATTCAAATTACCAGTAATCTTGAGGTGATGTGGAACTGGTGCGTGGTCCATCTAGGCATTTGTCTTCGAAGGATTTGTTTGCTGCGATGCTTCTCCAGTCGGATAGCTGCTACAGGTTTCTTCTGTTTCTGATCTAACTAAATCACTCGAGCTAGTTTTTTGAAGCCAAAACCTGGTACCATGTTATATTCCATGATCATAATACGTCGTTACTCTTTGCTTTACTCCCAGAATGGTCTGATGGTTGTATTTCAATGAAACTATCAGTCTTCATTTAATGGCTAATGAATATAAATACTAATGAGTTAATCTACTCTCCAAAACTATAACTGACGATAAAGTAAATCATAAGAGTATTAATTATGTTTAACTACACTTGCCAACTAAGCTATATCTCTCTAACACTCTGCTATCTAGTCACTCCTGGATCGAAGAGGCGGCAAGATCCTCTGAATTCAGTTTATATACATGGATCTAGTCCTGTCATCTAGTGGTTGTCTAACACTATGATGCAGTTGTAAACCCTTTACATACCAGCAGACATGCGGGGGGGGGGGGGGGGGTCTCCAGCTATGGCCCTGGCTGTGGGCGGGGGGGGGGGGTGGTGTGGTAGGGGTGGTGTAGGGTGAGTGTGGTGTGGTGATGTGCGGTAGAGGGTTGTATGGGGGTGGGGTGAGGGTAGGGTGGGGTTGGTGTTGGAGGGTGGGTTGACACATGTGTCACGTGGATCCTCAACTAAGCAGTGTCTCACTTCCTCGCCCTTGGCTGAACACCCCCTCGGAACCTCTGGGCCTCTGGGCTGCTGACCCTTTCCAGGACCCTCTGCTCAGCAACAGTGAGGGGCCACAGGAATGGCGGTCCCCTTCATGGCTCCTCCCGCTTCCGACGGTAATACGGTTCTCCTGGGGGGGAGGGGGGGGGGGGGAATCAGAAAACTACAGTGTTAAACAGTCTGACACTTGCAGCCCAGGGGGTTGTTAGCTGGGGGTCTCAGTGGCCATGGTACCCGGTTGTGGGTACTATCATGTGGTGCAGAGTAGGGGGTTGCCCTCCCTCTGGGTAGGGGGGGGGGGTGTGGGTGGCGGAGATTAGTGCCAGGGTCACAGTGCTGCCTCCTCACCCTGGCTGCCCTGAATCCGTCGTGCAGGTTTGTACATCACTGCTGGCCTGTCCGGATCATGTTGCCCACAGTGCTGATCACCTTGCCACCTGCGCTAAGGCACAGCAAACGGCAAGGTTGGCAGCCTCTTTCCCGTGTCGGGATACAGGGTTATCCTTCTCTCCACCACGGTGTCCAGGAGGGTCTCCAGCTCGGCATCCGTGAACCTTGGTGCCACTCTCCTTAATGCCATCTTGTTGGCTGGGACGGTGTGTGTGGGGAGTGAGGTGTGTATATGCGGCTGCAGTTTGTCAGCCTCCTGAGCGTCAATTGTGAAACCGGCAAATCCGACACCGTTTCTCATTAGAATCGATTTGTTCCATGTGGCACCGGTGCTAGCTTCTTAACCCTAGCAGAATTGGTCCAGGTGCTGTGCCAGTTTTGCTGTTGTGAAAGTTCACAAATTCTGCGTTGGCGTCAACACTTTGTCTCAGAAACCGAGAATCCCGCCCATGATGCAGCTAGATCTTCCCCTTTTCTTATCTTTCTGCTGATTAGCCTATTAAGTTACAGCAGGAGAGCGGTAGGAGGTATTAAAATGTTGGGGCCAGTATACAGACTCTCACAAGGCACAGTCACCACAAACCCTTGTACTAAACTACATCTCACTGAAACACAACTATGCATAAAACCCTTATATAAGCATGATATTATTGATACAGTGTTGTGACAATTTTGCCAAATATTGTTGAGTGTTCAAAAGCTGATCATATTCCTATTCTTATTAAAGTTAGCGTAATTATTTTGTGTGACAATATAATTGCAGTCATTTGTAAGCATCAGAAATAATGTAATTATGCTGTCAAATGCAGAATAATAATTAACTTTATTGTGTTAACATGTGAAGAAAGAGTAACTGACATATTAATTTTAGCTTTATGAGTCACTTCTGTGTTGCACCAAAGAACCTTGTTAAAAATGAATCAAGTGGTTGACATTTTTTGTGGCTTATTTCCAAACAAGGACCAGATCAATGCTTCCCAGAGAGCAATGGATGTTGCAAACATGTCAAAAAAAAACAAGCCTCAAAGCCAATTTCAACAATGCCAATTCGTTCTATGTGCTTGTCATGAAGGAAACTTTGTTGTTTAAAATCAAAAACAAAAATCTTTTAATTGTACATGAATGTCAACATCAGCAATACATAGAAAAAACTAACTGAGGTTTTCGTGCCGAAGTAACAACTGGCGATAATTCACAAAATCAAAGACCACAGCATGGAAGGAGGCCTTTTGAGCCATCTCTTCCGTGGTGGTTTTCGGAGGGTGCAATGCACCAACTCATATTCACCTGGCTTTGCTCAATAGTCCTGCACATTCTTCCTTTTCAGACAATAATCCAGTTGCCTCGTGTTTTTATTATAGTTATTTTTAAATTTTTTCAATTAATTTAGCATTGCAAATCCACCTACCCTGCACATATTTTGGTTGTGGGAGTGAAACCCACGCAGACATGGGGAGAATGTGCAAATTCCACATGGACAGTGACTCAAGGCCAGGATGCTGCCGTGAGGCAGCAGCGCTAGCCACTGCCCCATGGTCCCTTAGTTTCTTGTTAAGTATCTCGATTTAACCTGCCGCCACCACCCTCAAACAGTACATTCCAGATCCTAAGCACTCACTGCGTGAAAATGTTTCTCCTCATTTCACCATTACTTCTTTTGCCAATGATCTTAAACACACGCCTTTTTGGTTGTTGATCCTTTCACTGACGGGAACAGCAGCTCTCTGTCTACTCTGTCTCATCATTTTGCGTCCCTCAATCAAATATTCTCTCCACTTTCTTTCTGCAAGGAAAACAGTCTCAATTCCTACAAACTATCTTTGTGACCATTCCCGTGAATCTTTTCTGCACGTCCTTGCTAAATTGCGGTGGCCTGAAATGGATGCAATACTCCAGCAGAGGCTGAGCCAGTGTTTATAATAAAATAACTTCCTTGCTTTTATACTCTTTGTCCCTATTAATAAAGCCTAGGAAGCTGTATGATTTATTAACTGCTCTCTCAACCTGTCCTGTTACCTTCAACGATTTATAAACCTGTGAGCTTGACGTCAGTGGTAGGCAAACTGTTGGAGAAGATACTGAGGGATAGGATCTATTCACATTTGGAAGAAAATAGACTTATCAGTGATAGGCAGCATGGTTTTGAGAAGGGAAGGTCATGTCTTACAAACCTAATAGAACTCTTTGAGGAAGTGACAAAGTTAATTGATGAGGGAAGGGCTTATACATGGACTTCAGTAAAGCATTTGATAAAGTTTCCCATGGCAGGTTGATGGAAAAAGTGAAGTCATATGGGGTTCAGGGTGTACTAGCTAGATGGATAAAGAACTGGCTGGGCAACAGGAGACAGAGAGTAGTGGTGGAAGGGAGTGTCTCAAAATGGAGAAAGGTGACTAGTGGTGTTCCACAGGGATCCGTGCTCGGACCACTGTTGTTTGTGATATACATAAATGATCTGGACAAAGGTATAAGTGGTCTGATGAGCAAGTTTGCAGATGATACAAAGATTGGTGGAGTTGCAGATAGTGAGGCGGACTGTCAGAGAATACAGCAAAATATAGATAGATTGGAGATTTGGATAGAGAAATGGCAGATGGAGTTCAATCCAGGCAAATGCGAGGTGATGCATTTTGGAAGATCTAACTCAAGAGCAGACTATATGGTCAATGGAAGAGTCCTGGGGAAAATTGATGTACAGAGAGATCTGGGAGTTCAGGTCCATTGTACCCTGAAGGTGGCAACGCAGATCGATAGAGTGGTCAAGAAGGCATACAGCATGCTTGCCTTCATCGGACGGGGTATTGAGTACAAGAGTCGGCAGGTCATGTTACAGTTGTATAGGACTTTGGTTCGGCCACATTTGGAATACTGTGTGCAGTTCTGGTCGCCACATTACCAGAAGGATGTGGATGCTTTAGAGAGGGTGCAGAGGAGGTTCACCAGGATGTTGCATGGTATGGAGGGTGCTAGCTATGAAGAAAGGTTGAGTAGATTAGGATTGTTTTCGTTGGAAAGACGGAGGTTGAGGGGAGACATGATTGAGGTCTACAAAATTATGAGAGGTATGGACAGGGTGGATAGCAACAAGCTTTTTCCAAGAGTGGGGGTGTCAATTACAAGGGGTCACGATTTCAAGGTGAGAGGGGGAAAGTTTAAGAGAAATGTGCGTGGAAAGTCTTTTACGCAGAGGGTGGTGGGTGCCTGGAATGCTTTGCCAACGGAGGTGGTAGAGGCGGGCACGATAGCATCATTTAAGATGCATCTGGACAGATATATGAACGGGTGGGGAACAGAGAGAAGTAGACTTTGGAAAATAGGCAAAAGGTTTAGATAAAGGATCTGGATCGGCGCAGGCTGGGAGGGCCGAAGGGCCTGTTCCTGTGCTGTAATTTTCTTTGTTCTTTGTTATGCACATAAACATCCTGGTCTCTCTGCTCCTGAATGCCTTTTAGATTTGTATTTCATATTGTTTCTGGATTCTTTCCACTAAACTGAATAACTTCTCATTTCTCAGCATTAAATTTCATCTGCCACCTGTTCTACATTCCCCAACCTGTCTTTTGTATTTTGATTGTCTGTATTTTGAAATTTTGCCAGTGATTTCTAAAAATATCAACACTGACACCAGGGGAACTCCACTACCAACCTTCCTCCAGTCTGAAATACAGTCATTCATCACCACTCTGTTTGCTGCCACTCTCATTTTATATCCAGATTGCTACTGTCCCTTTTATTGCCTGAGTTCTAGCTTTGATCACAAGTCTATTCAGCCGTTATTGAATGCATTTTGGATATCTACATACACTGCATCAACAGCATTTCCCACATCAACCCTTTCTGTTAACTCATCAAATATTCCAGCAACTTACTTAAGCACAATTTTCTCTTAACGAACCCTTGATGGCTTTCCATCAAGGTTAAACCAATTGGCTTACAGTTGTTGAGCATAACTTTACAAACAAAGGTCCCTCTGGTCGATTGTACTTCCTCGCGTCCCACCGCTCATTGTGCATTCCCTTGTATTGTTATCACTCACAAAATGCATCACCTCACACTTTTCAGGGTTAAAATCCATTTGCCATTATTTTGCCCATCTGACCAGCCCATCTATGTATTCTGTAATCTAAAGCTTTCTGTAGTGATCTGTACATCTGTACATACATCTGCACATACACCAGGGAACTCAGCACAGATGTAACAGCCACAGCATCACTAGAGGGCAGCATCAGAGACGGGTATAAAGGGTCCAGCCAAAGGGAGGATCCGCCTCTTTCAGAAGCACAAGGCTAGTGATCAGCAGCAGACAGAGACAGCTCAGCATAGGCAGTTTAACTTAGCTTCACTGGTCATACTTCTTGACTATTATATCGAGTTAAGCTCTGGAGACAGAACTAATCCACTGAATAAAGTATTTGTGTTAACTGGAAGTCTACAATCTTTAATCAGACTTAGAGAATAACATATGGCACCAGGTGTGATTTCAGAAAACTAGCTAGACACCAGCAAGAGAAGAAAAACTTAAACCGGATATTTGACTGTGGAAGACTTCGCAGCAAATGAATCATCGGTGACTAACTGATTCGATGGAACTTGTTGGAACTCCATGGCAGCTGGAAACAACTGGTAATTTAAGTAATAACTGGAAAATGTTTGAACAGCTGTTCCAAATATTTATCACAGCTAATGATTTAAGCACTGCCTCTGACGCAACGAAAATAGCCGTACTACTCTCAACAGGAAGGCATGAAGCTAGAGAAATCTATAATTGCTTTAATTACTTAGAAGGTGAGGACAACACCAAAGTAGAAGTAATACTCAAAAGAATTGACGAATGCAGTAACAGTCAGTCTGGTGAGATGCTGGAAAGATTTATCTCTTGTCAGAAAAACGGAGGGCCCATCTCTGATTTTATTACAAATCTCAAGTTAATACCACAAGGCTGTGATTATGCTGATTTCAGAGACACTGATAATGCATCAATTAATTTCTGGACTATCTGATTAAAAATTTGAGGGAAGAACTTTCACAATATAAGTATCTAACTCTAGAAATCGCTATACAAAAATGCCTTGCTTATCAACAAAAACAAAATCAACACTTTGAGCCTCTACAAACAAAGAATCATCATTTAGAAAACAAAATCGGAAAAAATGGCTCCAAACTCACCACGAGGTGGAGGCAGGGTTGAATCGGAGGAAGACGGAGGTTCTGAGCGGCAGCCATCTTGAGAAAGGATCCGCACATGCGCAGTTGTGAAAAGAGCGCACAGTACAGGAAACCCGGAGTGCGCATGGGCAATCGAGTCCTACGCCTGACGTCACGAGCATCATCATGTCAGAGGACCAAGACCACGCCCACTTAAAAGGGAAATGCACGAAAATTAACAAAAATAAATTTAAAGCTGCAAAACCCAATTTTCTTACACCAGCAGTTGAAAATAATTTTCAAAACACCCTGGACAAGCAGTTAGCACCGCTCTAGACGATGATGTGGTCCTTGTAGAGTACGACTCAGATGAAGATTTCATCTTGGGAGATGGCTACCCTAGTACCAAACCTGAACCGCAACTAGAGGTGTTATACCGTGAAGACCCCGACGATGAGTTGTTAGGATTGGGGAATCTTCAGCCCAGCATATATGACATCCCGACTCGTGAGTACAGGATTATGCTGCGGCCTGACGCCAAGAAACAGAGAATGGTCCGTGCACCACAAAGGGTCCCCCCCTCCACACAAGAAGATGATTTGTTCATTGAACATGAAGAGAACAATCACAACTCCAAAACAAAAAGCGATGATTTGTCTGTC
The DNA here is from genome assembly GCF_902713615.1 of Scyliorhinus canicula. Classification (NCBI taxonomy): domain Eukaryota; kingdom Metazoa; phylum Chordata; class Chondrichthyes; order Carcharhiniformes; family Scyliorhinidae; genus Scyliorhinus; species Scyliorhinus canicula. Next base: position 88,231,294 of record NC_052151.1, on the reverse strand, counting down.
GAACAATACACACAATACATGGCTGAGTTATTCAGAGATTCTGATCACAGCATCAGCAACATGGTTGAAAAGCTCAATTCGACTCTTCTCATGGTAGATAATCCAATACCATGGTGCCATGGCAGATCGCCAATACATTGGATGACAGCAATACTCAAGACGATTTTGATGCCACACAGAGAGCACAGAACAACTCCGTTCAAAGGGCACAGATCGACTCTCCAGTGAGAACACTGCATGACTCCACAAAGAGAGTGATGACAAACTCCACAGAGAGCGTGATGACAAATTCCACATAGAAAGCGATGAAGGACTCCACAGAGAGAGCGATGAATGGCTCCACAAAGAGAGCAACACAAGCCTCCACAAAGAGAGCAACCCAAGCCTCCACAAAGAGAGTGATGCAAGCCTCCACAGACAGCTCAGTGACAGACTAAAAAAATGGAAGCAAGCAAACATGCCATAGCGAATGCCATGCATGTACAAGACCATGAAGATCTATCAAGCTTATTTGAGCTACCAAGAAGGAGACACTGAATGTCTACCCACTGTATGTGAGACAAGTGACAAAGAAATCACAATTCCCATATTGTGCAGGATCACAGCAAGACTAACATATCTCAGCTCATCTGCACAGAAGGACTCAATAATCAGAGGACAGCCACTCATGAGTCCAGAGAGACCATGTCAATTGAAATCTTGAAGATTTTGACTCCAGAAGAGGAGCACCAAGAGTCCAGAGAGACCAGGTCAATAGAAATCTTGAAGATTTTGACTCCAGAAGAGGAGCACCAAGAAATTAATGATAATTCAAGTGAACCTGAAATGACTCCAAAAGAGGAGCACCAAGAATTCAATGATGATTCAAGTGAACCAGCAACGACTCTAAAAGAGGAGTACCAAGGAATCAGAGAAGAGGAATCAAATCCACCACAAATGACTGATGTCATCAACATCAATGCAACATCAGATCATTCTCACAATTCTCAAGAAGAAACGCTCAATGTAGCAGATACCAAAAAGGACACTGACACCAATAACTGTGACAATGACTCAACTCATCCACATGGCACACTCATTGAGTGCAACAAGAACAAAAACCGCAAGAAGCACAACAGAAACAAGAACAACAGTAACAACAAAAACAACATGCAATGCAACAAGAACTACAAAAGGAACAAGAAGCATCCCAGAAACAACAAACACAACAAGAAAAAGAACAAGAATAAAAGCGAAAACAACGAAAACAGAATCAAAAAGTGCGACAAAAAGAACAACAAGAACGACAACAAGAATGCCAATGAAAACAACCAAGACAGAAACAACAAAAACAACAACGAAAACAACAAAGACAGAAACGACAGAAACAACAACAATGACAAGACTACAAACATGCCATGACATGATAAAGAATCTCACAAATTCACATCTGCTCCAGGACAAGCAAGCAAAACAGCTTTCATGAATAATGACATACAGAATCAATACCACAAACACAGGAAAAAGTCGAGGTCAGACAATGGTGCAACACATAATCGCTACCCACAACCAAATGGAACAGGGGAAAAAGGATTCCACATCATTAAACGACTCATCAGCAAAGCAGCCGAGTCATGTTCCGACATCAACCTAGCTCTGTTATCGTACCGAGCAACCCCATTGAGCTCAGGACTGTCGCCAGCGCAAATGTTCTTCGGCAGATACATCTGGACAACCCTACCGGCAATGCAATTCCGAGACCCCGGCAACGCACTGATTCTCAACAAAATGTGGGCACTCTGCTCCAAACAAAAACGACACTACGATCAACTTGCGATCCCACTCAAGCCACTGACAATAGGTGACATCGTCAGAATCAGGGACCTAGAAGGCGGGTGGTCTGAGCTAGCCACGGTGATAAGGCAGGAGCCACCACGGTGTACATTGTCAAATCGTCAGCGGGAGTACTTTTTCACCGGGATCTATTAGAGATTCGACCTTCGACGCCAGTATTTCTCACACTGGACTTGACCGAGTCCATTTGTCCACAGGACGTTCCTCGCCACACAACGACAGACAGTACTCTTGATGACATCAAACCATCATCAGGACCAGTGACTATCAAAACTTTTTTTTGCCGTTAAAATTGTTATTGAAGCAGTCTCCTGACATGACAACACCTTTACTTTGCTGGGAGTGAGCACTCAGTTCCCCACTGAGGAAATCTTCGGTCAGTATATTCGGCCTCTTGGGGGAGTGGGTGCAAGAACCCACTAAAGGCTCCTTTGGGCTCCTCCCCTGACAAAATCAGTAACAAAGTACCAGGCTCATGACCCTGATAAATATTCATTCCCTCATTTATTTTGTCTCATGGAAACTGTTGGGGTTAACTTCAGGTGTTTGCATGTAAGGTAGGTAATAGCCTTCCTAAATGTCAGTTTAGAATAAGCATGCATCTGAGAATCACTTGTAATGGCACAGACCCTCACTGGCCTTGTGATAATTAGATACTTTCCCCTTATTCTTGCATATGTCTGGAGAATCTTTGCTGGAGAGTATGGGAGCTATAATCTTGATGTTACGTGCTGGGACCACAGCTTGTGGTCAGTTCAATATTAGTTCCAGATCCTTTGCAGAGACTTCAGTAGTCTAACAGGCTGTTAAAAAGGTCAATTATACCTATCCAAATGATTTTCAGAGTACTTATTTTCAGCACAAATAATGACTGGCAGTTTCAGAAGTGTTCAGCGTTTATAATCCCTCTTCACTAAAAGTACCCAGAGCCTTAATCTCTCTTTTCTAAACATGCACAACAGCTATAATCCATCTTTATCAGGTCTAATAATTTCAGAGTTGAAAAATTTTGTGTTTTGAAATCAAATGGCTGCCCCGATAACTGTGTGCATTGAAGCAAGAAGACTATATCTGTCACACCCAGTCCTCTTTCTGGGATTCAAGTTCATCTCGGTATCGTTCTTATATCTAAGTAACACACAGTCCAATTTCTTTAAATGGATGAGAATTTTGTTTTCTTCATCGGGTTGTGAAAATTGTTTAAACCTCCAGAGAATACCCTTGCAAGGTTTCTACTGATTGTACATTTTATGAATCTGGTGGAACTTAATAACCTTGTGTCAAGTGGGACAGTTTTAAGATGCCCTCACTGTTAGGAATCACTATTTGCAACCCAACAGCAATATTTGAGCACATAGGGTTGAATTCAAATATTTCCAGGAAGATTTGGGATTATCATGCATGCAATGTCAAGCATCAATTTTTCTAAACAGCCCAAATTTTATCCTGTTTCTCTCTAAATTCACTGTCTTATTTACATATTGAAATTCAAATTTTGTCATCATCTAAAACTGATAGATAATCCTGTTTTAATACAGAAAGTGTGGAAGGGAAATTAATGTGAGGAGTAGTTGCCCACTTAAAGCATATATTACTTTCTGAACAAAAGGTTAGAAGGTCAAGTAACGGAAAAAACATACTGCTTAATATTTTGGACTCGGCCTTATTATAATAACACATTGTCCTCCGAAAGCTAACAAATGAGTACGAGAATTGTTTTTAAACCAAGGGCAAAACATTCATATTTCCTCTTGCGTATGTTCCCAAGCTATTATCTCTTCAGAGTTGTTTATTTTACACTATAAATATATATATTTTTTATAAATTCAGAATACCCAATTAATTTTTTCCAATTAAGGGGCAATTTAGCATGGCCAATCCACCTAGCCTGCACATCTTTGGGTTATGGGGGTGAAACCCACGCAAACACGGGGAAAATGTGTAAAGTCCACATGGACAGTGACCCAGAGCTGGGATTGAACCTGGGACCTCGGCACCGTGAGGCAGCAGTGCTAACCACCGCACTACCATGCTGCCCCTCACACTATAAATATAATGGTTTTCAACTGTATAATTCAGAGTACTGTGGAATGGCTAGTTAGCCAGACCATGGCCCTCTCTGCAAATATTTGTGTCAAATAAATTTCCTGAATCGAAGCTCTTTATTATAATTTCCACAACAAAATTGGCATAGTCTTCGCAGGTTCTCTAACTTAGCGGGACATGAACCCCAAAACAGGACTCCCTCAGCTGCAAGGGAGAGAGCCATAACACGACCCAGCTGAAAGGGGGGTCGGTGCTTGGCAGCCTTAAATTACCAGCCGGTGACTCATGCTAGGATAAGTTATCTTATGATAGCTGCATGGGAATAAAGAAGGTGCCTTAGAGACTAAAATTAATTTTTTTAAAAACAGACTTTGAGGTTCGCGAAAGGATAAACACCGGTGAGCGCTCCCTGAAGTATTTGTGAATGATTTCCGTTGTCCTCATTGTTGTTATATATAAGTTCTAAAGTATTTTGCAGAAGCAAGAACGATGGGCAATAAACTCAGACGCCCCCCCTCACAGGGGGCAAAATTCTCCCATCGGGAGACTAAGTGCCGACGCCGGAGTGAAAACCGGAGTGTTTCACTCCTGCGTCGGAGGCCGCTCCTCGCCCCCTATTCTCCCACCCCCAGGGGGCTAGGAGCAGCGCCACGTCAATTACGCTGCCGGTGGCGCATACACATCACCCACACATGCGCAGGTTGGCCAGCGCCAACCCGCGCATGCGCGGTTGCCGCCCTCCCCGCGGGTGCCCCGCAAGACATGGAGGATTGATCTTGCGGGGCAGCGGAGGAAAAGAGTGTGTCCTTTAGAGACGCCGGCCCGCCGATCGGTGGGCACCGATCGCAGGCCAGACCCCTACTGAGTGACCACCTGGTGCTTGATCCTCCCTCCCTCCCCCCCCCCCCCCCCCCACAGGCCGCACACGCAGCGTTTGCGCGCTGTTCATGCCGGCAGCGACCAGGTGTGGTTGGCGCCGGCGTGAACCCGTCAGATTGGGCAGGCCGCTCGCTTCATCCAGGCCGGAGAATCGCCGCTCGACCGTTAGAAATGGCGAGCGCCGATTCTCCGAGCGGCCTGTCGTGAAACGCGGCACGCCGTTTTGGGGGGGGGGTGAGAGAATCACGTACGGGTGCCAGGGCGGCGTGGCGGGAATCGCCCGGCACTCCCGCGATTCCTCCACCCGGCATGGGGGTCGGAGAATTGCGCCCAGGTTGTCCCAAAGCCTCGGTAAAGACATCTGGAGCAAGAAAGAAGGCGAACTCCTTAAAGGAGACAGATAAGGGAGTCAAAATGAGTAAGAAAATAAAAAGAAACAATCGTAAAGCAATGGAATGAGGTAGGAAAACCTATATGTCCCCCATAGGAACGGAAAGGAGATGAACCCCTCTCAAAACGAAAAAAACAGGGGAGTAAAGTAAATAGAAGATTAAGGTAAAAAGATAAGAGATGGGTTCCTGTCTAAAAAGGAATTCAGATTTGTCTGTAGCCGTGAGATAAGGCCAACGGTGAACTGTCCTATTTGCGAGTTGTGAGGATCTGTGTGTTTTGTTTTATGGAGATATTCGAAGGACGTTTACCCAATTAATTTTGGTCAAAGCACTGAAGTGCTAAATGTGGCGATATTTGTGAGTCATGTGATATTGTGATTTTACGATCAGAGTTCAAATGATTTGTGTCAACATTTGAGTTACAAACTGTAAAAAAATACATGTGCAATTTCTCTAAAACACTGAAACATCGGAAATTGAAATCAGTTTAAAAGAAAGAAATTCAAGCGGGATAAAAGTAATTGAACAAAATAAGTTTTTAGATTACGTGAGAAGACACAAATGGCATCATTCTAATTTCTCTGCCCACTCTCCACTCCCTTAGGTTCTGTAGGAAAATGAACCATTTCAGCAGGCAGTTGATCTTTTCTGAATTGGCAAAGAAAACTATACGTCTCTCAGAATAGCTAATGCCTGTAAAATCAATCATTGGAAATTGACTTAAATGTGTGGTATTTATAGCCCCACTCCCAGGGGATGTTTTGCTGCTCCTAAAATACACTTATGGTGCATCTTGGCCAGCTTTGAAGGATGGGATTGCAGTCCCACCCGCATAAATGGGGGCTGGGTTCCCAATAATGATAATCATTTAAATGAAGGAAATTAGTCCCTCGAACACTGGTTCGATAATAGAGGGAAAAAGGCGATCACGCAAGGGGCCAAGAAGCATAGTGACATAGAGGAAGTGACATGGCGTTTGCAGAAAAAGGGTGAGAGAATGCCCGAATTTGTAGCCAGATTTAAAAATTATTGTCAGCACGGATTTGTGAGGGGTAGGTCTTGCCTTACAAGTCTTATTGAATTCTTTGAGGAGGTGACCAAGCATGTGGATGAAGGTAAAGCAGTGGATGTAGTGTACATGGATTTTAGTAAGGCATTTGATAAGGTTGCCCATGGTAGGCTTATGCAGAAAGTAAGGAGGCATGGGATAGTGGGAAATTTGGCCAGTTGGATAACAAACTGGCTAACCGATAGAAGACAGAGAGTGGTGGTGGATGGCAAATATTCAGCCTGGAGCCCAGTTATCAGTGGCGTGCCGCAGGGATCAGTTCTGGGTCCTCTGCTGTTTGTGATTTTCATTAACGACTTGGATGAGGGAGTTGAAGGGTGGGTCAGTAAATTTGCAGATGATACGAAGATTGGTGGAGTTGTTGATAGTGAGGAGGGCTGTTGTCGGCTTCAAAGAGACATAGATAGAATGCAGAGCTGGGCTGAGAAGTGGCAGATGGAGTTTAACCCTGACAAGTGTGAGGTTGTCCAGTTTGGAAGGACAAATCTGAATGCGGAATACATAGAACAGTACAGCACAGAACAGGCCCTTCGGCCCTCAATGTTGTGCCGAGCCATGATCACCCTATTCAAACCCACGTATCCACCCTATACCTGTAACCCAACAACCCCCCCCTTAACCTTTTTTTTTTATTAGGACACTACGGGCAATTTAGCATGGCCAATCCACCTAACCCGCACATCTTTGGATTGTGGGAGGAAACCGGAGCACCCGGAGGAAACCCACGCACACAGGGGGAGGACGTGCAGACTCCACACAGACAGTGACCCAGCCGGGAATCGAACCTGGGACCCTGGAGCTGTGAAGCATTTATGCTAACCACCATGCTACCCTGCTGCCTTACAGGGTTAATGGTAGGGTTCTTGGCAATGTGGAGGAGCAGAGAGATTTTGGGGTCTATGTTCATAGTTCTTTGAAAGTTGCCACTCAAGTGGATAGAGCTGTGAAGAAGGCCTATGGTGTGCTAGCGTTCATTAGCAGAGGGATTGAATTTAAGAGCCGTGAGGTGATGATGCAGCTGTACAAAACCTTGGTCAGGCCACATTTGGAGTACTGTGTGCAGTTCTGGTCACCTCATTTTAGGAAGGATGTGGAAGCTTTGGAAAAGGTGCAAAGGAGATTTACCAGGATGTTGCCTGGAATGGAGAGTAGGTCATACGAGGAAAGGTTGAGGGTGCTAGGCCTTTTCTCATTAGAACGGAGAAGGATGAGGGGCGACTTGATAGAGGTTTATAAGATGATCAGGGGAATAGACAGAGTAGACAGTCAGAGACTTTTTCCCCGGGTGGAACACACCATTACAAGGGGACATAAATTTAAGATAAATGGTGGAAGATATAGAGGGGATGTCAGAGGTAGGTTCTTTACCCAGAGAGTAGTGGGGGCATGGAATGCACTGCCTGTGGTAGTAGTTGAGTCGGAAAAGTTAGGGACCTTCAAGCGGCTATTGGATAGGTACTTGGATTAGGGTAGAATAATGGAGTGTAGGTTAACTTCTTAAGGGCAGCACGGTAGCATTGTGGATAGCACAATTGCTTCACAGCTCCAGGTTCCCAAGTTCGATTTCGACTTGGGTCACTGTCTGTGTGGAGTCTGCACATCCTCCCCGTGACTGCGTGGGTTTCCTCCGGGTGCTCCGGTTTCCTCCCACAGTCCAAAGATGTTCAGGTTGGGTGGATTGGCCATGAAACATTGTCCAAAATTCTATGATTAACCTAGGACAAAAGTTCGGCGCAACATCGTGGGCCGAAGGGCCTGTTCTGTGCTGTATTTCTCTATAATCTCTATAAAACATGCTGGTCTTTCATTGGAGAAAAATGGACCTTTGGCTGTTCAGATATTGCTGAATTACATGCTGCCAGAGCATGCGCAAAGGTACAAATTAATTAATCTCACCTGGCAAACACTGCCATGGGCGGCAGTGCTTACCTCCTTGGTAAACATGGATCAAGAAGGACTGTCTGTGGCCCCCAAATATTGAAAGCCTAAAATCACAGGGCAGTTCTACAAGGAAAGAGAGGACAGGGTCGTGGTCAACAGACAATCAGAGTGAGAGGAGGTTATAAAGGAGGAGGTAGAGGCAGAGGATAATGGCAGACGAGAGATAGATCACAGGACCAATGTAGAAGCTGTGGCGCAAAAGGACATTGGGCTCGCGATTGTCACTTTAACCCCCAGGAAGGATGCGCCCCACCCGGCGACATGTCTCCTCCCCATCTCCTTTTGAGTACTCCGACCCCAACCCTAATCAAAACCAATTCGGGTGCCACGGAGAAAAGGTGGTACAGGTGACCATGAACAGACTGTCCAACTCAATGAGAGAAGAACCCATGACAATGGTAAAAATAGGAGATCATTATGTGGACCTTCTGGTTGATACCGGCGCTACTGTGTCATCTGTGCCCCTTTCCATGGAAATAACCCCCGGCGAATCCTCTATTGTCACTGTGGGAAGCGGTATTCCCATGACGGAGCCAGTCTTATACCTGACTAACATGAAAATTGGCAATATCTCCCTGGTTGATACTATGATTACTTCAAAAACTATACCCCCTCCTCTACTTGGCAGACAGACACTCTGCAAATTGGAAGCGATAATACATTGCACTAATAATGGAATGTTATGGAACTGCCTCAAATACGAATTCACCAGCTGCTAAATTTAATAACGTCTGAGTCTGCGCCCGATCACTCTGTGTCTGTGTTGTATTGCTGGCAGCTGAACAGTAAAATTGTTAAAAAAATGCAGGACGTCTTACAAAAGGTTAATGACCCTTGGGCACAGCTATTAAAACACCTGATAGAATCCAGCCGAAAGAATATAGTGACCCATTGCACGGCTTGGTATGCTCGTGAGGATGAGCTTGCATACAATTTACAAGCGCGATGTCACTTCGGAAAGCAGACATCGTTGCTTGTCACTCTTGTTTTATTTTTCGGTGTTGTGGGATTAGGAACATTAGTACATAGTCAAAGGGACCTTTTTAGGATGGGTTTAACTTTAGAACCACATATAACATTGGCCGTAAGACATCCGGCTAAGGCAAAGCAAATAGGAGAACTGATCAAAGAAGCCAAAGGCAAAAAAGTAACACATAGGATTTATATTGAAATGGACGGACAAAATTGCCTGATAGAATTTTATGGCAAACAGGAGGGCAGAATGACCTGGAAAGAGGAGCAATGGCCCGCTACATTTGAAAGACAACAACCGCCCTGAAAGAGCCATCATTTACTCACTTCAATCCTGGCCCAGGTACCGGCACATCTATGGGCCCAATATAAAAATCTTGTTGGAAAAGTACATTCTGCCCCAGTGCATAGGCTGCAGTTACAGAAGAACGTTGCCCTGCCCTGCTTAAAACTATAAAGATTGGCACCGTAATCATAAAAAGGGATAGAGGGAGTGATCAATGCACTATTACAGCAAGGGGTGCTGAAGAGAACACAAAGCCCCTGTAACACCCCTATACTCCCCATTCCAAAAGTAGGAAGACCCAACGAGTGGCTGTTTGTGCAAGATCTCAGAGCCATCAATAAAATTGTTATCCCTATTGCTCCAGCCTAGCAGTGCCACCTGAGCATCCTGGCAATGTCAGGGTTGCACTGTCAGGGTGCCAGGCTGGACGTGCCAAGGTGTCCAGGTGCCGGGGGAGTGCCAGGGTGCTGCCCTGCTCTGTCCCCGACCACCCGGGAGCCTCTAATAATCTGCAAGACCCCGCAAGGTGCCATCACATCTGGCCCACGTTTGTGGAAACCAGTGCTACATAGTGCCCTGGTGAGATATTGCAGGCACACACATTGATCCCCAGGCATCGGGTACAAACAGTGCCTGGGTATTTAAATGAGCCAAATGGATCATTTAAATATGCAGATCTGAGTCCTGCCTAGTGAGGGCTGGATCCAGATTGCACCAGGAGGTGCGAGTATGATCAGCCCAGCTCCTGGCATAGAGCCCAATTTGCAGCTCTCACACGATTCACCCACAAAGGGGTGGCTGAATCGCGCCCAGGATATTTACAGATGCAACATAGAAAGCATTGTATCTGGCTACATCACAACCTGGTATGGAAACTGCTTGGCCCAAAACCATAAGAAACCAAAGAGAGTCATCAACACAGCCCAGTCCATCGCACAAACACGCCTCCCATCCATTGTCTCTGTCTACACCAGTGTTTTTCAAACATTTTTTTCCGGGCATTCATTTGTACCAGCTTGCCGACCTTCACGACCCATGTTGGCCGATCTCCGCGACCCATGCCAGGCGATCTTCGTGACCCATGCCAACCGACATTTGCGACCCACCATTTTCTCTTACCTTTAATGCAAGATATGAGCCTGCTTGGTCGTCACTATCTCACTCCAAGCAGCTTCGCAGGAGGAGAGGGCTATGCACATATCAGGTGCAGGATTCAGCCAGTTCCTTTTTACCGTCTTCACCTTTGTGAGAAACAAAAATCCAACCTCGTACATGTAGGTTATTGTGAAGGACAAAAGCAACAAAATGCTTGTTTTACTCAGCCATGGATACTCTTCGGAGTCGCTACTCCAGAATGCTGACAGTTTCATTGACTTTTGCTGTTTTTCATGTACTGTCAAAGCTGAGTCGTAGAAGTTCAATCAAATTCATTTGGAGTCAGGCTTGTCAGTCTATTGACAGTTTCCTTACTATTACTGTCTTCTTCAATGTGCCGTAGCTATGTGGGAAACATGTAGTAATTTTGGCTTTGCACTCGCAATTGCCAAAATTTCAATGACTTGGAAAGCTGCAACTTCTTCACAGTGTCGAAAGCCACCATCATCCTTCCCTTGCAATTTGAGGTTCCGTTCATTTATAATTGAAAAGATGTCTGCAAGGCAAGACATAGTTAGCATCCAAGTTTCAGCAGCAAACGAATCAGCCAGAGAGGACAATTTCTCGAGGAGGAAAGCGTGGATTTCGTACCTCAGTTCGTAAGCTCTGAGTAGCTCCTCTGTTGATTGATCATTACGGTAACTCTTCAAGTGGATGAAGTCCACTCTCATTGGGATTGACTGGTCACTGTTTTGATTCTATGCTTTAATGTAGTCTAAAAGGTCAGTAAAAAAAGTATAGCCACCCTTCATTACACAGAGGATGACGATATGGTAATTTCCCATGACTTTCATTATATCCCTTGCCAAACGTACAGTTCTGTCCATGATTAAATCATGAGCAATATATACTCTCTCCAGATCATTTGAGTAATTCTTAGGGATGCAAAACAGATCGTGGTCATTAACTTGTTCATCAATCGGTGATCACGACACAGTCAGCCACCGGCATGCCGCAATCGTACTTTGACCCCGGGTTCAGGTCCCAACACTCCAGGGCCGCATGCGCAGTCTGCCCACATTGTTTTAGCTGGTGGTGGCCGTCATTTTTAAAGCTGCTCTCAGCTGGAATTGTTATAAGGCGGCTGTTGCGCGTGAATTCCTGTGATCGGGAACGGCGCGATGGCTGACTCCGTAACCCTCCCGACACCTAGAACATAGAACATAGAACAGTACAGCACAGAACAGGCCCTTCGGCCCTCGATGTTGTGCCGAGCAATGATCACCCTACTTAAACCCACGTAACCCGTATACCCGTAACCCAACAATCCCCCCATTAGCCTTACACTACGGGCAATTTTAGCATAGCCAATCCACCTAACCCGCACATCTTTGGACTGTGGGAGGAAACCGGAGCACCCGGGGGAAACCCACGCACACACGGGGAGGACGTGCAGACTCCACACAGACAGTGACCCAGCCGGGAATCGAACCTGGGACCCTGGAGCTGTGAAGCATTGATGCTAACCACCATGCTACCGTGAGGCCCCCTATGCTACCGTGAGGCCCCCAACCTGCCCGCGACCTGCCCACGGGTCGTGAACCCCACTTTGAAAATGCCTGCTCTACACCTCCGCTGCCTTGTGAAAACAGGCAGCATGAACAAAGGCCCTTCCCACCCGGGTTATTCACTCTTCCAACCTCTTCCATCGGGCAAGAGATACAAAAATCTCCAAGCAGCTTCTCCACTGTTGTTAGCACTACACTCCGTGTGCTTCACCCAATGTCTATGTCAATGTATTTACATTGTGTATTTATTGTATGTCCTATGAATTTCATGTATGGAACAATCTGCCTGAACTTTCCGCAGAACAATACTTTTCACTGTACCTTGGTATTCGTTACAGTAAATCTAGATCTAACCTAATCTAAGGGTATGAATAATGGATATGCTCCGCAGTCGCTTGGTCTGCGGTATCAATAATACAAACTCAGAAAAATCTTTTGGGTGAAGTCTCCCAAAGGTATCAGCAGGCGCTGAAGATTTCCCTATCCCAAGAAAGCATGGAAGGTGATGTCCAGGAGATACAAAGGATGGAGGTGAACGTTTTGGGGCATCAGCCCTCACGTGCTATCTCCATGGCCCGGACTGAATGCCGCTGCAGCTCTGGCCTCTGGCTGCCAAGTCGTGCGCTGCGGGCAAGTCCAGCTGTGTGCTACATGTGGGCGGCGGTCTCGGCATACCCACCAGCAGCAGGAAGGCCAGCGCTCAAGGAAGCCCAGTCAAAGTAGGGCCAGCCCCGGGACCGGATCTTGCATCTGGGATGATCCAGAAGAGGCAGAATAAGACTGAGGTGAAGCTGAACTGTTTGACAGTGCCCCATGCAGTCCCAGTCGATTTCAGATACATGTGAATGGTCATATGTTCCAAATGGACCTGGACACGAGAGCAGTCATTTCTGTGGTGGCGCAGAGCACTTTTGATCTTATCAAGCAAGGAGTGCATACGTGTCTTTGGCTAACATGGCGGCTCGATTGGCCACTTATACAGGCGGAGGACTAAATATTGTGAGGTCCACCCTCATGCTAGTGGCTTATGGGAGCCTGTCAGTGCACCTTCCCCTTATTGTTGTACAAGGAAGCCTGTTGGGCCACAATTGTCTACACCAGCTGCAGTTGGATTGGCAGCATATCCTCCAAGTGGGGACTGGCAGTTTGTACTGTACTGAGCAAATTCCCAGAGATTTTTCAGCCTGGTTTAGGTACCATTAAAGGGGCTATGGCTAAAATCCAGGTAGACTCACAAACCCAGCTCCGATATTTTTGTGCCCACTCTGTTCCCTTCGCTATATGGAGAAGGTTGAGACCGAACTTTGGAGTTTGGAAAGTTTGGACATTACTTGGCCTGTGCGCTTCGCTGATTAGGCGGTGCCGGTGGTCCCTCTAATAAAGCCAGATAAGACAGTTCACCTCTGTGGAATCTATAACTTGATGGTGGTCACAGCTTCAAGATTAGACCGTTACCCTTTTCCTCACATCGAGAATTTTTTGCAACATTGCCGGTAGCTGTATATTCATTAAATTGTTCATGAACAACGCTTATCTACAGTTGAAGCTTGATAAATCCTCACAGAATGCGTCACAATTAATACGCACAAGGGACTCTATGAGTACACCAAGCTACCGTTCGGAGTCTCCTTGGCATGAGCAGTCTTCCAGCGCATCATGGAGAACACCCTGTGTGGATTGCCGTGCGTTGCTGTTTACCTAGATCACTTGTTGGTCACAGGGGCCATAGAACAAGAACATTTGCAGAAACTCAAGGCACTGTTGAAACGGTTTTCCGAATATGGAATACACCTCCGCCATGTGAAGTGCATGTTTCATGTGAAATAAGTGGTTTATTTGGGATATCGGGTGGACTGAGATTGCCTGCCCCTGCCTGCTGAGAAGGTACAGGCAATCAAAATGGCCCCCACATTGTGGGGCATGATGAAACTTCGCTCTTTTCTTGGATTAATGAGGTATTATGGGTGCTTTATTCTGAATTTTCATCAAACCCGTGCCCCGCCCAACCCCTCCCCCACTTACTTTTGAAAAAGCCCTAGCCATAGGCTTGGGGCAAGGCCCCGGATACGGCGTTTAACAGGATGAAAAGGCGGTTGTCTTCTGGGATGTTGACACATTTTGACTCCTCAAAATTGCTCTATATCACGTGTGATGCTTCACCGTATGACACTGGGGCAGTCTTGCCCCATAAAATTGACGACGGCCATGGCCGTCCAATTGCTTTTGCCTACAGGACGCTGGCCGCAGTTGTAAAACATTATGCCCAGATTTAAAAAGAAGGTCTGACTGTCGTATTCCGGGTAAAGCGATTTCATCAATATGTCTATGGCTGTCACTTTTTTATCGTCATCGATCACAAGCCATTGCTAGTCTTCTTCTGTGAAGGCAAGGTGATTCCGCCAATAGCGTCTGTAAGGACCCAGCACTGAGCTCTGTTATTGGCGGCTTATGGATATTCATTCGAACACCGCCCAAGGACCCAGATTGTGCATGTTGATGCGAAACCTCCGACAGCGGACAAAGTGAATGCTATCCTGAATTTCATGGACTCTTTTCCCATCACTGCCTTGCTTGTTCATGACTGGACACAAACCAATCCTGTACTTGCCAAGGTGAGCCATCTGGTGCTGAATGGTGGCAGCATCAGCAGCTTCCAGTGGAGTTGAAGGCATTCTCCTCACAACTGTTGGAGTTGACCATGGAGGGTGGCATCTCCAGTGGGGCACCAGGGTTGTTTTTCTGGCTAATGGACAGTTGCTGTGCTGAAGGGCTTTCAAAACGGACATCCCAGAGTTTCCAAAATGAAGATGTTCGCAAGAAGCTACATCTGGTGATCGGAAATGGACACGGATTTCAGACGCACTTGACGATGCAGTGCTCGCTGGTTCTCCGGGATTGTGGTCTGTCAAACGGAACCTGTCTTTTACCAGTTTCAGATCTGGGGCAACTACTGAAGCAACACTTGATCACATTCGCTCATGGAGGTTGCTCCTTCATGAAATGCATCGAAAGAAGCCTGCGCTGGGACCTCTGGCTGTGACACCTCCAGTCGGTCTCGACGCCGCCGTGCCCGCCGTTTTGTCATCCAACTCCGAGATGGAGATGCATTCCTCGGAGGCCTTGGACACTGACTCCGTAGTTCAGCTGCCACCTGATGACCATCCACCACGTTGTTCCTGCCGCTGATGGCGTTTACCATTCTAACTGATTCAGCGCATCAGCTCCATGAGGACTTACCAGAGCAAAAAGACTGCGACGCCCTCTGCCTGCTCCTCCTTTTCCGTCTTATCATTCGTCAAGGGTCTTCGGACTTTCGGGGGGATGAATGTAATACCCCACACAGGACCTGCAGGATATTACTTGTCTACCCCCTGATCCTTGCAGAGTACAAGCTCCCCAGCTCGAGACAGGGTATCTCAATTACCCAGTGTATATAAGGTCAGCCAATAAGGCAACAATGAAGCAGGTAGGGATCTATTGGGGAAAGTTTGTAGTATTATCGAGGGTAACTGTTCCCATTAGTTTTATTCCCGGCAGGACTGTGAGCGAATTGTAAAGTGGGATAAAGCATTTAATGGAAAGCCTTAAGAATGGTGAAAACTGCAGTTTTGACATTGGCTCAAAATTACAAAAACTCTGGCGGGAGATCATAGAATTTACGGTGCCGAAGGAGGCCATTCGGCCCATCAAGTCTGCATCGGTCCTTTGGAAATTATTTGTAAATAAAACTTCATTCTTATCTTTACTCAGTGTGGCTTCCCCATGTCCTTATTAAAGTAATAAGAGGGGAAACTACAGAAATAAGATCAATAAGATTGATAAAAGGGGAGAGAACAATCAAAGATTGAAAAACAATTGTTTCAATAATATAACGGAAAGCTCGCTCAATTAATAAGAAAAATTATGGCATATCAGTGGACAATGATTAAGAGCAGACTATAAATATTCCCACAAAATGTAATGATAGTGCAAAAAGGCTAGAAGTCCCTTAATGAGTAGACAAATGAGTATGAAACTTGAAAAGAGGCACATAACAAATCTGCAAGAAATAAGCAAGAAAAGAAAACTGTTTCTCTTGGGTTTCCAATGATGGGGTGACACGGTGGTACAGTGGTTAGCACTGCTGTCTCACAGCCCCAGGGTCCCAGGTTCAATTCAGGCCTCGGGTGACTGTGTGTGGAGTTTGCACTTTCTCCTCATGCCTGCGTGGGTTTCCTCCGGGTGCTCCGGTTTCCTTCCAGTCGTCCAAGATGTGCAGGTTGGGTGAATTGGCCATGTCAAATTTCCCTTAGTGTCCAAAAAGGTTAGGTGGGGTTACAGGGATGGGGTAAAGGCATGGGCTTAAGTGTGGTGCTCTTTCCAAAGGACCGATGCAGACTTGATGGGCCGAATGGCCTCCTTCGGCACCGTAAATTCTATGATCTCCCGCCAGAGTTTTTGTAATTTTGAGCCAATGTCAAAACTGCAGTTTTCACCATTCTTAAGGCTTTCCATTAAATGCTTTATCCCACTTTACAATTCGCTCACAGTCCTGCCGGGAATAAAACTAATGGGAACAGTTACCCTCGATAATATTACAAAAATTGGCCCACGAAGGCAAATGTTACTTGGAAATCACAAATGACAAAATGGAAAAAGACTGTCGGTAATATACTTTACATGTACTATCAACGTTTTTTTTTTCTTTCGAATCTGTGTTGTTCCTTGTGTCTTAATAAAGCTCGTAGTCTCAAAAGTGGAGTAGATGCTTTATTGTGAATTTGTTCTGTCTTCAGAGCTTAACTTACAGCTACCTCAAATGCTGCCTGCCTGTGTCTTGCTCCATGTGTCTTGCTACCAGTTCTCCCTTCTGTGAAGTGTGTCCTCACTTCCTGTCCCTCTGTATTTACAGCTCTCCCATGTTCCCTCTAGTGCTTGCTCAGTTGTACTGCATCTACACAGATGTACACTCACCACATCCCCCTTTTTTCTTTACATATTTTCTGTACATCGTTAAAGAAAATTGTATAAAACAGTTAGATTACTTACGATATGTGTATCTATACAAGTGATGGTGCTATTGCATATTTTACAAAGCCAATTTATATTTATGAGTCCAATCTTAATAAAAACATTTATGAGTCCAAACTTGATGAATTTGTTCATTGAGTTTTTCCTTTTTCGTTGTTGACGTGGTGATATTGATATTGCAACTCCGTTGTGAATGTTGTCGGTATTCTTGTTATTTTAAGTAACCAATACGCCATCCCGAGGTATTTGAATGGTCGAACAACTGATGTTGACTGACATGGACTTTTTTCTGTGCTTGTGGTATCGATTAAGTGTGTCATCTGCCTTGAAAGCTGGTGTGCTTGCTTGTTCTGGAGCAGATGTGAGTTTGTGAGATTCGTTGTCATCCCATGGCGTGTTTGTAGTCTTGTCATTGTTTTGCAGTGTGCTGTGGCATTGTTCTTCATGTGCAGAGTTGTACCATTTTGTACAAGTCGTAGTTTCATTGTTGTTGCTTCTGTCTTTGTTGTTTTCATTGTCGTTCTTGTTGTTTTTGTCATTTCTGTCTTGGTTCTGGTCGTGCTTGTTGTTGTCTTTGTTATGCTTCTTGTTGTTTTTGTTGTTTTTCTTGTAGTTTTTGTTGTTGCTGTTGTTCTTGTTTCTGCAGTGCTGCTTGCGATTTTTGTTGTTATTATCGCGCTTCATGTTGCTTTTGTTCTTGCTGTTGTCGTTCTCGTTTCTGCTGTGCTTCTTGTGGCTTTTGTTTTTCTTGTTGTGCTCAATGAGTGTCCTGTGTGGATAATTTGAGTCATTGTCACAGTTATTGGTGCGAGTGTCCTTTGTGGTGTCTGTTACATTGAACGTTTCGTCTAGAGAATGGTGAGAATGATCTGATGTTGCATTGATGCTGGTGACACCAGTCATTTGTGGTGGATTTGATTCCTCTTCTTTGCTTCCTTTGTATTCCTCTTCTGGAGTCATTTGTGGTGGATTTAATTCCTCGTCTTTGCTTTCTTGGTGCTCCTCTTCTGGAGTCAAATTCTTCACGATTTCATTTGACGTGGTCTCTCTGGACTCTTGGTACTCCTCTTCTGGAGTCAAAACCTTCACGATCTCTATTGATGTGGTCTCTCTGGACTCTTGGTGCTCCTCTTCTGGAGTCAAAATCTTCATGGTTTCTATTGATGTGGTCTTACTAGACTCTTGGTGCTCCTCTTCTGAAATCAAAATCTGCATAGTTTCTATTGGCGTGGTCTCTCTGGACTCTTGGGTGGCCCTACTCTGTGCTTCTGTACAGACAAGCTGAGAACTGTCAGTCTCGCTGTGATCCTGTACCTCCTGTATGTCGAGTGTGATCACCTTGTCACCGTTTTCGCATGCAGTGGGTAGATTTACATTGTCTTCTTCTTGATTATGTGAGTTTGGTAGTCTTTCATAGTCTGCTTGTGGTTGCTCAGAGACAGTGGGTTGAAGTTCATGGTCTTGTTTATGCATGGTGTTCACTAGGGAGTGTTTGCTTGCTTCCATTTTGGAGTCTTTCAACGAGCTGTCTGTGGAGGCTCGCGTCACTCTCTTTGTGGAGTTTTTCATCATTCTCACTGTTGAGCCTGTCATTGCTCTCTCTGTGGAGTCTTTCTGTGCTCTCTGTATGGCGTCGTCTTCATCTTGGGTATTGCTGTCATCCAATGTATCGACAATCTGCCATGGCACCATGGTGTTGGATTCATCTACCACGAGTAGAGTCGTGTTGAGCTTTGCAACCGTGTTGCTGATGCTGTGATCAGTACTCAGCCATGCCTGAGTAGTATTGTTCGAAAAACAAATCATCTTTTTTAGTTTCAGATTTTTTTTTGTTATCGTCACTTTGGGTGGTGCAGACTGCTTGTTCCAGGGTGTTGTGAGAGTTATTTTCAACTGCTGGTGTAAGTTCAGCCGTTTTTCTGTCTTTTGAGGTAAGAAAATTGGGTTTTACAGCTTTAAGTATCTTGTTTTTAATTTTCGGGCATTTCCCTTTTAAGTGGGCATGGTCCGGATCCTCAGACGTCATGACGCTCGTGACGTCATGCGTAGGAATCGATTGCGCATGCGCAAATCGGCCTTCCTTTACTGCGCAGTTTTGTGTCCACTGCGCATGCGCATAACGATCCGCGACCAAATCTTTTTGAGACTGCGCATGCGCAGCTTCTGTTTCCTGCGCATACGCAGATGCAGATCTTCATCCTTTGACGCCCCAATACTGTAAAATGTGCTCTGATGCCATTTTACAGCGGATTTCAGCATTTTGTTTTCCTGAAAAGTTTAAATTACCCCTTCCTTTCGATCTGAACTGGACCTCAGCGTTTTGTCTTTGTGAAAAATTCAAGTTACTTCTTCCTTTTGTTCACAACTGGATTGCAGTGTTTTGTCTATGTGAGAAGTTCAAGTTACTGTTTCCTTTTGATCTGTACTTTTCACTCGCGATTTCTAGACTGAACCCTTTCTGTTCTGATAGTGATTGTTTGAGTTTTTCATCACTCAGTCCCTGTGCAGTTTGGCCTCTGAGCATACAGTGCTGTTCAAATTTCATACAATACTCTTCAAATTTTTTTAGTATTATTTGTAAGTTGTTGCTGTCTTCAGCTTTCGAGTATTTAAAGCCATTATATACTTTTCGAGCTTCATGTCCTGCGATGAGCAGTGCTATTTTCATTACGTCTGAGGCTGCTGCTAAATCATTAGCTATGATGTATATATCGAACACTTGTTTAAATATTTTCCAGACATTACTTACATTACCGGTTAGGTCCAGCTGAGGTGGGGCTCCAACCCACATCATCGAATAAACGAGGTCTTCCCAAGTCGAATGCCTGGTAGGAAGTTTTCTTGCCATTTTGGTCTTTCTGTATCTGCAGCTGAGTTGTCTTGTAGTAAGCGTCTGAAGCCACTCCTTGGTACCAATTGTTGTTCCTTGTGTCTTAATAAAGCTCGTAGTCTCAAAGGTGGAGTAGATACTTTATTGTGAATTCGTTCTGTCTGCAGAACTTAACTTACAGCTACCTCAAATGCTGCCTGCCTGTGTCTTGCTCCCTGTGCCTTGCTACCAGTTCTCCCTTCTGTGAAGTGTGTCCTCACTTCCTGTCCCTCTGTATTTATAGCTCTCCCGTGCTCCCTCTAGTGCTTGCTCAGTTGTATTGCATTTACTCAGATCTACAATCACCACAGAAGCTACACTGCCATGTGAAGATTATTGTGCCATTTGCTGCCTCGTTTAAAAATGCCCATCTGTCCTGTAGCAGGTGCTTCTGGGATTGGCCAGACGTGACATTATGAGATTGGCCAGAGGAAAAAGTGGATGGTGATCAGATATTGCAGGCTCTCAGGCGATTTTCCACTTCCTTCAACATCAGAAAAGCTTGCCCAACGTTACCGAGTGTGATTACTATTGGCCATTCACAAACAACATTAGGAATGTGGTTACACTGAAACTGCGCATAGAAAATGTTCATGCAGAGGGTTGTGCGCCTTTTTCTTAAAGTGACAGGAATGAGGTAGTTGTCAGTTAGCTGAAAGATTAAGGACTTTGCAGATGCAGGCATATTTGTGGGGTGGATAAAGATGTGGAGATTATTATGCCAATGACCAGGTTTGCTTGAGAGCGTGTTGAATACCCTTTGCAGCTGTCATGAGGCTCTGCTCCGATTTCTCTTTCTGGTAGTCCCGTTGACGCATCTGGAGACATTTCTACTTCAGTGCATCCGCTGTGAGAGATAAAGGTCCAATGAAAGGAAAGCCAGAAGGGGAATAAAACGAGCAATCAATCCACAACTGCCCATTCCCCAGCACTGCCAAAAGTGAAAATCTACCTCACTGATACACAGTTATATTTAAATGGTGTAATTTAAATACATATCATTACCCAGCTGGATTCCTCTTCATGTAGTTAACATATTTCTTTACATATTTCTTCAAGTTGATGGTATAGCCATGTGTGAGCTAATTTATCTGTTTGACCAGCTCTCTTATTACTGTTTTAGAGCCAGATGAGCATGAGTGGTGGCAGAATGGCTGCCCCTTTTTCCACCGTTTGGTTGACCACAACAGGTGTTTTAAAAGTGAATTTGCTTGCCCATTCAGTGTGTTTAACTGTTTAAATGCTGTGATTGCAAAATACACACACAGACAGGTTTTCTTGTAAGTTTTAAAAGAAAATGAAATACTTCAGCTTTTAATTGTACTAAACAACTGGGCCAGGATTCTCTGAAAACACGGCTAAGTGTTGACGCCGGCGTAAACACCGGAGTGTTACACACCGGCGTCAACGGGCCTCTTGCAATTCTGTTGCCCACAGGGGGCCAGCACAGCTCTGGAGTGCTCCAGCTGCCTAACGCTGCCCTGCACTGCTCACCTCGGGTCCACGCATGTGGGCGGCGATCGGCTGCGGGTCCGCAGGTGCGCGCGGCAGGCGCTTGCGCGCCGGTGCCATGCAACAGGGCGGAGCCACACAGCGGGCTGGCACGGGAGAAGGTAGGCCCCCCCCGGATCACACGTGCCCACCGATTGGCGGCCCCCGATCAAGGGTCTGGACGTCGTGGAAGGCCCCCTGGAGTCTGATCCCCACCCCCCACCAGGACGGCCAGTGCAGTTGCGGGTCCGAGCTCCCGCCGGGTGGAACCATACGGGAACCACGTCGGCGGAACTCGGCTGGTCAACCGCGGAGAATCACCGTGGGGGCCTCTTTCAACGGCCCCCGACCGGCGGCGCGCGATGGTGCTCGCGCGGCTGGCGCTGATTCTCCGGTTGCCAGACATGTCCCGACGTTGGATCGGCATCGCAGGCCGTCACGGCGTCAACGCCAATTCTCCAAGCCGGCGCTGGCTCGGAGAATGCCGGCCCAGATCTGTTAATATTGTTGTGATCTGTAAATATTATTGTGATATGTAAATATTATTGCGGTGTGTAAATATTTTGATATGTAAATATTATTGTGATCTGTAAATACTGTGATATGTAAATATTATTGCGATATGTTTTCCTCACTGATGCTCACTGTCAATCCATGGTCTTTATGATAGACAAGACAGCCCACAGCAAGAGAGATCCAAGAATGGAGGGGGTCACCCGGAGTTGAGGACCCCCAGTACAAGGAACAGGCCTCTCAGTAGGATGCTGAGGTAAGAGATCACTCCTGCGCAGAAAGCAAATCAGCCTCCCCCAACAAACCAGTATAGGTTCACCCAGTTTGCCTCGATCGCATGCAGACAATGACTATGGGTGAGCTGTAGTGTAGGAACCTGCCTTGTCAACTACTAATTAACTCTTCTCTATTCCAGTGACCAGCGAGAAAAGGCAAAGGACATCTTCCAGAGAGTTTAGCTCTACACACAGGCCATCTCAGAAGAGGATCCCTAGGAATTATCAGATGAAGATCTGTAACTGGATTGACCTGCACCCTTCACCAACACAGATACGAACACCTTGGTGGGTCCTAATTCTAGGTTTTGGGTCATGATCTGGTGAATACCTCACCGAGACACATCACAGTGGGTGGAGGAAGTGACATACAAGGTCCCTGACATTCAGATGACTGCTGGAGATCAGGCCTCTGAAGTAACCAAGTCCAATGATGAACTTTTGCAATTAGCCTGAAGAAAAATGTTGCTGCAATGACATGCAGAGGAACATACCTCTAACATGTATTACTGGAGTGAAGGATGGATCACCTGTTTGATGTTGTAGTGTCGGCATGCAAGTGTATCACAAACCACATAGGAAGGCCGGTGGTCACCTTGGTGACCAGGTCCAACAGAATTCACAGTTTCTGCTAGATTTGTGCTTGGACCTGCACTCCATCACTCTAGCCATGGGAGAATTCCAGCAGTGGCTAGGCGAGAGGAGTCAGATAACCTTGACCTACCCCTAGGTGCCACCTCTCCTCAATAAATCAGGGAGGGGCTCTCGAACACCCTAAGAGAGGAGGAGATCAGTGGTGTCACTTAATCTCATCTCAGTCAATTGCCTTTCGTTGAATATCAGAGACATGAACAACAGCACTTCCAATGTGAAAATGATGGTTAGACAAAGCACGTAAGCCTTGTATCTTGGCATCACATTATATGTCCTCATGAGAATTGTTCTTGGAAGGTGATAATCTTGATGCTGCAGCACTAAAATGTGTTCTTTGTGAATGTTCAAGTGTTTATCATGAGCCTGGAGTCTTTTAACCCGAGTGCACATTCCAATGGCCTTCATTTTATGACTGTGAGTTATTTTGGTTAAAGTATTAATGTGTGTGATGTCAGACATGATGTGGAGATGCCGGCGTTGGACTGGGGTGAGCACAGTAAGAAGTCTTACAACACCAGGTTAAAGTCCAACAGGTTTGTTTCAAACACGAGCTTTCGGAGCACGGCTCCTTCTTCAGGTGAATGGAAAGGCTTTCCATTCACCTGAAGAAGGAGCCGTGCTCCGAAAGCTCGTGTTTGAAACAAACCTGTTGGACTTTAACCTGGTGTTGTAAGACTTCTTACTGTGATGTCAGAGGTATGTGCTCATCCTGATGCTTCTGGCCAATAACGTCCGAGGATACTGCTTTGTTCCTGAATGGCTGCCTAATGCTGTTTGACATAATCCTTATGTCAGGTGAGAGAGCGGCAACCAATATGGATTTCATGTCAGGTAAAATCTAGCTCCTGCTAGCCTTCCTCCTCCCATTCCCAACTCTCTGTAAACTTGAGGTAATTCAAAACTCTGCTGCTTGCATCCTTATTTGCATCAAGTGATCACTGTGAAATCAGGGTCTTGGGTTCATAGAAAATTTTGAACTTTTTAACATGGGCAATGCGGAGGATTAATGTTATGAAAGTGATGCTCCGGCAAACCCCGAGTGCTCATTATCTATGAGGGGGAAAGAGTTATCATTGAAAGCTGTGTCAAACCTGATTGAGCCTCGTCACTCCCAGATACCAAGGCAATGCCGAAAGTCAGTTTGGGAGGCTTCCGACAAAGGCAGGGTAATAAGTTTTTGTCAATAATTACACAATAATACTACTGAACTACTACTCTGTGACTAAGATAGTTACATAGGTTTGCGTCCATGCTACAGTGTAACAGAGTAAGGCTTCCTAGTATTCCATGGGGCTCTGTAATCATGCATGATAACTGGCATTTGGAAAGATGCTGCTGTCCAGCTGCAGCTCCATTTCTGACAGATAAGCGAGTACAAATAGCTGACTTTGTTCTTATTATCGCCGCCCATCTAAGCTCCTGTCACATTGGCATGAGGGCCTCAATGTGTGCAGTAGTGTTCCTGCCTCTTGAAAGCTGCCATGAACAGTGACGTTTTCACTCCATGGTTGAAAGGACTGCATTTTCTGGATCGACCCCCTCCGTCATGCCTGCGCCATCCCCTTTCCCTTCCATGTCCCACCACCAGCCCCAGTCATGCCTCCGTCATCCCCTTTCCCTTCCGTGTTCCATCACCCTAACCTCAGTTATGCCTCCATCATACTCCTTCCTTCCTATCTTCCATTGCCTCCTGGGCGTAAGCCTTGGTGCAGCTTCTGAGAAGCACCAAAATCTGGCAGCACCACTGTTAGAGGTAGGCAAAAGCAGCATCTACAAACATCAAAGTTGCTGATGAAGTGAAGCACACCCGATGCTCGCCACTTACATATAGTCAGGAAACAGACTGTTTTAATTAACCACTGGCAGGGCATTTCATTTGGAGGGAAAAGGTAATTCTAGCGAAGTGGCTTTTTACTGAGAATTCATGAGATGTAAATGAAAGCAAATGTCGTTCCCAACACAGATCAGTGGGAGAGCCGACCACCCTTTAACCTGCCATCAAAGTCAGGTGATCAAAATCGAGAAACTGACCTTTGTCATCATTCCAAGTTTTCTGCCCGTGCCCACCACGATTCCCACCGCTCGAGGGAGCAGAAAATTAAGCCCAAAGTATTTTTTTGATATAAAAGAAGTTTTTATAACAACTGTCACTGAAACATCTTTTTACCAAGGAAGGAATTTTCCCATATTTTTTCAGTGTGTCAGGCTCTGACTGAAAACCAGCGTGTATCTCTCCGGCTGCATAGTCGGGTTTTTAGTCCGGATCTTGAGCCTCGCCGAAAAACAAATCAATGGTGGTGTCTTATGGCATCACTGTTACGGGGCGGGACATGATAGAGCTGGTGAGGCCGGCTCCACAGAGATTGGGACTCCTTTTAAAAATGGCACCCTGATCAGCGGAGAAAGGTGATGTGGTGGGGGCTCGCTAATTATGTTAAAACGCATGTAAAAAGCACTAAAATTAGGTTCTCGCCATTTGTGGATGAGAACCTCGTTACACCACCTGTGAGAGGCTGGAAAATCAGGAAATAAGATCTCACCAAGAAGAATCTTGTTTTCCGAATCTTGCGAGATTTTGGGTCCAGGTCACTCTTCTTGCTGATGGTAGACACGGGCACAAAACCCCCCACATTTTGTAGGTTCTACATCCTTGGATTTAACAAATTTGTTTGTTATCCCATTTAATTCAGATACTAAATGCACCATGGTATAATGGGTATGAAAACAGGAATTTATCAACGATTCTTGAGTAGTTTTTTTGTTGCAGACATTTTCTTTGTTCGAAATTGCTTTTTCAGCTTCTAATAAGATCCCCTGGCACTTCTAACCCACTTGATGCATTATCCTTTCAGAGGCTGGCACTGTCCAAATGAATGATCTTTTGCCTGATTTTGTCATATTTCATTTATCTATAAATGTTCAGCCCCCTGCGTATTTATTTATTTCAGGGCATCTCTGAAGTAAATTATCTTGCAGCATTGAGAAATGTATCAAATTAAAAATAAAGTCAACTGCTCGCATTTTGCAATGACGTGATTAACCCAATGCATAGTCTTGCTTTATGTACAATCAGATGACCTGGCTGAGCTTTTGATGGGAATCCCACTCCATATTTTGAATTGAGGACAGGCAGATTAATAGCAAGGTATCAAACTTCACGCCCCCAGTGTATTTGAAAGCTGTGTTAGTAATTTCGTATCTGTGGTTTCAGATTCCAAGTATGAAAACAAGAAGTCTCCCTCACTATTAAAACTTACTGAAAGGAGTTCTCAAGTTTATAAACCAAATTACTTGGAAATCATTTGAAAAACAAACTGCTGAGGAAAGACAAGATTCCCACTCTAAGTATGTGCACAGACAATAGCAGGCCGGAAATTGCAGACACATCTTTCATGTGTTCAGCAGAGCTGGCAAGGCTCCATTCCCCCCTTGCTTGAGACTGTCCCACTTCATTTTATTTTTCCACAATGAAATGTTAAGACATGCCAGACAGAGTGTGTCATAATATACAGTATATAATGGTGCACAGACAGGCAGTGATTGACACACAGGATGACCAATGAACACACAGAACACAGCAGCCAATCACCAGACAGGACACGACCACTATAAAGCCAGAGGGCACTAGTTTTCCCGCTCTCTTGGGATCCAGCCTCTGAGACAGTCAGAGCCCGTGAGCAACAACTGGAACATATACCATGTGGTAGTAAGATAGTATGGTCAGGTTGGCCTCAGGTCTCCAGTCAAGTCAGCATAGTATCAACCCACAGTTAAAGTATGTATGATAGTTGAGAGTTCAATAAAATCGAGTTGCATTTCTTCAAGTATTGGAAGCCTATCTCTCTCACTGCTGCAGTAAACACAGTCCTCGCAGACCCAGCTTACCCAACACACCAGAGTAAATCTTTAGCACTGATCCCAGCCTCTCTCCAACTGGCAGCAAATTTCTAAATATATAGAAACAAAAGTACCTTTTTTTTCCTTTTGGGACAGCAGGTCAAGTATTGGATGTGGATTTCAATGCAAATAGCCATTACTGTTGCTGTGGATCACCTGGATGCAAGTTGCATGTTTGAATTTCCATGCAAACAGCTTAATGCCTGAACTACAAGATATTAAATGTTGGCTAGAACTGTGGGACCCAAGAGTTTGCAGGGCTGTTCGCAGCAGTAACATCAGTGAGTCAGGTCACCCACCCACTGCTGGCTGCGCCAGATTTAGAGGCATCAATTGACTGGTATAGTGCACTAGCAAGCACAGCTTCCATGTTAGGTGCAAGTAATTTATTGTGGAGGGAAGGAAGGATTGAAAAGGGAGGCACAGAAGCTCTGTTACTGTTACCCCAACAATACAAGTTAGAATAGAATCATAGGATCCCTGTAGTGCAGGAGGCCTTTCAGCCCATTGGGTTTGCACCGATCCTCTGAAAGAGCACTCCACCCAAACCCACTTCCCCGTTCTATCCCAATAACCTCTTAACCTAATCTACACATCACTCTACCCTAAGGGGCAATTTAGCATGGTCAATCCACCTAACCTGCACATCTTTGGACTGTGAGAGGAAACCGGAGCATCCGGAGGGAACCCACGCAGACACGGGGAGAAAGTGCAAACACCACACAGACAGTCACCCAAGGCCGGAATTGAACTTCGGCTAACCACTGTGCCGCCCACATGTTCAAAACTTAGTGGAATATTTTAGAGTCGTTTAAAAGGACCAAATATACCACCATGCTTTGTTTTAGCGTTTTAACTAAAGATCAAATGTGGAGAAATGGGTTAACGTTTCTTTTCTGTACAAACAAACTGAGTAGAACCACGAAATTCAGCTATTGAAATAAGTGGGCAGTTGCTAACACTGCACCTAAGACAGTAAAAGATAGCATTGAAAAACTGCTAAAGCAATTAAAACCAACCTGAAAGACCCAGCAGCCTTGTAAAACAGAAATAAAGGCCAAAAGATTAGAAAGTGGAGTAAACATTTCCATAGGTAGCCTCAGCATTCTTGAACCTATGCATAACTGACCATACATAGCCAAACAGTATGAGAATGGAACATGTTCCTGCCAAAAGGTTAAAAAGCTTTTTGGGCAGTGACAGGTTGATTCACCCTGATGATGACTCATGAAAGACTGATCAATAATAACAACAAAACGGGCATTTATAGCACAATAAAACATCTCAAACCTCTTCATAACAGCGTTACTAAATAACACTTGTCAGTGAGCCACATAAGAGGGAAGATGATCTAAAGCTTGGTAAGAAGTCTTACAACACCAGGTTAAAGTCCAACAGGTTTGTTTCA
Organism: Scyliorhinus canicula; assembly: GCF_902713615.1. Taxonomy (NCBI): domain Eukaryota; kingdom Metazoa; phylum Chordata; class Chondrichthyes; order Carcharhiniformes; family Scyliorhinidae; genus Scyliorhinus; species Scyliorhinus canicula. Next base: position 88,203,096 of record NC_052151.1, on the reverse strand, counting down.
AACACGAGCTTTCGGAGCACTGCTCCTTCCTCAGGTGCTCCGAAAGCTCGTGTTTGAAACAAACCTGTTGCACTTTAACCTGGTGTTGTAAGACTTCTTACTGTGCTAACCCCAGTTCAACGCCGGCATCTCCACATCAGATCTAAAGCTTGGTCAAGGAGCATTTTAAAGGAGAAAGGGATGAGGGCAGAGAATTTTAGGGAGGAAATTCCAGAGCTAAACACCTTAGCCACCAAATGCTGAGCAATTTGAACATCAGAGATGTTCAAGTAGTCAGAATTGGAAGAGCATACATACCTTGGATGATTTGGGGATGGAAGAGAATGCAGAGCTTGAGGGGTGGGAGTGAAAGCAAGTGTATAAATATATCTTCCACTTTCTATGTCTTTTAGCTTTGACAGAGGGTAATCTGGACTCAAAACATTAGCACCCTACAGATGCTGCAAGACCTGTTAAGATTTTCCAGCATTTTCTCTTTTGGTCACCAGTTCATAGCATCTCTAAGGAGGTTTGGTAAATATTGTGAATTTGATTCAACACTTGATGATACTTTTCAAGACAGGTTGGTTTGTGGATTACGCAGTGAAGCAATTCAGAGGAAGCTGATCAGTGTAAGTGATTTAACTCTGAAAACTGCTTGTGGAAGTTGCATTCAACTTCTATGGAGTTAGCAAAAGAGAAGCTCCAGAAATAGACGGCTGGATTCTCCGCCCCGCTGTGCCACTTTTCTGACTTGACCCGCCGGCGGGTTCTCCATTACGCCGGCCGAGCAATGGGGTTTCCCATTGTGGGGCATCGGTCGGGGACGCTCGGGCGCCGGAAAAATGGAGAATCCTGCTAGTGGAGAATCTCGCCCGGGGGTTGGAGCGAAGATCCACAAAATTAATAGCTCAAGGAACAATCTGCAAAGGTGCAATTATGTCACCATTGTACACAGGTTGGAAACTTAGCGGGAAAATGCTAAAAAAAAATAACTAAGTGTGGGTATCGCAATGGTAATTGTGGCAGAGCAGCCGATGCGATTCGCACCAATTTCCTTGCACAAAATGACACTTCGGAATGGATTCTGTTGCCCGCCTGCCGCAAGATCGGCACGAGCAAGACGCGGACAATGGAAAAGTCCATTGACCTTGGCCGGGATTCTCCGGTTGCCAGACGGGCGCGGCTGGAGAATCCCTACCATAATCATTTTTTGAGAGACTTCCACCCACTGGGCAGGGTTAACCGAGCAACCTGCCCACCGCACGTTTTTCAGTGGTGGGGGGAGCGGCCTGCCACTGGCTGGTGGTGGTATCTTCTGTTCCCACCGTTGTCAATGAAGTTTCCTGTTGAATGCACCCATTACTCATGGGAAACCCCTGGCGGGGATTGCGCGGTCAGGCGGATCGTCAGCGGAAATTTCTAGCCAGTGGTGTTGATTTGAAATGATCCTTTATTAATGCTCAGACTTCAGCAAAGAGTTCTCTGGTTGATTTTCCAAAGCACAAAAAAGCTCAGCTTTGATGAGAGAGGTATCAGAAGAAAGAGAGATGGAGTAAGGTTGTCTTTCCGGTGGCAATTCCTCTGACCATACCAAAGCAGTATATTCACGCCCAATAGCTAGCTCACTTGGCCTCTCTCAAAGAACTCCAAAGACTTGTGTCTCCATAAAATTAGCTTATGTCCTTCACTAATGCAACATAGTAGCTGGTGTAAGCCGATGTTTTGCTTAAGAAAAGATCCTTTTAAAAAAAAGTCCAATACTTACATGCATACGTATGTTCAACCAATGATCTTATAAATTAATATTTTATGTAACAGCAGCCTATGCAATATCTCTTCGTATTAATATTAAATTCTTTAAGTATCTGAAATTTCTCCTCTTTCACCATGACCTGGGAATAATCTTGTCCCTTGGAAAAGACAGATGCAAAGTACTCAATTAATAAGGCAGCAACCCCTATCCCCCACTGCCTTCAACTGTGTCCTCAGTAGGCCCTAATCCTACTTTTATCACAAAAGGTTATTCTTCACAATTCTTCATAACTAATGGTCTGCTTTTGAAATTGTATTCTCAGAACTTGCATATTCCAAATATTTTCAATGATTTTTCAACTTTTTTCATTTCCTGACCATCCAAATAGCTGTAGTGCATGCCCTCCACAATCCCACATTGTTCCCTTCCCCTCCTGTTCAGTATCTACTTTCTATTTTCCTCCACACTGTAAGATTTTTCCTTATTTGAAAAAACTATGTAAATAGTGGTTGTGATGATATGTAGATAGACATGTAACGAAATGGTTAATCACAACACCTAGCTGTGACACTAGAGGGCACCACAAGATCACACTATATAACTGAGCTCCCAAAGGCTCTTGGTCTCTTTCCACACAGGAGTAGCTAGACAGCAGTAGTACAGTATAGTTAGATCACAGCCTAGACACCACGTGTTGTTCAGATACAGTTTATATAGCTATATCTCATTACTTTATTTCTAGAGTTAGTTCAGTAGAGTGCCAAAGTCATTTATTAGTTTGTCATTACTTAATAAATTTGTTTACTTTACATCGAAGACGCGTGCATTCTTCAACATCATCTGCAACCAGTAACGACAGATATTACTTTAACCAAGTAATACAGAGCGGTGGTTGTTATAAATCATAGGAGGAACATGTATTATCAGAAGAACACAACAGAATATGCTGCGTCTTTGAGGCATCCTGGCCTTACATGCATCCAAACAGTTCAGATCGAAAAATACAGAAACATGCGCAGAGATTGATGTTGGGCTCTCAGTACCAGCCGTACGACAATACCCCTCATTGCACAAAGCTTTAAGTTCTGCAAAAAAGAAGTTAAGATCTGCATTAAGTTTGGAAAATCCGTTATGCAATCTACCCATATTCAGCTTTGATAAAGAGTCATCCAGACTCAAAACATTAGCTCCCATCTCTCTCCACAGTGTAATGTTCTTGTCGGATGGTCTGATTTATATTACAAGAACGCTTGGAGCTAAAGCTATAAACGATTTATTAGCATTAACTGTGGGTCAACTACATACAAAACATCAGATGAATAACAGTATTAACATGCACAAGCAACCTCTCTCTCAGCTCTCCAGTCAGTCTGAGGTCACCTGACGCTAACATTCACTTATATACTAATGAGACTCCTACTGATGAGTTGATGAATTACAACACAACCATGGTATCATCTTACACAGATGCTGTCAGACTTGCTGAGATTGTCCAATATTTTCTGTTTTTGTTTCAGATTCCAGCATCTGTAGTAATTTGCTTTTATACCCGTATTCAGAGCTGGTTAACACCACCACAACCAGAGCAATAAAGGCAAATCAGAGGTTCGACTAATTCCAACACTGAGATATAGGACAGAAAGGTATCAATGTAGTCCCATTCCTGACATGGTTCAGGTTCTCAATGAAGTATTTCAATGATGAAATCTCTACGTACTTTATTGCCCGTATGTGTTTATAATTTGAACATCAATTTAATATCCCATCCACCATTGCCTGTCATTTGCTGAATGTGTTTGTATATTTCTGTTAATGCATAATTGTCACATGTTTCCATGTTTGGAACTTGATTACTTAGTTAATGTATTTTTTTAACGGAAATTACACTGAAATTCAACCTTTGGGCTTCAAACATGTTTATTGAACATGATACCATTAATAGATACCTGCCTGATGCTGCAATGATTCAATATTCTCAAGCATCCGAAGAAGATGCATGTGTTGCATCTCTTAAAACTGTCAGCTCTGGTGAACAACTAGTTCCTCCCTGCCTAAAATTTGCATAAGCTGTGATTCTTGTCCCAGGTAACAGATTCGTATTTACTTTGACGATGGCTTTGTCACTGAGAGAAAAAGAAAATGGATATATCAGTACTTTCATTTTGCAATGTTTATATTGGGCCGAATATATCAAACAATCACAATGTCAACATAGATGTCATGTTTCTATTGCTTCACAGCTATAATTACCCTGCTGAGTGATGATCCTCTTGAAGATGAAATACAAACCAGATTTAGGCAGCTCTTCCGTTTCCATATGAGCCGTGTGGGTGAGCAGAAAAAGGGGAGGGTGAGTAAAAGAGGCCCAAAACTGGCAGGTCCAGTCTGTCACTGTCAGGCCGAGCAAAAAGTGCATGTGCCTTCAAGCAGACTAGCTTCATTATCATTTCCTCACCCAGTTCAAGGATGGCACTATACTGTTGGACTGTGGCAATGAAACAATTAAAAAAGAATGACTCATCACCATCCAAGTTATTTTGGCCTGAAAAAAATCTACATCATATCCTGCTCTTCTGGAAGGAGGTGTGTGCAGTTCTGAAAGTCAAATAATTTGGTTTGACCCAAGAGTAATTAATCTCTGTCTGTGTTTATGTGAGGGACCCAAACACTTTGCTTGGCCCTCAAACTTACTTGTCTCTCTGTTTTTAAAACCAAATCAATCAAGATTCCCCATGCAGGAGTATCGTGGAATAAAGAGACAATGGAGTGGAATGGAAAGAAGCAGGATTGATAGTGTCAGTGTGTATTTCGACAGGCTTCTATTCTGCGTGTGACTCGTACAATCTCTAAGCTGCAGTAAAGATAATTGTCGCTAATGTCTGACCACTCTTCAAGCCACATTTCCTGCAACCCTCCACCCATCCCCTCCCCCCCCAAAAAAAATTGCTTTACTATGTATAACAGAATGAATACTGATGAGGAGGAAACGATCAGAGTCAAGGGCAAGAAAGACAGCAGTAAAAACATCCATAGATCAACTTCAGATGAATGTTATTGCTTTGTAATGCAAATGTGCGGTAACAAATTAAGTCTTGAGGCTGGGAAAGCTGGCGAGTCAACATGTGAAATCGTGCTGAACTAACTATCAGCTTTCTGGCTGAAGACTTTTCTTTCCCAAGATTGCCTAATATATGCAGAAAGTTTCAGTGCAGCTTATCACTAAAGCACGTATGGGCTGAGCATATGAAGAGTCATGCATGGAGACCACCTGTAGGTAAAGCTTGAATCCGATAGTGGAACAATAAACCAGAATCAACTGGGCAAACATGATAAGGGGCCTGTAACAAAGCCTGAAACTGAGAATCAATGCAACAACAAATGGCTCTGGCTGAAATTAGGGAGAAGATTAAAAGGGATACTGGAAGCCATTGATGAAAATAAGGAAAGATGCAAGTAAAGAGGCCAATAAAATAGCCTGACAATAATAGATAATGCAACGGCAGCAACACTAGATTTTGAGCCTGAAGTGAGCTCCTTGTTGAAATCTTGTTCTGCAGCACGTCAATTAAATTTCATTGGGAGAACAGTGGGCGAAGCTGGCTGAAGTATATGTCACATTGATGTGCGTTTGTTGACTAACCTCAGGCAAAAAAAAAGCTATGATTACCACTGGGAAATTGTTGATGCTTGTAAGAAGTTTTGTATTACAGCATGAAATAACGGTGTGGCAACAGTTCGTAATCCGGCCTAGGAAGGGGTCATTATTAAAAATTGTGCAGTCAGGATCTAGCGTCGGAGACTTCAGTGTGTTTTCACACAATGTGTGTCACAGTCATTACCAACTTAAGACCAAAGTAACAATAAAGAGACCAACTGGAATTATAACAATTCTCTCGTGTTTACTGGGCAACCTGAGGGACACATGAAGAGAGATTTGATTGCCAGCAGCTGGTGCAAAAACATTATAGAGAAAGAAAAACAGGGATTCTAAGTCAATAGCACAGTTGAGCCAGCCTGGCATGTGGCTAATCAAAATATTTGTTCAATATAAACCTTCATCAGTTAGCATAATAGTTGTAGTATTTTATGTGGGAAAATAACAGTGACTATCCCTATATCTAACTCCAAAGGAGAACCACATAATAATTTTCTACCCATAATTTGTTCAATATTTGATCACTTCAATGAATTTTGGTTAGATACTACGGCTGGAATTTTGTTCCCAAGATGGATAGTTCAAGTTGGGAAATTCCCTGACTAGACAGACTCGCCTTGATATAAAGGGCCGATTCACACACAATTTTCACCTCTGGGAGGCAGGGTGGGGTAGGGTTGGGCTGGCCAACCCAGAAGCAGATCGGAGGTGGCCATGTAGGCAGGCAAATGTCAATGTGGGCTGTTCAGAAGGCCTGCCTCATTTCTCTGGGACTTCAATGCAATTGTTTTAAAAGCTTTTAGGCCTTTTAGCCCTCACTCCTCACACCTCCGAACTCACCCACTCGTCATGCCCTCCATGCCAATGCATGCCTCCCACTGTTATAATTAACATAAGTTGCTACTGACCATAGATGACATTGAAAGACACTCCAGTCCTTGAAGTAAGTTGAAAGGATTTATTCAGTAACAACTAGATAAATGAGTTCGACACTCTCCTGATCTAACTCTAGTAACTCAGTGATAATGATTAACTGTACAACTGGGATCTAGGCCACATGTGGTGACCCAGCCTGAGATCTAAACTATTCTGGTGCTAATCCTACAGTCCCTGCCAGGAGTGAGAGGGAGGGCCTAGTGTGTGTTTGGTTTTATAACGAGTTGTGCAATGCCCTCTAGTGGCTATGCCACAGCCGGTGTTCTGATTAACCCCTTAGTTTCATGTCAGTCCACATATCATTTCACCCACCGACTCCCACCGGCATGCCTCCTCAGACCCTCATACCCCCGTGCCACTTTTATAGTTACTCACTCAGTGTCGAATATGAGCAGTTCTCAGAAGCCAAATGGATATGAAAAAAAAATTCCAACAATCTAATAGAGCTCTCGGTCATATACACCTGATCCAAAATAGCATCTCGTTCAAGAAAATGGTGAGAAGGATTGTAAAATACGTAGACAGGTTAGTGGAATGGGTGCAAATCATTTTTGCAGAAATATAGAACAAGGAATGGAAGAATGCACTCAGTGGATATTGCTGAACCAAGAGACCAAGACACTGAATCATATCAGGGCTGATTTTAATTCCAAGGGAAAGTTGACAAGAGGGGACCACAATCTGGGATAAAGGGTTTAGACATATTTTAATAGTCACGCCTTATGGTCAACTGCTTGCATATTTCAGATAGAAATTGACAACTCAACAGCAGGGAGTGGATGAACACTGGTTGGCCCAAAGACTAACATCAAGGAAAGGCAGTAAAGTGAGAATAGTGGTGTGATGAGTGGGCATTGCAAGGGTCTCTGTAACAACCTTTATGAGGCCCACAGGGATACACTAATCAATCTCCCTATGGGACTCGGAGAAGATAAGCTCCCCCTCCAGTGGGCGGAGGCCTGACCAGCTGGGGCTTGCTACCTCGCTCTGTAGAAGCCGGCCCGGATAGAGACTGACATTCTGGTAATCCCGAATTCTGTGTATGCTGCCGTAGCGGCATTCTTTGACCTGAATGAACTTCTATTTACCCACCTTCTCGGGCCTCCTGGGTCTTCATAGTCTTGTAAAGGCGAGGAAAGTAACCTCGGTCAACAGAGATTTAGATTTTCCTCATGTGGTCCACAGACAAAGGGCGGAATCTTGTTGATAAAAATGGCAAAGTGTCAGTCCTGGCCAGAAAAACGTAGTGAATGGATTTCTCACAGAATTTTATGACTTTTAAAGAAAATCTTTTCTCCCCACAAGAGTCACGCTGAGCTCTTGGAGTCCTTCCACTAATTCACTCGCCCGAGGAAAACTGGGGAGCTCCATATAAACGCTTCCCCAGCACTGCCCAGCACTTATTCCAGATTGATGAGCGGGGATGGCAGCATGAAAGCAAGTATCGAATTTCTCAGAGGGAGCCCTGACCAGACTCCTGGAAGGTATGCAACAGAGGTGGAAGTCCTGAACCCGCAATCGGGGTGGCGGCCCACCAGCAAGGTTTCCACCCTGCCTGGGAGGCAAGAGCTACCTCGTGAGAGGCAGCATTCTGCAGAGTGGACGGGCGGCTGTGCAGGAAGAAGATGAATGACCTTTGTGCGGCCAGTGTAGCCGTTTTCGAATATGTACTACTGTGTACGTTCCCTTGACCATAGAAAAATACTTTTCACTGTACTTCGGTACATGTGACAATAAATCAAATCAGAAATCAAATCAGATCAGACACCCCCTCACCCACCTTCGCACCTACAAGGTGATCTCTCAGCCAGACACCCACAGGTGCCCACAGGTGACAAGGACCTCCTACTCCACCCCCCCCCCCATGCTGTGCCCACCCCCCCCCCCCCCCCCCCCCCCCCAGTCTTAGCTCTGCTCCTCACATCCCTGCTTCCACTCTAGTCCCATACCCCATACGTGCCACTCCTCAGCCAACATCTGGACTGGCAGGACTCCCATCCCCATCTGTGTCTCCGCAGGACAAACATGAGCATAATGGGTATCAGAGGGCCCAGCCGCCCAGTGTCATGCAGGAATTCTGGAACCTGATCTTGCATGAGGAAAGAGCCCTTGAGGTGACCGGGGAGGAGCATGACTGTGCCAAAGTAGGGCAGCGAGCAAAAGTGAGAACTCCAATGACAAACAACCATTCCTCAAGCTTCACATGAGTAAACATGGCACATCATTTATTCCTCACAATGTATGAATCCATCTCCCTTCCCTTGCAGGACAATCAGATGAACAGCCCATACCATCCTTGCCTTCTGTCTGAGCAGATGGTACCATCATTCCAAAGCAACGAGGCCTACACCATGAGGGTGGTGTCCGCATAGGAGACCTAGGTGCAAAATGTGCACTCCAAGTGGAGGTTGGCTGCTCCATGGCCAATGGGAGGAACTCCATGGCTGAGGGATTCACCTGCATGGTGTAGGTGCTGGTGGGAAACCACGATTGTTAGCGCCAGAGGATGGCAGAGTTTCTGGATCTCATTCCAACTGGCTCTCTATCTCATGGATGTACATAGGGACCCCCAAGCACCTGGAGGGAAGAGGATTGGCAGGAGCACAGCCCAGACTCTCCACCCAGGGGTCCCCAGGATGTTTTGCTCATCAGACATCCCCCTCCCTGTGAGCACCACTCATCGAGGGCAGCACTGTGTTACTTGAGAGTACGCCTGACCTTCAGGGGACATCCAGCAAAGTCATCTCAGGCATCAGGGCATAAAGAACAGCAGATAGCCTCAACCTCAGTTGTGGATCGTGGGCAGACACCTAGATGTGGTGTGAAGGTGCGGGAGTGTGGGAACTGTAGGCACTTATTGGGTATGTGAACATAGGCTCTTGTTAAGATATCTCACCAATGTAAATAGGCAGTTGTAAATAAACATCACCAGATCCTCCTCCCTGTCATTTCATGGTGCCATGCTCTGCAAACCGCCGTGCACATTCGCCGCTTCATCCCTGTGCAGTGTGAGAGTCTGTGCCACCTCCGTCACTGATGATTCAGTGAAGACAAGTTGCTGTTGACAGATCCTCCCCCGCAATGGCATCAACACTCAGGCCACTCATTTCTGCCAGTCTTCTCCAGTGATGAGGATGCCATGGAGTGACAAAGTGTGGAGTGGCTGACCCACCCAGGCGGTGAGTTGGAGGAACAGACCAGGACTGAAGGTGTAGCAGGTGAGCGCTCATCCCTCGTCTCTAAACCCATGGTAATCCCATTCCTTGCAGAACACGTTCATTTCTATGTCAGCCAGGACTCAGTCATATTGCTGAGGATGAGAGGTCCTCAATGAAAGTCATCATCATTCTCCTGCAGAGTCTCAGCGCTCTGCCTATGGTATTGGGATCCATCACAGAAACCTATCGCTGGCACTAGAAAGCAGTCCCCTCGGTTGGCGATATCCTCACCCCTAGTCCGACTCATCCTCAAACATAGAGGCCATGAGAGCTTCCCTTGCCCGACGGTCCAAGAGAGCCCTGACTATGGTCCCAGGTCCTTTCCTCTTCTCCACGGTTGTCCTCACTACTCTCCTCATCCTCCTCCTCATCTGAGGAGATAAAGATGCTTCTCTATCTCCTCTGGGCAAACACTTGCATTAGGCGCATCATGTGGTCACAGAAGATCTGCATATTGATGGAATGGAATCTCATAAATGGCGCTGCATGATGCCAAGGAGATCACAGGGCCACGTGAGTGCAGTCTGTCAAACCCTGCTCTTGAGGCATGTCTGCTACACAGCTGAAGCCAATGGCCCTGGCGACTTGGCTCGCCTGGTCCCAGACCAAGTTGGCACAGTGGGCTGAACAGCTGACTTGTAATGCAGAACAATGCCAGCAGCACGGTTCAATTCCCGTACCCTCCTCCCCAAACAGGCGCCGGAATGTGGCGATAGAGGCTTTTCACAGTAACTTAATTGAAGCCTACTTGTGACAATAAGCGATTATTATTATTACATACATGTGGGCTCGTGCATAAAGGGCATATGTCACCTACCTAATGCATTTGCCTGCGGCTCACTGGGAGATGCCACACAGATCATTGGTGCTGCCCTGAAATGAGCCGCTCACATAGAAGTTCAGAGCGATGGTGACATTAAGGGCCACAGGCAGTGGGTGTCCTCCCATCCCAGCTTGCGGTGCCAACTTTTTCAGCACATGGCAAAGGTGGTCCACCGTCTCCCAGGACAGTGGCAGTCTTCTCTGGCACTGTGGCTCCCACATCTGTAGATAGGGGACGGAATTCTCCAACCCCCCTGCAGGGTCGGGGAATCGCCCGGGGCCGGCGTAAATCCCGCCCCCGCTGTGGCCGGAATTCTCCGGCACCCGGGAATCAGCGGGAGCGGGAATCACACCCCACCGATCGGCATGCTCCCCGTGGCGATTCTCCGGCCCGCGATGGGCCGAAGTCCCGCCGCTGACAGGCCTCTCCCGCCGGCGGGAATTGGAGCACCTCTGGTGCCGGCGGGATTAGCGGCGCGAGCGGGCCCGCGGGGTCCTGGGGGAGGCGCGGGCGATCGGACCCCGAGGGGTGCCCCCACGGTGGCCTGGCCCATGATTGGGGCCCATCAAACGGGCGGGCCAGTGCCGTGGGGCACTCTTTTTCTTCCGCCGCCGCCACGGCCTCCGCCATGACGGAGATGGAAGAGACCCCACCTACCGCGCATGCGCCAGTGGTGACGTCAGCGGCTGCTGATGCACCGGCTCATGCGTAAACCGGCGAAGGCCTTTCGGCCAGCACCGACTCTGGGCGGCGGGCGTCAAAGGCCGTTGGCGCCGGTTTTTGCGCCAGTCAGCGTTGCACAAACCACTCCGGCGCGGGCCTAGCCCCTAAAGGTGTGGGGAATTCCGCACCTCTGGGGAGGCCCGACGCCGGAGTGGTTGGCGCCACTCCGCTACGCCGGGAACCCCCGCCCCGCTGGGTAGGGGAGAATCTGGCCAGGAAGACCAACATTGGATAACCCTTGGCCGGTACAATCTCACATGGGGCTGTTCCCTCTGTGGTGCAGCTCCCTGTACAGCTAAGAGCCCCCAGGCTCCTCCTCCTCAGAAAGAAGCTGGTCCTGGCTACATGCAGTGACACACTTCTTTTTCTGTTGCCACTCTGTTGCAAGTAGTAGAAACGTGACAGGCTCCATGATTCTCCAGAACTATGCACTGAAAAGAGAAGAAACCCAAAGTAATCAGTGATGATTCCTGAGAAGGGCCTTTCCCTCAGTCCTCTACTCTTTAGGGACCTCCATCATGCCCTTCACCCTTAGTGAGTGCCTCCCCAATAAGACTCACACCTCCCCTCTCACACTGGAATATCTCCACTCTTGTCCCTCTCAATTCCACCAGGATAAGGGACCTTACATTCGAGAATCTCACCGGTATTTTTCCCAACCCCTACCCATTCCACCCACACCTTACATTAGGTGACAGAAAGCACAGTGTCTAACACTGTTGCTTCACAACGCCAGAGTCCCAGGTTCGATTCCTGGCTCAGGTCACTGTCTGTGCAGAGTCTACACGTTCTCCCCGTGTCTGCGTGGGTTTCCTCCGGGTGCTCCGGTTTCCTCCAAGTCCCGAAATACGTGATTGTTAGGTGAATTGGACATTCTGAATTCTCCCTCAGTGTACTAGAACATGCGCCGGAGTGGGGCGACAAGGGGCTTTTCACAGTAACTTCATTGCAATGTTAATGTAAGCCTACTTGTGACAATAATAAATATTATTATTGTTATTGAGTGGATTCGTGGGACCCATTTGCATCTTCACGGGGCACCTCAAAGGAGCCCCCTATCGGTGCATGTAATGGATGAGTGATGATAGACTTCACCATGAAGCCTTGTGTGAGGTTTACATCAGTGTGTCCAATGTATGTAAACTATTAATTGAGCATTGTAGTTCAATGCTTGGGTCTCAACTATTTTGTTGAAACCAAATGAACAAAATTAAACAAACTGAGGGACAAATTAAAAGGGCAGCCCCTGAAAAGGATACTGCCTGAAACAAAAACAAATCCCAAATGCTTGAGTAGGGTGATCATTGCTCAGCACAACATCGAGGGCCGAAGGGCCTGTTCTGTGCTGTACTGTTCTATGTTCTATGAAACTAAAATGTCAAATTAAAATGTGGTTAAAGGGTTTGATAAAGCACCCCGAGACCCTGTGAAGTCCACTGGGTATGGAAGGCCTCAGTGGTACCCGTGGATATCACATACTCCCTCTCTAGGGACACACGGCCACGAATAAAGCCACGGCCTTCGTGTTGTATATCTGATTGGCACTGTTGAGTTGCCAATGAGGGGTCAAATTGCAATCCAATCAATTGAATGTCTCCTGTGCAGACAAGGCCCAGCTGTTTAGAGTAAAGTCTGCAATGAGCATGACAAGCACATATGTAGCGGGCACCCTCATTCTCCCATTTCGTAGCCCTACACATTAACTCCAGAGCGACGAACTGGCTAGACACGTGCAATTAATATTCAGTAGAGCTCAACCCCTGGTACTCAGGGCGGTGCATGAGCGTAGGTTTCTGTGCACAGTTCAGTTGTGCTTCCCCAAGTGAGAGGGTCTTCATTACTCATGAGGCAGGGTTGCAAGCCATTCCCGAGGTACCCACTCTGCCCTTGCAGCCTGGCTGCTCATGGGACCCCTCACAGTTACCCCAGCACTGACCCCCAATATTCATCTCCCCCCACCCACTTTCCAGCTCCCACTAAGGAAGGAACTCTCTCTGCAGTCATTTGACCACAAACCCAGCAAGGAGGGCACAGGAAGTGATACCTGCATGCCAGCCTCAAGACCTCTTGAAGCAAGTGGCGCCCCAAAGTGAATGGAAGGTAAGGCCTGCTAGCGATCCCTTCCCCCCAGGAATAAGTGGCTGATTCCCAGCACTGGTCCCAAGTTGAACGTATCTGTGTCTCCCAGGTCCTCTCCGGTGCACCGGAAAAGTGAAGAGCTGGCGAGTCATGGCTGCCTGAGCATCCACCTATGATATTCCCCTCAGAGGTGAGGTTGCCAGGTTTCCACTTTTATAGTCCTGTTGTAAGCGCCCAGTGAATAGTCTGTAAAAAGGGTGCCGGTCTGGAGGGAGTGCTCGCTAATGACATACTAATATATTAAAATCAGGGACCCGGACTCGTACTGCGCGATTCGCACTACTCCACTGACGGGGCGGGGGGCTGGGTGGTCGAGAAAATTCAAAAAGCCAATCACGCAGGAGAGAATCACGTTTTGCAACTCTCTCCGGTCTTTGAACCCGCGCCGAGTTTCTCAAAGATGAAGAGAGGGTTCAAATTCATCCCCAAAATCTATTCCACCATTCCTTGTTGTAGAAAAGTGGACAAGCATTTGAAACCAGTAAAGAAACATGGCAATGGGGGAGAGTAGGCCAGTGTGATTAGAGATTGATTGCCCGAGCAAAATGTCATTACAAATACATTGGTCCACCTAACTTTCTTCTTTACTGTAAATTGCAATGATGCTACGGCACTTTAGCTAGATTTATCAGAACAACGATTGAACACATTCACATTGCCTCTAAAAACATTAACAACTATGAATGCAACTTTATCTGATTCTAACTGCATGTTTCTACATTTTTTTGACAGGCACATTGTTAGCAGCAATTTATGTCGCAATGAATTTTCTCACCAATGACTGAGACAGGCTCATGGCATTTTCACATTCTCATCTGTAGTCCTTGGTAAATTAGGCTGTTGGTGAGGGGATAACTAAGTAGGGATTACTGGTATTTTGCAGCAGGAATGAAATCTTCCCTGGTGAGAGATTAGTGAAAGAAACGTCAGGTGAACCTAGAGCTTAGCATCAGTAGGAATAATTGAAACATCAGTACTGAAATTCTCACTTATTTATTTTACTGTGTCTTTAGCTTAATTTATGGCATGTTTTTGTTGTTCAATACTGGAGCAGTTTAAACCAGTTTATTTACTGCTTTACTTGTGGGCTGCTGTAAGTCAGTGATAGTTTAATTAATTGCGTGCATAAGTGGTGTGATTAGATGTTCTCAGTTTGGCAGATCAGCTACAATAGAATTTCAGACGAGTTACAGGATCATGTTTTCATTTTTTAAAATTAATCTTGTTCTGAAAGAGCTATTGGAGTGCAAACGTTCAACGTGTGGGGTTAGCCAGCAAGAGTTCAGTCGCAGAACTCGAGTGCATCCTTGAGGTTCGGCTGGCTTTAAATTATACTTCCAGGGCTAAGCAATGTGTATTTCATTTTATTAAACTTTGAAGCGAAAACTTTTGAGTTGTTACAGATAAACAGCTGAAGACTGTGATGTGAATCTGGGTGATCAAGGATGCTTCTGGTTTATGTTTCTTCAATGACAGCAAATACAACAAGTGTTTGATTTCTTGTATGTGAGCTCAAAGTTACTGAAATTCAGGAACATCTGACAAAATCCTGTCATATTCAAGTGGCTGAAGAATTGTTGGAATGCACAATCCAGGAAACACACCATTGAATGAAGAAGTGACATGGGTGACCATCCACTGGGATATGGTAAGTAGACAGGATCAAAGTCCTGAGAGCGACAAGTGGTGCTGAATATGGAAGGGGGGGAAAAGACTGAGGAGGTAGAAAGAACTGGAAAATGGGCATTTGGTGTATTTTAAATAATAATAGCAGAAGAAGACGGTTTAACAGCTTCAAGCGTCATAAGTAGAATAAATTGATTGCCCACCCAGAGGCCATAAGTTAATTAAGGACAGCCAGCATGGATTTGTAAGACAAGCCATGTCTGAAAAATGTGAGCATTTACTTTAAAGAAATAATGAAAGTTTGGATTTTCAAAAGATGTTTCATAATCACAGAATTGTTATGGTGCACAAGGAGGTCCATTGTGTCTGCACCAGCTCTCCAAATGAATAATTCTCTTGCATCAGCTCCCCCACCTCTCCCTGTAAAACTGCACATTGTTCCTTTTCAGATATCAGTACCTTTTCAATGCTTCCATTGAACCGGCCTCCTCCACAGCGTCAGGTAGCGCATTCCAAATCCTAGCCACTCGTTTCTCCTTGTATCATTTTTGCTTATTTTACTAATTAATTTAAATCTGTCCCCTCACCTTCTCAATCGTCTCACGAGTGAGAACAGTTTCTCCTGATCTACTCTGTCATTAATTTGAATTCCTCTATCAAATCTCCTCTCAGCTTTCTTTCTCCAAGGAAACTAATCTGACTTCTCCATTCTATCTTCATAACTGAAGTTCCTCATCCCTGGAACACTTCTTGTGAATCTTTGCTGGACTCTCTCCAATGTCTCCACATTCTTCCTAAAGTGCGGCACCCAGAACTGAACGCAGTACTTTAGCTGAGGCTGAACTAGTGACTCATACAAATTCAATACGAGACCTTGCTCTCGTACTCTGTGATGCTATTAATAAAGCCCAGAATACTATATCCTATAGTAACTGCTCTCTCCACCTGTCCTACCACTTTTAGTGATGTATGCACATGTACACCCAGATCCCTCACTCCTGCAAATCCTTTAGAGTTATACTCTTTCGTTTATATTGTCTTCAAGACAGGATTTACTCCCCTTCGGGAGCAAGTGGATGTATTAGCGATAGGCAACATGGTTTTGTGAAGGAGAGGTCGTGTCTCATTAACTTGATTGAGTTTTTCGGAGAAGTGACAAAGATAGTTAATTAGGTAGGGTAGTGGATGTTGTCTACATGGACTTCAGTAAAGCCTTTGACAAGGTCCCTCGTGGCAGATTGGTACAGAAGGTAAAGACACATGGGATCATAGGTAAGTTGCTGGGGAGGGGGTGGAGTAGTGGTATTGTCACTTGAATAGTTAACCAGAGACCCAGAGAGATAGAATCATAGAATTTACATTGCAGAAGGAGGCCATTCGGCCCATCGAGTCTGCACCAGCCCTTACAAAGAGCACCCTACTCAAGCCCACGTATCTACCCAAATCCCATAATCCAGTAACCCCCACTTAACCTTTTTTTGGGCACTAAGGGCAAATTAGCATGGCCAATCCACCTAACCCGCACATCTTTGGACTGTGGGAGGAAACCGGAGCGCCCGGAGGAAAACCACGCACACACGGGGAGGACGTGCAGACTCCGCACAGACAGTGACCCAGCCGGGAATTGAACCTGGGACCCTGGAGCTGTGAAGCAACTATGCTATCCACTGTGCTACTGTGCTGCTCCAATACACCCCATATGCTCTCTCTCTCATCGTTCCATGTTTCTTTACTTGCTTTAAATCTTTATCCAACAAGGAATGGTGGAATAGACTCTGGAGAGATGTTGAACCCTCTCTCTCCATCCGTGAGAAACTCAGCGCAGACTCCAGCCTGGGAAACTCATTTTAATATATTAGCATGTCATTAGCGAGTACTCCCTCCAGACTTCACCCTTTTCACAGAATATTCACCAGGCACTTATGACAGGACTGCAGATGGTGAAATTTGAATACAATCATTTGAAAATCTAACAATGACCATGGAACCACGATTCCCGGCTTGGGTCACTGTGCGGTGTCTGCACGTTATCCCTGTGTCAGCGTGGGTTTCCTCCGGGTGCTCTGGTTTCCTCTCACAAGTGCCAAAATAGCACAGTGGGCTAATCAGCTGGCTTGTAATGCAGAACAATGCCAGCAGCGCAGGTTCAATTCCTGTACCGTCCTCCCCGAACAGGTGCTGGAATGTAGCGACTGGGGGCTTTTCACAGTAACTTCATTGAAGTCTAATTATGACAATAAGCGATTATTATTATTAAGATGTGCTGTTAGGTAATTTGGACATTCTGAATTCTCCCTCTGTGTACCCGAACAGGTGCCGGAGTGTGGCAACCAGGGGCTTGTCACAGTAACTTAATTGCAGTGTTAATGTAAGCCTACTTGTGACAATAAAGATAAAGATTATTATTATTGTCGATTGTCATAAAACCCCTTCTGGTTCACTCATGTCCTTGAGGGAAGAATTCTACAGTCCTTACCTTGTCTGGCCTACATGTGACAGCAATGTGGTTCACTCTTAACTGTCCCCCTCAAGGCCAATTATGGAGAGGCAATGAATGCTAGCACAGCCTGCGACGCCCATGTTCCATGAACAAATTTTTTTAAAAGTTGGCAAGATGGATACAGAACTGGCTTGTCCATAGAAGACAGAGGGTAGCAGTGGAAGGGTGCTTTTCTGAATGGAGGGCTGTGACTACTGGTGTTCCGCAGGGATCAATGCTGGAACCTTTGCTGTTTGTAGTATGTATAAATGATTTGGAGGAAAATGTAACTGGTCTGATTAGTAAGCTTGCGGATGACACAAAGGTTGGTGGAATTGCGGATAGAGATGAGGACTCAGAGGATACAGCAGGATATAGATTGGTTGTAGACTTGAGCAGAGAGATGGCAGATGGAGTTTAATACGGTTCAAATATGAGTTAACGCATTTTGGAAGACTAATACAGGTGGGAAATATACAGTAAATGGCAGAACCCTTAAGAATATTAGGCAGAGAGATCTAGGTGTACAGGTCCACAGGTCACTGAAAGGGGCAACACAGGTGGAGAAGGTAGTCAAGAAGGCATATGGCATGTTTGCCTTCATTGGCCGGGCAATGAGTATAAAAATTGGCAAGTCATGTTGCAGCTGTATAGAACCTTGGTTAGGCCACACTTGGAAAATAGTGCTCAATTCTGGTCGCCACACTACCTGAAGGATGCGGAGTCTTTGGAGAGCGTACTGAAGAGGTTTACCAGGATGTTGCTTGGTGTGGAGGGCATTAGCTATAAGGAGAGTTTGGATAAACTTGGTTTATTTTTGCTGGAACAACGGAGGTTGAGGGGGGGACCTGATAGGAGTCCACAAAATAACGAGAGGCATGGACAGAGTGGATAGTCAGAAGCTTTTTCCTTGGTGGAAGAGTCAATTACTAGGGGACATAGGTTTAAGGTGTAAGGAGCAAAGTTTAGAGGAGATGTGTCAGGGAAGTAGTGGGAATCTGGAAGCCGCTGCTGGAGGAAGTGTTGGAACAGATATGATAGTGACATTTAAGGGGTACCTTGGCAAATACATGAATAGGATCAGAATAGAGGGATACGGACCAAGAAGGGTTTAGGTTAGGCGGACAGCATGGTCAGCGCAGGCTTGGAGGGCTGAAGGGCCTGTGTTGTACTTTTCTTTGTTCTTTGTTTCACCATGTGCTTCCTAACAAAATGAATCACCTTACACTTCTCAGCATTGAACTTCATCTGCCACTTGTCCTCCAATTCCACCAACTTGCCTGTCCGTTGAAGTGCTACACTATCCTTCTCACTGTTCACAATGCTTCTAGGTTTTGTATCATCCACAACTTTTGAAATTGTCCCCTGCACACCTAAGTCTAGGACGTTAATATATATGTCAGGAAAAGCAAGGGTGCTAACACTGACCCCTGGGGAACTCCACTCCAGTACAAAAATGTCCGTCAATCACTACTCTGTTTCCTGTTGCTTAGCCAATTCAGTATCCAAATTGTTACTCTCCATTTTATTCTATGAGCTATAACCCTAACTATTGTGTTGCACTGTATTAAACACCTTTTACAAATCCATGTATATCAGATGCACAGAATTAACCTCATCAACTGTCTCAGCTCCTCTTCAAACAATTCCAGCAAGATAGTTAAATATGATTTTCCTTTAAGAAATCCATGCTGGCTTTCCTTAATTAAACTGCATTTGTCTGCATGGCTATTACCTTTGTCCTAAGTTATTGTTTCTAGAAGTTTCCCCACCACCAGTTAAACTGACTCGCCTGGGCTTATCTTTATACCCTTTTTTGAACAAGAATGTAATGTTTGCAATTCTCCAGTCCTCCAGGACCACCTCTGAGTCTAAGGAAGATTGAAAGATTATACCCAGTGCCCCAGCAATTTCCTATCTCACTTTCCTCAGCATCGTTGGATGAGTCTGAAATGATCCCAATGCCTAAGGAACTGCATAGGAGGCTTACTTATAATACCAAGGAACATTACATTCTTAAAATAGATAGGAGGGCAGCACAGTGGCACAGTGGTCAGCTCTACTGCGTCATGGAGCCAAGGTCCCAGGTTCAATCCCGACTCTGAGTCACTGTCAGTGTGGAGTTTGAACATTCTCCCCGTGTTTGCGTGGGTTTCGCCCCCACAACCCAAAAGATGTGCAGTGTAGGTAGATTGGCCACGCTAAATTGCCCCTTACTTGGACAAAATGAATTGGGTCCTCTAAATTTATTTTAAAAGAGATAGGAAATTGTTTAAGGACAGAAAATGAAGTGTAATAACTAATTAATGTGTCTGCAGCTGAAAGAATGTAAACTGCAGTATACCCCAGGGATCGATGTTAGGACCATTTATTTCCTCAATATTTATTGATGAATGGATTGGAGCACAACATCATAATTTACAAGTGGCACAAAATCAGGGGGAGCGATGATTGTTAAAAGGACTTTCTGCAATTAAGTCAATCAGATAGAAGTCAGATAAAATTTGTGAGAAATTTGAGGCCGCACATTTTAGGAGGAAAAGTTAGGAAAGAATATATATGCTGAGGACCCGGGTTTGATCTCGGCCCCGAGTCACTGTGTGTGTTGAGTTTGCACATTCTCCCTGTGTCTGCGTGGGTTTCACCCCGACAACACAAAGATTTTTTAAAAATCATCTTTATAGTCACAAGCAGACTTACATTAACACTGCAATGAAGTTACTGTGAAAAGCCTTGTGCAGGGTAGGTGGATTGGCCATGGTAAATTGTTCCTTAATTGGGAAAAAAATAATTGACTACTCTAAATTTATTTAAAAAAAGAAAGAATATATAATAATTATAAAACTCTATGGGAAGCGAAGAAACAGAGAAACGTAGGAGTTCACAGATGAAATCTTTAAAGAATAAAGGGCACAATTCAGCCACCACCTTGCACCTGGCATGGATCTGGGCGCATCAGTGGAATGGGAGGAGTTGGAAAAAATCGGAGCTCGAAACATTTTGCGATTCATCTGACCCGCTCCCAATGTTGAGTTCCGAAAGATGCCCAAAATTAGCAAGAATCTCATTAAGCCTAATTTGCATTAATTTCAATCTCATTAGCGAGATTGAAGTCAAATTCCACCATCCTACCGCCACACCAGCATCACACACCCACCTCCGCACCCCCCCCCCCCCCCCCCCCCCCCCCCATCCTCTGTGAGTTTTAACGGAAACAGTTAATCGGTTCTGCTGAAGTGTTCGGAAATCCAGTAGGGGCATCAATTTTGCAAGTGGGTACCAGTACAGTCCCCAGTACGTACCAGCTGACTTCAATCAGTACCTAGATAAAATCAAGTTACTGTGGATGCTGGAATCTGAAACAGAAACAGAAAATGCAGGATACACTCATTTGATCTGACGGCATCTGTGGCACGTTAAGAGAGTTCAGGCAGAAGAGGTAAGCATTGTATCAAAGGACAACTTGGAACAGGGAACAGATGAACCAAGTGAGGTGAGGTAGGGGGAGGGGAACAATGATGAGGGGAAAACTGATTGATGGAAGAAATGAAAATAAATTGATAAAAATAAAAATAGGGTGATGATGGAGGAGAGAGTTCACAGTCTGAAGTTCTTGAACTCGGTAAGTCCGGAAAATGAGGTGCTGTTCCTCCAGTTTGCATTGGGCTACACTGGAACATTACGGAAGGACATGTGGATGCAAGAGCAGGAAAGTGAGTTAAAATGGCAAGCGACAGGAAGGCCTAGATCCTGCTTTTGGACGGACCAAAGGTGTTCTGCAAAGCGATCACACATTTTGTTTCTCCAATGTGGAGTAGACCGCATTGGGAGCAACAAATGCAATAAACCAGATTGAAGGAGGTGCACATAAAGCGCTGCCTCACCTAAAATGAGCGTTTAGGCCTCTTGGATGGTGATCAGGGAAAGGTAAAGGGGCAGGTGTTGCACGTTCTGCAATTGCATGGGAAGGTGCCATGGCCATAGGAAGATGGTGAGGTGATGGGGGTGATGGAGGAGTGGACCAGGGTATCCCGAAGGGAACGGTCCCTGCACAATGCTGACAGGGCAGTGAGGGGGAAGATGTGTTTGGCGGTGGAATCATGCTGAATCATCTTACAGAACTGGCAGAGGATGATCGTTTGAATATAGAGACTGGTGGGGTGAAACATGAGGAAAAGAGGGCCCTTATCCTGATTCTGGGTGGAACAGGAAGGGCTGAGAGCAGAGGTGCAAGAGATGGGTCAGACATGGTTGAGAGCCCTTTTAACCACAGTGGGTGGGAAACCACGATTAAGGAAGAAGAAAGAAATGTCAGGCGCACCATTTTGGAAAGCGGCATCATTGGAACAGGTGTGCCGGCAGCGAAGGAATTGGGAGAATGGGATTGAATCCTTACAGGATGTGGGGTGTGAAGAGCTGTAGACCAGGTAGCTGTGTGAGTCAGTGGATTTAGTAACTTGAGTAAACCAGCGTTAGTGGGACAAGGATTTATGGAACTATGTACAGTACTCTACCCATGGCAGTAACTCTCTCTCAATGCAGACCTTGTTGGGACAGCCTACAGCTCTGGACCCTGCTTGAGCAGGCTTTTATGTGTAGGTCTTTAATAACCTCCAGCTATGTGGACTTCGCACCCTACCTGGGAAGCTCCACAAGTCCCACAGGGAGATCGACTCTCTTTAGTTTCCTTGTGGGGGTTATGACGTGGGCTTGTATGGATACTATTGGACAGTCTATCCCCAGAAATGGAGATAGAGAGGTCAAGGAAGGGAAGTGTCCGAAATGGACCATGTGAAGGTGATCGACGAATGGAAATTGGAAGCAAAATTGACACATTTTTCCAGGTTCTGACAGGAACATGAAACGGCACCGAAACAGTCGTCAATGCACCAATAAAATTGACTACAGCTCCGCATTCAGCACCACAATCCCAGCCAAACTCATAGCAAAACTCCAAAACTTAGGACTTGGCTACTATGTACATACTGTGTACGTTCCCTTGGCCGCAGAAAAATACTTTTCACTGTACTTCGGTACATGTGACAATCAATCAATCAATCAATTAATCAGCACACACCCATGTTCCAGCGCCGCAACTCAGGGTTCCCTCGCTTCCACTCCACTCCACACCACTCCCCCCCCCCCCCCCCCCCCCCCAGTTTGTAGCGGTATTTGTTAATTAGAGAAATATTGTCCAGCAGGACACCTCTTTATATAGAGGAAAATTCCTTTCAGCATTCTTCTGCCATCCTTACCTGCGTGGAGCATCAAAGGGGATTTCAGGGTAGGTCTGCATAGCAAATTTACAAGGGGTTTCCCACTGCAGCAATTTCAAAAGGCATCGTCATTAAGGATCGGATCTGAGGTGCACAATTTTACAAGTCACTGTAGTATTTTAGCCGAATAAAGTTTAAATTATTTCCACTTACCTTACACTTACAGACTTTACATTAAATTAACTCCACAAAGTCTGCAAAATATAACGTGTCCCCATAAAGGAGATTTAATTGTTCCAATAACTGTATGAAATTCCCAAGATGGCTCCTGCAGCTTAATGGCTTTCATATCAAGTCTATGGAAAGGACACGTTGAAGATTCATCAAGATGATAGGAGGATTAAGGTGTCTTATTTTTGCAGAGGGACGAAAGAAACTGGTGTTCCTTTCATTAAAACAAAGAAGCATAAAAGGAGATTTGATTGTTGTTGTCAAAATGATGAGAGGTGGTTTTTATAAAGTAATATTATAAAGCTTATTTGCACCAGTGGTTAATAGTAGTGCATAAGATCAGCATTGAAAGAATGAATGGAAAAGTAAGAAGATGGGAAAGGTAAAAGATGGTTTCTTTACCCCGGAGAGTCATTAGGATTTATAACACTTTGGCTGAATTACTGTTGAACATGTTATATTACGATTTTGTAATATATATATTACTCTTTTTGTCTAGTCAAGTTGTTGAAATATAGATGTCGTCTTCCAGGTGATAACAAAATAATTGAATGAGTTATATGAAATAAACTAGTGATTTATTTTTACTTCAATACTGAACTAGTAAATAAACAAATAACAATAGATTAAGCTATTAAATAAGATAATGCTATACACTAAGATCTGTTAACTTCTCTCTAGCAGTTTCCTTTCTGTACTCTCCACACTTCTAACACACTCTCCTTGAGGAAAGAGTGGGGAAACCTTTTTATAGGTCTTGGAAGTGGGGCCATCTAGTGATCATTTGCCTGTACTTGCTTGACATTACTTGATCATGTGTTACTACATACTGAGAGCACTACAGAACATTGAATCCAGAACAGATTTTCAAACAGAAATGAGTAAAAGGGCATCAGGGTAGCAAAGTTGTTAGCACAGTTGCTTCACAGCTCCAGGGTCCCAAGTTCGATTCCTGGCATGGATCACTGCCTGCGCGGAGTCTGCACATTCTCCCAGTGTCTGCGTGAGTTTCCTCCGGGTGCTCTGTTTTTCTCCCACAATCCAAAGATGTGCAAGTTAGGCGGATTGGCCATGCTAAATTGCCTTTAGTGTTGGAAAAGGTAAGGTGGTGTGACTGGATTATGGGGATGGGGTGGGTGTGTGGGCTCAGGTAGAATGATTTTTCCAAGCGCCGATGCAGACTCAATGGGCCGAATGGCCTCCTTCTGCAATGTAAATTCTATGATTCTATAAGAAAATTATATTTTTTGGAAAGAAATTGGGGAGGGGCATACGATTGGAATTAAATGGAAAGCTCATTCATTGGCTGTTTTCTGCATTGTTGAAATATTCCATGATGGTGAATTTCCCGATCATCTGGTACACATGGCAATTAAGCCAAAAGGCTGTAGAAATCACTGAGTCATGTCCTGAACGTTGTGTGTACTGTTTTCCAGGTTTTCCAAACCACTCACATAAAAGTTCTGGCTGAAAATCAGCAGAACCCTGACAGAAATTTACCCTCCGTGACTCAAAATCCAGCATATCAACTGAAATTATTTCAAAAAACAAAAGTAGAACTGAGAAAATGTTGCCAGCCTTCGCAACTCCCTGCTGTTAGCAAGGGAAA
This sequence comes from Scyliorhinus canicula, assembly GCF_902713615.1. NCBI lineage: Eukaryota > Metazoa > Chordata > Chondrichthyes > Carcharhiniformes > Scyliorhinidae > Scyliorhinus > Scyliorhinus canicula. The sequence goes on along the minus strand of NC_052151.1, from coordinate 88,178,706 downwards.
AGAGCTCTGGTGGTGTGCGTGTGTGTGAAAAAGTCACAGTGTGTTTAAATTTTGAAAAAAAAGGCAACGTCTGTTAATTGTTTATCAATGGGGTTAATTGGATTCAGGTGGTGGGTGTTAATTAGGGAGTCATGTGTTCAGACTGCAACAGATTGAAAGTCTGTTTATTGGTTAGAGATACACAATACATGTGAGTCTGTACAGCTTAAGTGTATGAAGACTAACCTCCAGTGTTCTTTCCTTCACCTGCCACCAATCTGATTTTGAACAATGCATGCTCCAATTCTTTGAATATGTTTGTGGTAGTCACCACTGTTGTATATATATCGCATATGAGGTGTATTACGGTAAGGCCCCTGTACTACAGGTATAGGGGTAGATCCCTGCCTGCTGGCTCCGCCCTGTAGGTGGAGTATAAATGTGTGTGCTCTCCGAGCTGCAGCATTTCGGCAGCAGCTGCGGGAGGCTACACATCTCTGCGTAATAAAGCCTCGATTACACTCTACACTCGTCTCGTTGTAATTGATAGTGCATCAATTTATTACGCAGAGATTTTACAACGATGGATCTCCACATCAAGCCTGATTGTCAAGCAGACAACGCCAAGTCGGCCTTCGCACATTGGCTAGCTTGCTTTGAAGCATACATCGGATCTGCGACAGAACCACAGAGGCACAGAAGCTCCAGATCCTGTATACGCGGCTGAGCTCTGATATCTTTCCCCTCATCCGGGACGCGCCTACCTGTGCTGAGGCCATGACGCTACTGAAGGAGAACTACACTCAGGCGATGAGCGGCCTGATGAGGTGCCCGGCGAGCACGTGTTCTGAGCCGAGGAAGATGGCGGCGCTACACTCAGCAGACAAACAAAATCTATGCCAGGCACCTCTTGTCCACGCGGCATCAACTTCACGGTGAGTCTGTGGAAGATTGCCAGGCCGTTTCGGCCCTTGAACATTCTGCACTCCTAATTAGGGACGCTTTCGTTACAGGCATAGGGTCAGCGTACATCCGCCAGCGCCTCTTAAAAGGGGCTACCCTTGACCTCGCAGCGACCAAGAAACTCGCGATCTCACTCATAGTCGCCTCCTGCAATGTACAGGCGTATGCCCCCGACCACACGGCACCCACTCCTGGACATCATGGACCTCGCCAGCGAAAACCCCATTGTCGACCAACCAGCGACCGCCCCCAGCCAACCCCAGGGCTGCACCGCACGGCAGCCAACCAACCCCGTGGGACCCAAGTGCTACTTCTGCGGACAGACAAAGCACCGCTGGCCGCTCTGCCCAGCGCCGATCGAGCTCTGCAAGGCCTGTGGGAAGAAAGGACATTTTGCTGCTGTGTGCCAGGCCCGCTCGATCGCCGCTGTAAACAGGCCCATTGTCCCTGCACCCCCCACGTGCGACCCATGGGCGCCGCCATCTTCCTCGGCTCAGAACACGTGCTCGCCGGGCACCTCATCAGGCCGCTCATCGCCTGCAACCGCCACCGACCAGCCAGGGGCCCTCCAACACCAGCCGCGTCTCGCCTCCATCACGATCGACCAGTCCCGACTGCACAACCGCGCAACCTCATCGACAACAGTGAAGGTCGATGGGCACAGGACATCATACCTTCTGGACATCGGGAGCACTGAGAGCTTCATCCACCCCAATACGGTAAGGCGCTGCTCCCTCACAGTTCACCCTATTAATCAGAAAATCTCCCTGGCCTCCGGATCCCACTCCGTGGCATCCGGGGGTACTGAACCGCCACCCTCACCATCCAGAGCGTAATGTTCAGCGGCTTATGGCTCTACGTCCTCCCCAACTTCTGCGCTGCCTTGCTACTCGGCTTGGATGTCCAGTGCAACCTCCAGAGTCTAACCCTGAAATTTGGCGGGCCCCTACCACCCCTTACTGTCTGCGGTCTCACGACCCTTAGTGTTGAACCATCTTCTCTGTTTGCGAACCTCAACTTGGATTGCAAACCCGTCGCCAGTAGGAGCAGACGGTACAGCACCCAGGACAGGACCTTCATCAGGTCTGAGGTCCAGCGGCTGCTACGGGAAGGTATTATCGAGGCCAGCAACAGCCCCTGGAGAGACTAAGTGGTAGTTGTGAAAACTGGGGAGAAAAACAGGATGGTTGTTGACAACAATCAGACCATCAATCGGTACACGCAGCTCGATGCGTACCCCCTCCCGCGCATATCTGATATGGTCAATCAGATTGCACAGTACCAGGTCTTTGTGGTGATAACCACTGTAGATATGCATACTTGCAGTAGGGCGATCGAATGGTTGACCGGTACGGACTGCAGGTCACCTCCCCGTACCTCGACAATGTCACCATCTGCGGCCATGACCAGCAGGACCATGATGCCAAGTTTTCTAAATTCCTCCACACCGCATCTCTCCTTAATCTCACGTACAACAAGGAGAAGTGCATGTTCCGCACAGACCGCTTAGCCATCCTCGGCTACGTATTCCAAAACGGACTACTGGGGCCCGACCCCGCCCGCATGCGCCCCCTCATGGAGCTTCCACTCCCCCACTACCCCAAGGCCCTCAAACGCTGCCTTGGGTTCTTTTCTTATTACGCCCAGTGGGTCCCACAATACGCGGACAAGGCCCGCCCACTTATCCAGTCCACACATTTTCCCCTCTCGGCCGAGGCACAACAGGCCTTCGCCCGCATTCGATCTGACATAATCAAGGCTGGGATGCACGCAGTAGACGAGACACTGCCTTTCCAAGTAGAAAGCAACGCTTCAGATGTCGCACTTGCCGCCACGCTGAATCAGGCAGGCAGACCCGTGGCATTCTTTTCACGCACACTCCACGCCTCTGAAATTCGACATTCCTCTGTTGAAAAGGAGGCCCAGGCAATCGTTGAAGCGGTGCAGCACTGGAGGCATTACCTGGCCGGCAGGAGATTCACTCTTCTCACTGACCAACGGTCGGTAGCCTTCATGTTCAACAACACGCAGCGGGGCAAGATCAAGAATGACAAAATCTTGCGGTGGAGAATCGAGCTCTCTGCCTTTAACTACGAGATCTTGTATCGTCCCGGCAAGCTCAACGAGTCCCCAGATGCCCTCTCCCGAGGTACATGTGCCAGCGCACAAGTGAACCAGCTCCGTGCCTTACACGAGAGCCTTTGTCATCCGGGACTCACTCGCTTGTACCATCTGGTCAAAGCCGCAATCTGCCCTACTCCGTCGAGGAAGTATGGACAGTCACCAGAGACTGCCAGGTCTGTGCCGAGTGCAAGCCGCACTTCTAAAGGCCAGATCGCGCGCGCCTGGTGAAAGCATCCCGCCGCCTCAGCGTGGACGTCAAAGGGCCCCTGCCCTCCACCGACCGCAACACCTACATCCTTAGTGTGGTCGATGAATTCCTAGGTTCCCCTTCGCCATCCCTTGCCTGGATATAACATCTGCCACCATCATCAAGGCCCTGGATTCCATTTTCGCCCTGTTCGGTTTCCCCGACTACATCCACAGTGACAGGGGATCCTCGTTCAGCTGCGTCATTTCCTGCTCAGCAGAGGTATCGCCTCCAGCAGGACGACCAGCTACAAACCCCGGGGAAATGGGCAGGTAGAGAGGGAGAACGGGACGGTATGGAGGGCTGTCCAGCTGGCCCTATGGTCCAGGAACCTCCCAGCCACTCGCTGGCAGCAGGTCCTCCCTGACGCGCTCCATTCCATTCGGTCACTACTGTGCACCGCAACTAAAAGTACACCCCATGAACGTGTTTTTGCCTTCCCTAGGAAGTCTACATCCGGGGTGTCGCTCCCGACGTGGCTCACGACTCCGGGACCAGTCCTTCTCCGTAGGCATGTCCGGCACCACAAGACGGAACCCCTGGTGGACAGAGTACGCCTTCTCCACGCCAACCCTCAGTATGCCTACGTGGAGTTCCCCGACGGCCGCCAGGACACAGTCTCACTCTGGGACCTGGCTCCCTCAGGTGCCGATCCCATGCCCATGCCCCTTTCCCCCCCCGCGCCACCCTCCTTTTCCCCGGCGTCCCCCTATTCGTCCCCACCAGGTCCATTCCTCGTCCCCCTGCCCACACTGGAGGACACGGCAGATTTCGGCTCGCTCGCGGAGTCACCCCGCCAGCAGCCAGCACCAACGCCGCCAGCACCTGCACCGACGTCGCCACCACAGCTACGCCGATCACAGCTGAACGTTCGACCGCCGGTTCGGCTCAACCTGTAACCTGCTAACCGGATGGACTCTTGGTTTTCTTTGTTTGAACCCTTTTGTACATATTTTATCCTTTGTATTATAGTTACACGTCATCCCCGCCGGACTCATTTTTACAGGGGGTGAATGTGGTGATAACCACTGTAGATATGCATACTTACAGTAGGGGGATATATGGCTGTATCTGTAATACAGGTTCCTCCGGTACGAGCCTGCCGGCTAGCTCCGCCCATAGGGAACTTGTGTATAAAATAGCGTGTGAGTCACTCAGACCCTAGTCTACAGTTGCAGCCGGAGGAATAGCATCACACAGCAATAAAGCCTCGATTGTACTTATCTCTCGTCTTTGAGTGCAATTGTTAGCGCCACAGTCTTCCCGACAGTGGAATTGAAATCTGCCTACCACTAGCTCCCCATTCGCAATGCGGACCACCCGTACACCGCGTTTGAAGCAGACGGCTGCCTTTACCACTTCCTTAGGATTCCCTTCAACGTCGCTAATGGGGTCTCGGTCTTCCAACGGGAGATGGACCGAATGGTTGACGGGTACGGATTGTGGGCCACCTTCCCATACCTGGATAACATCACCATCTGCGGCCATGACCAGCAGGACCACAACCAACAGGACCACGACGCAAACCTTTCCAAATTCCTCCACACCGCCAAACTCCTCAACCTAACATACAACAAGGAGAAGTGCCTGTTCAGCACTAACCAATCAGCCATCCTCGGCTATGTGGTTCAAAATGGAGTTCTAGGGCCTGGCCCCGACTGCATGCGCCCCCTCATGGAACTCCCCCTCCCCTACTGCCCCAAGGCCCTCAAACGATGCCTCGGGTTCTTCTCATGGGCTGGTTTAGCTCACCAGGCTAAATCGCTGGCTTTTAAAGCAGACCAAGCATGCCAGCAGCACGGTTCGATTACCGTACCAGCCTCTCCGGACAGGCGCCGGAATGTGGCGACTAGGAGCTTTTCACAGTAACTTCATTGAAGCCTACTCGTGACAATAAGTGATTTTCATTTCATTTCATACTACGCCCAGTGGGTCCCTAACTATGCGGACAAAGCACGCCCACTCATTCACTTCACTGTTTTCCCACTGACGGCCGAGGCTCACTAGGCCTTCAACCGTATTAAGGCCGACATCGCCAAGGCCGCAATGCCCGCAGTCGACGGGACGCTTCCCTTCCAAGTCGAAAGCGATGCATCAGACGCCACTCTGGCCGCCACCCTCAACCAGGCAGGCAGGCCCGTGGCATTCTTTTCCCGCACCCTCCATGCCTCCGAAATTCGGCACCCCTCCATCGAGAAGGAGGCCCAAGCCATCGTTGAAGCTGTGCGACATTGGAGACATTACCTGGCCGGCAGGTGATTCACTCTCCTCACTGACCAACAGTTGGTTGCCTTCATGTTCAACAACACATAGCGGTGGATCGAGCCCTCCACCTACAATTACGAGATTTTGTATCGCCCCGGTAAGCTCAACGAGCCCCCCCCGATGTCCTATCCCGAGGTACATGTGCCAGCGCACAAGTGGACCAGCTCCGCACCCTGCGCGACGATTTCTGTCACCCAGGGTTTTTTTCACTTCATAAAGGCCTCCTCCATCGAGGAGGTCAGGGCTAGCACTAGAGACTGCCAAGTCTGTGCAGAGTGTAAACCGCACTTCTACCGGCCACACCGAGCGCACCTAGTGAAGGCCTCCCGTCCCTTTGAACGCCTCAGCGTGGATTTCAAAGGGCCCCACCCCTCCGCCAACCGAAACACGCACTTCGTCGTCCCATGCCCCGATATGACGTCTGCCACCATCGTCAAAGCCCTCAACACAATCTTCGCTCTGTTTGGTTTCCCCGCCTACATCCACAGTAACCAGGGATCCTCATTTATGAGCGATGAGCTGCACCAGTCCCTGCTCAGCAAGGGCATCACCTAGAGCAGGACGACCAGTTACAACCCCCGTGGAAACGGGCAAGTGGAGCGGGAGAATGGAACAGTCTGGAAGGCTGTACAGCTGCCCTCCGGTCCAAGAATCTCCCGGCCTCCCACTGGCAAGAGGTCCTCCCCGACGCCCTTCACTCCATTCGGTCGCTCCTTTGCACCGCGACTAATGAAACCACCCATGAACGTCTCGTTGCCTTCCCCAAGAGGTTCACCTCCGGGGTTTCGCTACCAACATCGCTGGCAGCTCCAGGACCCGTTCTTCTCTGCAAGCACGTGTGGCTCCACAAGGCGGATCCGTTGGTTGAGAGGGTACAGCTACTCCATGCAAAACGGCAGTACACCTATGTGGTGTACCCCGACGGCCGCCAAGACACAGTCTCCCTCAGGGACCTGCCGCCAGCTGGGTCCCCACAGCCCCTCCCCCGCCCCAGCATCCCCCTTCCTCCCCCTAGCACACCCCACCACAGCCCCCGCTCCAGGACGATTTGACCTCCCCTTGGTCCCGCCCCAGGATGAAGATGAGATTGACACGCTCCCGGAGTGACCGGCGACCAAACCAACACCTGCATCGCCATCGAGACTGCGGCGCTCACAACGGAGGATCAAGGCACCCAATCGGCTGAATTTGTAAACTTTTCCTAAAATGTTAACCTATACCTGTAACTAGTCTTCCACCACCCCCGCTGAACTCTTTTTTAACAGAGGGTGAATGTGGTAGTCACCATTGTTGTATACATATATTGCAGATGTGGTGTATTACGATAAGGTGTATTACTACAGGTACGGGGGTATATCCCTGCCTGCTGGCTCCACCCAGTAGGCAGAGTATAAATGTGTGGGCTCTCCAAGCTGCAGCCATTTCGGCAGCAGCTGCGGGAGGCTACACATTTCTGCTTAATAAAACCTCAATTACACTCTACTCTCGTCTCATCATAATTGATAGTGCATCAATGTCTTGCTCCCCATAGGAATTAGGGGCAGAAGTAGGCAATTCAGCCCTTCGAGCCTGCTCCGCCATTCAAACAGATCATGGCTGATCGCTTCCCGGTCTCAAATCTACCTCCCTACCTGTTCCCCATATGCAATATATATATGGTAACATACAAAGGTTTGTAGTTTGAATACAATGAGGAAGAATTAGCATAATTTGAAGTTGCAATTAGGCTTTTTTTTAGTTCTGGTGAGAAGTGATTATTTCTGGAGCTGAGATATGGCTGCTTTCTTCTCCCTCTCTTAAGGCAGTTAGTGTCGGTTCCTGACTTTCATTTGTTTTAAGTGAGTAGCTTCATTTGCTTTTGATAGAGGTTTCAGAGAAAGAGTACTCATTTCTTGAGCAAAGTAGACTCTATTTCAAAGCTGGTGAATCGTGCATGTATGAACATTTTGTACTACAATTTAAAGGATAACTTCCAGTGGTCATTGAAAACAAAAAGCATTCTGCTGCGAGAACCTGAGGAGGTCCAAATTCAAGGTAAGTCAAGGCTAGTAAGAAACTAGCGGGAGGAAGAAGTTTCAGTTTTTTTTTCAAGCTGATTTAATCAGGACAGACGAGACCACCAAGGCTTTTGTTGTCGCATCATTTGCCTGAATCTAGTTTGCCACCCTCTCTCGCATGGTTTGCCCCCCCTCTGTTAGACCACAAGTTATAGGGTGTGATTTTCCAGCCTCGTTACGCTCATACTCAAGCGTAATGAGGCCGGTGAATAGAGGGAGATACCAAAACCAGGAACCGCGTCAGGCGCCAAACAGTTTGCGATGCGACCGACCCGCTCCCATAGGCGAATTCGGAATCCTGTCGTAGCGTGGCCAGAAACCAATTATCACCACTTAAGGCCCATTTCCATACAGTTAATATGAGCCACCCATCATCCAACAGCCTCCTGTCATTCACCTGTCTCCCGAACAAGTGCTCACGCTGGTACAGATTGGTACTCCTTTTTAAAAACTTGAACCTGGCGGAACGGCTTCTGTGGTGAGCCAAGGAGGGGCATAACCATCTCTGCTCACAGGCAAAGAGACCGGGGGTGCTGGCCTTGCCACCCCAGTGCCCAGCAGGGGGTGGGGAACCCTCGGCTGGGGTGGGCCGCCATAAGAGGGTGGGGGGAAGGCGCTTGGAGGGGCAACTGGGGGGGGGGAAGGGGGGGCAAACACTCATGACACCACCATGCCAACCCTTGGATCCCAGGTTCATGCTGTGGCCAATTTGTGTCCCTGCCCGTCTGCCCCACAGATCACCATAACCCCCACTGGCTGCTGAGGCCTCATGTTGTACGACTGAAGTCTATCGCTAATAGGGAATTGGCAATTGTGGTTAAGTGAGCACTTGACACGTGACAAGTGGGTTCCCGTGAGTAGGCGGGCCATATAGCATGTGGGAGTCATTGCCTAGCATTCCAATCAAATCTTGATGCCTGGACACTGTATGGGGGTCAGCACCATGCATGCAACAGCCAATATCTGAACACCCAGGGGATGGAGCACAGCTCCTGGGACACGACAACGGCCAGAGGGTGGGTTTGTGCAACGGGGAGGAGGGAATGCCTGGAGAGACAGGCAAAGGGTCCGGGGGTCATCCCGCATTGCGGAAGAAAGTGACAGACGCATCATAATGTTTGTGCAAAGAGTTTTTTAATGTGCTATACAATCCCTCCTGACTTCCTATCTAACCCCTACCACAGTGCCCTCAATGTGCCTGGCCTTCCTAGCTCTATCACCACAGATCTTGGTGTGTCACCAGGATGCACATCTGAGATGGGGGAAGCCAGCTGCTTACCTCGCCATATGGTCTTCGATGCCCCTGGTGGGCGTCCTGTGGGGGCTCTGGGGCTGGAGGGCCCCGGCTCACTTGTCGGCCGCACACACACAGCTGTGCCACCCTGTCCCTTGTGCTGACCTCGAGTCACGGCCTCATCAGTGGGGTGGAAATCGGGAGTGCTGGTGGTCACCCTCGCTGTCCCATGGGCAGGTTGGCACTCAGTACCCCTTCCTCCCAGTCGGTGCCCATGGGGTTCACCTTGGGCCAGAGCGGCAGCTGGTTCAAGCCCCAGCTGCCCCTGCATCATCTGGCTCTGCCAGCCCTGACACTACCCCATAGTCCGCACCATCGCAGCACCTATGCCACGTCATCACTGAGGAGAAGGACACCTGCTCCTGGTATCCGGGAAGGTCACTGCAGCACTAAATGTCTGTGCCATCGAATCACTCCAGGGCTCGAGCAGGGACCTGTGCAGCATTTCACAGTTATCAGTTCACAGGTGCATCTGGCTGTTCCGCATGCCTGGGCATTCGACTATATCATTATCAACCTGGACCACGCCCAACAAGATGCCCTGTCTGCAGGTCCCGTCACCATCGCCGAGATGCTCCAACTCCAGGGGGCTATCAATGGCACGCATGTCACCTTGTGAGCATCGGGGCATCAGGGAGTGCCCTATATTAACAGGAAGGGGTTCTACTCCCTGAATGTTCAGATTACGTGCGACCACCATCTCAGGTGTGTGAATGACAACGAGCAATCCAGATTCAAAATGTTCGCTCTTCTCTCTCCACAGATGCTGTCAACACCTGCTGAGATTGTTCAGTAGTTTCTATTTTTGTTCCAGATTCCAGCATCCGCGGTAGTTTGCTTTTTTCTTTTAATTTACGTGTGTGCCCGCTATCCTGGGAGCGTGCATGACATCTGTATAAAACGCTGGTTAAGCCCCAGCTGGAGTACTTGAGTACAGTTCTGGTCACTACACTGCAAAAAATAAGTGATTGCATTGGAGAGGGTGCAGAGGAGATTCACCAGGACGTTGCCTGGGCTGGAGTGTTGCAGCCAGCAAGAGGGGCTGAATAGGCTGGGGTTGTTCTCCCTGGAGCAGATAAAGCTGATTAATGTGTGTAAAATTATGAGGACATAGAGTGGCCAGGAAGGTACTTTTCCCCTTAGTAGAAGGGTCAATAATCAGAGGCATAGATTTAAGGTAATGGACAGGATGTGAGGGAAAGATTTTTCACTCAGAGGGTGGTTGCAATCTGGAACTCTGCCTGAAAGGGTGGAAGAAGCAGGAAGCCACACAACTTTTTAGTATTTAGATGAGCACTTGAAATGCCACAGCATACAAGGCGATGGACGAAGTGCTGAAAAATAGGATTAGAATAGATAGGTGCTTGATGATCGGTGCAGACAAGATGGGCCGAAGGGCCTCTTTCCGTGCTGTAAAACTCTATGACAGCTACATCCTGGAGCACCAGGAAATCTTGGGTGTCTTCGAGGACCACCCCAGGATGATGGATTGGCTCATGGGGGACAAAGGATACCACTGTCATGGCTGCTGACGCCAGTGTGGAGGCCTGACACTGGGGCAGAGACCCACTACAATGAGACCCATCTTGCCACCTGTGCTGACATTGAGCAGTGCTTTGGCTGGCAGGTGGGGCTCACGCTAGGAGAGAGGTGGTAACTTACCCTGCAGCTCGGAAGAGGACATTCACCTTCTTCCTACATTGTACAGCGGTCCTCCTGTCATGCTGCCGGAACACACAGCCGCTGCCACTGCCTCCCAGGTGGCGTTGCTGCCCCTGCTGCTCATTCTCCGATCCTCTCGTGACAAGAAGGTACACCACCTCTCATCCACTGCATCAAGAAGCCTGGCCAGATCGGCACCCCCAAAGCGAGGAGCAGGTCTCCGCAATGCCATCCTCATGTCGTGTCTGGGAGTGATCGCCGAGGGAGCATTGAAAAGAAGCTCCTACTTGTTCGAAGCAAGCAGCTGGCGCACGGGTTAGACGAATCAGATGGTGAAGAAGGCAGGCATGGTGAGATTCACCTGGGGCTCATTTTTTGCACTAAATGAGGTTGAATACAAGTCGCAATCTCACCGTTATAGCCGGCACGAATCACGCTGCCAAATCCGCCCAAAATGTCATTTTTCAGGTAAATCATGTCCGTAGACTGTACAGCAGGGGATAAAGAAAAGGTACTCCTTTTTTACATTTCCCTGTATGTACACAGGGCAATCAGGGATTGTTTACTCAAAGCATGGTCAGTTCTGAACGGGCAAAGGTGATGTCACCCCTAATGGATAGAGTCCCGACAAACTCTTTTAAAATGCCGTTTTTGACTGTTACTAGACCCTCAAACATTCCACATGATTGTTAAGCATCATAAAGTTAGATCTTCATACTGTTTCAAGACTTGTGGCTCCCTTGAACAAAGTGATAAACCTATGAAATCAGGGCCGGGATTCTCCGATCCCACGCTGGGTCGGAGAATCGCGAGCGGGGTGGGGGGCAAGAATCCCACCATCCGCTCCGGCGCCAATCGCGTCCACGCGGTCAGCGCGCCACCAGTCGGGGCCGTTGAAAGCAGCCCGATTCTCCGCGCTCGACAGGCCAAGTGCCCGCCCAGTCCCGCCAGCGTGGTTGACATGTGGTCCCGCCCGGCGGGACCTCAGCGTTCTGGCTGCGGGGGTCGTCCTGGTGGGGAGGTGGTGGTATCTGAATCCGGAGGGCCTCCTGGTTTCCAGGCCCGCAATCAGGGGCTACGGATCAGCGAGCACGCTCATTCCGGGGATGGCCTATGTTCTTCCACGCCGGGTCCCTGTAGGGCGACACCATGTTGTGCGGGGGCCGGTGCAGAGATGGCAACCACGCTCATGCACCGGCGCAGAGACAGCCGGCGCACGCATCCCGGCCCAGAAGTTTTAAGATTCCCATAACGAGGTCCATCATGTTAGTGTCTTGATAAGTATAGGCATTGTACAATTGGAATATTTCCTTACCCTTATAATTACAGATTCTTAGTCATTTTATTGCCTATATCCTGCCTGTAGGAATGCTGCACACAAAACATTTCATACTGATTTTCTGCGAAGTGCTTGCTTCACAGAAGAATTAACCTTTATTTCACTCCCTTAACCTTTGTATTCCCACAAAGATCAAGCAAGCAAATTCTATAGTGGCCAATTTGACTTTATTAATTTTATCTTATGTATATTTTCGCAGCATAACAGGCATAACTGTAATCATTTATTGATCAGTTATTGTTAATTCATGTTTTTCAGTCCACATTACACCATTACCTGGTGTCCCCAAGAGATCTACTTTTCACCCCATTCTGTTTCTTATCTGTGTGATGCCCTTCTGTGACATAATCTAAATATATCTTACTAACACCAAGTCCCATCTCTCTACTCATTCACCGACATTGACTCCTAGTTAAGCATCGCCTCCATTTTACAAATCTCTCCTGGACTTTACCTTTTCCTATTGCTGAAGTCTCCAGCCCATAACCCTCTGAAATATCTGCACTCCTCTATAATCTAGCCTCTTGCACAACATTTAGCAGTTGTATTTTTAGCTACCTGGGACCTATTCTCTCAAATTCCTTCCAAAACCCCTCTGCATCTCGACCTCCATTTTCTCCTCCAAGAAACTCCTCTTTCCCAAGCTTTTGTCAGCCGACCCAATTTGTTCTTTGTGGATTGGTGTTAAATTTTGTTTGATAACACTCCTTTGAATTGCCTTTGGGAATGTTATTACATTAAAAGGTTCAATATAAATATAAGTAGTTGTTGCAACACCTCAGACATTGAGCACCAAACTCTAGGCTGATGCTCCAGCATCGTATTGAGAGAGTTCTGCACTGTTAGAGGTGCTGTTTCAGATGAGATGTTGAATTGAGGTCATGTCTACTTTTAAAGTTAGTTGCAAAAGATCTTAACTTTGGTGAATGTAACTCTGTAATTCACACTGTGATATATATATGAGACCGTACGATTGTAAGTGCAGTTGCGTTGCCCGACCACGAGGGGGAGTAGCTCTGGGAATGCTTAGGAGTTTGTACAGGGCTCCACCCTTGGCTCCGCCCACAGCTCCTCCCCCTGGACTGCTGTATAATTATCGATGCCCAGAGCCAGCCGACCAGTTCATCGAGAGTTCAACGTGTAACAGGCTGGCTCTGTAGTAAGTAGATTGAAACCACTGTTCATATCTCAAAGCATGTGTCTAGTGAATTGATGGTCTCATCAATTTAATCTACTGAAGAAACAGTCAGGATCAATCATGGAATTTGCCCTCAAGCCTGAGCGACTGGAACTCGACCCACAGGATAAAGAGGCAAAAGAAATTTTTTCTCATTGGCTCCGGTGTTATAAAGCCTACCTGGCGGAAGCAAGCACAGCCGAAACAACGGAGGAGCAGAAACTGAGCCCACTGCACGCGAAGGTGAGCCACAGAATCTCTACTCAACTAAACTGCGCCGGTTCGTATACTGAAGCACTAGCGCTACTCGACAAAATGTATGTGAGGCCTGTTAATGAAGTCTATGCACGACACATGTTCACTACTCGCCGCCAGTGGCCTACGGAATCGCTCGCAGAATTCCTGAGGGAGCTTAAAACTTTATCTAGTGACTGTAATTACCAGGCGGTTACCACGGCAGAAGATAGAGAACTTGCTGTACGCGATGCCTTTGTTGCGGGCCTTAAGTCAAATTACGTGCGCCACGACTGCTGGAAAAGGGGGCTGTAAATCTTGAAGCGACTGTTGAACTTGCTACCACTATGGAGGTCTCCTTCCGCAGCCTCACCTCGTTCCCCGCGGACCCCGCGACCCCGTCATGGGCCCCCGACCAGCGACTCCCCCAGGCCTGCGCCGCGCGGCTGCCCAGTCACAATGCTGCACCAGCCTGCCACTTTTGCGGCCAGAATCAGCCCTCGCGGCAGCACTGCCCGGCCCACAACGCGACCTGCAGCAGCTGCGGGCGAAAAGGACACTATGCCAGAATGTGTCTGGCGAAGAAAGCCCCAGCCTCTGACCCTCCCACGGCTCAAAGCACTCGTTCCGCCCCAGCCCCTAACCCTCCCACGGCTCAAAGCACTCGTTCCCTGAATTCACAGGCCTGTAGGCCCCGAAATGCTGCAGCCTGTATGCCGACTCCGCCCCCCACCCGACATGTGCGACTCATGGGGGCAGCCATCTTGGCAATCCTCCTCCATGCGGCCGGCCATGTACGACTCATGGGGGCAGCAATCTTGGCAATCCTCCTCCATGCGGCCGGCCATGTGCAACTCATGGTGGAGGACGTCTTGGGATCTATCCCCTTCAAACTCTGAAACTCACCTCGACGACTACGAACTCAGAGGGCAGTCATCACGGGGCCACTCCAGCACAGCTGATCGAGCCGCTGACTACCCGCAACTCAGCGCAGTCACTCTGGACCAATCGCGCCCGAAGCATCTGCGAAACTCGATGGCGACGGTCCAAATTGACGGGTACAGCACGCCGTGACTTTTCGACTCCGGGAGCACTGAGAGCTTCGTACACCCAGATCTGGTAAGACGCTGTTCACTCCCCGTTTTCCCCGCGCAGCAAACTATCTCCCTCGCTTCGGGCTCCCACACTGTCCAGATCCAAGGGCGCACCGCCGCGACGCTCACAATCCAAGGCTCTAACTATGCCAAATTCCAGCTCTACGTCCTGCCCGAACTCTGCGCCCCACTCTTATTGGGCCTAGATTTTTCAGTCTAACCTCAAGAGTCTCACCCTCAGTTTCGGCGGGCCCCTACCCCCACTCATTATCTGCAGCCTAGCCACGCTGTGAATCTCCTCCCTCCTCTCTTTGCCAAACTCACCCCGGACTGTAAACCCGTAGCCACTCGCAGGAGGCGGTACAGACTGCAGGATAGGGTGTTCATCAGATCAGAGGTCAGAAGGCTTCTCAGTGAGGGGATCATAGAGGCCAGCAACAGCCCCTGGAAAGCTCAGGTGGTGGTCGTCAAGACCGGGGAAAAATTCTGCATAGTCGTAGACTATAGTCAGACCATTAATAGGTTTACGCTCCTCGACGCGTACCCCCTCCCCAGGATTGCAGACATGATAAATCAGATCGCCCAGTATCGGTTCTTTTCCACGGTGGATCTGAATCCGCTCCCAATCCACCCGGAGGACCGCCACTACATGGCATTCGAGGCCGATGGCCGCCTCTTCCATTTCCTCCGGGTTCCCTTCGGCGTCACTAATGGGATTTCGGTGTTCCAACGAGCAATGGACCGAATGGTGGACCAGTACGGGCTGCGGGCCACGTTCCCGTACTTGGACAACGTTACCATTTGCGGCTATGATCAGCAGGACCACGACGCCAACCTCTACCGTTTTCTCCAGACGGCTCAGAAACTAAACCTCACCTATAACAAGGAGAAATGCGTTTTCCGCACGACCAGACTAGCCATCCTCGGCTATGTCGTGGAAAACGGAGTCCTGGGTCCCGACCCGGACCGTATGCGCCCCCTCTTAGAACTCCCTCTCCCTTATTGTCCCAAGGCCCTCAAATAGTGCTTGGGATTCTTTTCGTATTACGCCCAGTGGGTCCCTCAATATGTGGACAAAGCCCGCCCACTCTTTAAGGCCACACTATTACCCCTGTCAGCTGAGGCGCGCCAGGCCTTCAACTGCATCAAGGAGGACATCGCCAAAGCGGCCATGCGGGCGGTGGATGAATCCACTCCCTTTCAGGTTGATAATGACGCCTCAGAGGTAGCTCTAGCAGCCACATTAAATCAGGCAGGGCGACCAGTCGCATTCTTCTCCCGTACCCTCTCCGCTTCGGAACTCTGACACTCGGCAGTCGAAAAAGAAGCACAAGCTGGAGGCTATTTGTCACTGGAGGCACTACCTCACAGGTAGGAGGTTCACCCTCATCACCGACCAAAGATCGGTTGCCTTCATGTTTGACAACTCGCAAAGGGGCAAAATTAAAAATGATAAAATTCTGTGGTGGAGGATCGAACTCTCCACCTATAGCTACGATATTAAGTATCGACCGGGGAAGCTTAACGAGCCCCCAGATGCCCTATCCCGCGGGACATGTGCCAGCGTGCAGAACGAATGCCTAAAAGTCATCCACAACGACCTCTGTCACCCGGGGGTCACCCGGCTCGCCCACTACATCAAAGCCTGAAATCTGCCTTTCTCCACTGAGGAGGTAAAAGCTGTCACCAGAGACTGCCCAATCTGCGCAGAGTGCAAACCACACTTCTATAGACCAGATAGGGCCCACCTGGTCAAGGCTTCTAGGCCCTTTGAACGCCTCGCGATCGATTTCAAAGGGCCGCTCCCCTCAACTAACAGGAATGTTTACTTCCTAAACGTCATAGATGAGTTCTCCTGCTTCCCCTTTGCTATCCCGTGCCCCGATATGACCTCCCACACAGTCATTAGTCCCCTGCATAGTATCTTTACCCTGTTTGGTTTCCCCAGCTACGTACACAGCAACCGGGGTTCGTCCTTCATGAGCGACGAGTTGCGTCAGTACCTGCTCGACAAGGGCATCGCCTTGAGCAGGACTACCAGCTATAACCCCAGGGGGAAAGGGCAGGTGGAGAGGGAGAATGCGACGGTCTGGAAGACAGTCCTACTGACCCTCCGGTCCAGGAATCTCCCAGTCTTCCATTGGCATGATGTCCTCCCAGACGCGCTCCACGCTATTAGGTCACTCTTATGCACCACTATCAACCAGACCCCTCACGAGAGGCTCTTTATCTTTTCCAGGGACACTACCACGGGGGTCTCTCTCCCGGCATGGCTGAAGACACCGGGCCCTGTACGCCTGAGGAAGCATGTCAGGACGCATAAAACTGACCCCCTTGTAGAGAAGGTGCGCCTGCTTCACTCAAACCCCCAGTACGCCTTCGTAGAGTTTCCTGACGGCCGTCAGGACACCGTATCCCTCCGGGACCTAACACCCGCTGGATCCAGCATCCCCACTATCACTGCAGAGGTACCCCTCACTCTGCACCCCACCCAGCCGCCCCCTCGCGCTCCTGAGCCCACTAGCTCGCTACATTTTTTTTGCGCACCCGCACCGGCTAACCCCCAGCGCCCCCAGTCCCCAGTCGAACCAGACAGGTATAGAGCTTGGATGGAATCACCCCCAGAGGCCACCATCGTACCCCAACCCACAACACCCATCCAGCCACCACAAGAGGCTGCACCCCAGTGCTCCGCAGATCGGAGCGGACGACTCGACTCAATTTATGAACCACCACCACCGCCGGACTTGATTTTTTTGACGGGGGTAAATGTGGTGAATGTAACTGTAATTCACAGTGTGATATATATATGAGACCGTACGATTGTAAGCGCAGTTGCGTTGCCCGACCACGAGGGGGAGTAGCTCTGGGAATGCTTAGGAGTTTGTACAGGGCTTCACCCTTGGCTCCGCCCATGGCTCCTCCCCCTGGACTGCTTTATAAATATCGATGCCCAGAGCCAGCCGACCAGTTCATCCAGAGTTCAACGTGTAACAGGCTGGCTCTGTATTAAGTAGATTAAAACCACTGTTCATATCTCAAAGCATGTGTCTAGTGAATTGATGGTCTCATCATTAACATAGTGTTTAGAGGCAAAGCAGGGACGTTATCCCTGGTGTCCTGTCCAGTTCTGTCATTTTTCCAAGATGGCACTGGAGCGAGGCGACTTCTTGCAATCTGTGCGCAGCATACCCTCTAATTCTATCTTTTACTCTTGTTCTATGCTTCTAAAACTTCATTCTAACTCTTTTAAACTCTCTAACAATGTTCTTGTTCAATTACTTACAGATTTAGTGATCTTTAGGACCCCAGAGACGCCTGAAACTGACTACTTGAAATCGATCCGGACCAGCCAACCACGTGTGAGCAGCTGCCTGAGCTGCAGTCCCAGGCCTGGAGATTCCTCGACAGTGGCTGCCAGAGACCAGGAAAATGCCCTAGAATCCAGGGCCTTCACTCTAATCTGGTGAACTGGTGCAACAACAATAATCTCTCCCTCAATGTCAACAAAACGAAGGAGATTGTCATCGACTTCAGGAAGCGTAGTGGAGAACATGTCCCTGTTTTCATCAATGGGAACTAAGTAGAAAGGGTCGAGAGCTTCAAGTTTTTAGGTGTCCAGATCACCAACAACCTGTCCTGGTCCCCCCATGCCGACACTATAGTTAAGGAAGCCCACCAACGATTCTACTTTCTCAGAAGACTAAGGAAATTTGGCATGTCACCTACGACTCGCACCAACTTTTACAGATGCACCAGAGAAAGCATTCTTTCTGGTTGTATCACAGCTTGGTATGGAGCCTGCTCTACCCAAGACCGCAGGAAATTACTAAAGATCGTGAATGTAGACCAATCCATCATGCAAACCAGCCTCCCATACATCGACTCTGTCTACAATTCCAGCTGCCTCGGAAAGGCAGGCAGCATAATTAAGGCCTCCACGCACCCCGGACATACTCTCTTCCACCTTCTTCCGCCAGGAGAAAGATACCAAAGTTTGAGGTCAGGTACCAACTGACTCAAGAACAGCTTCTTCCCTACTGTCATCAGACTTTTGAATGGACCTACCTTGTATGAAGTTGATATTTTCTCTACACCTTGCTATAACTGTAACATTATATTCTGCAGTCTCTCCTTCCTTCCCGATGTACGGTATGCATTGTTTGTACAGCATTCAAGAAACAATACTTTTCACTGTATACTAATACATGTGACAATAATAAATCAAATCAAATCAAATCAATGTTTATCTTTTAATCAACATCATATCAACAAATTATTTGGTTACTGTGGAACTTGCTTTATGTAAATTGGTGGCTGCATTGCCTGCATTAAAATTATGTGACACTTGGTGCAGTGGGGAAAGTACTTCACTGGCCATAAAGTGCTTGAAAATGGCCTGAGGTTTCAAAAGGTGTTATATTTATTAATTTCCAAATTTTAAAACAGGGTACAAGTTTTTGTACTTTTGTTCTTTGGAGTATTGGCTCAGGCTTTCATAGAATCATAAATCCCTATAGTGCTGAAAGAGGCCATTTGGCCCATCAAGCCTGTACCATACCCCATCTTAGCTCGGCCCACTCCGCCGCCCTATCGCCTTAACCCTGTAACCTCACCTAAACTTTGGACACTCAGGGGTAATTTAGCCTGGCCAATCCACCTAACCTGCACATCTTTTGACTTCTGGATTACTATTACTATTCCAATAATATAACCAATACACTACCGTGCCCCCTATACTGTACAGTTGAAGACAGCCAGTGGTTAAAAATCAGTGTGGACTGCTGCCATCTGCAATGGGCAGGAAATCAACTCATCAGAAACCCACTGCACATTAAAGCTCACCCTTACATTCTGCAGCATAAAGTTCCAGATGGAAATAAACATTTTAATACTGCTAATAGTCTTGCGGCCTTTGAACTGATGATAGATGAGCACAGCTGTTACTAAAACAACAGAATGCCACCTAATACTCTGTGTGGAAGCAGTTAGAAAGCACAACTATGAAGCCTTCAGCTTCCTCTGCAACTGATGAATCTAGCATGCCCTAAAATACCCTCTAGAACTCAACGCAGTTTGCCAGCAATTGTAATACTTGGAATCTGTGCTCATGAGATGCACAATGGTTATTAAGGCTCGAGAAAACAATTAAGTTAAAGAGCTTCTGCATATTGCAAGTAGAGTATCCTGTAGAGCCCAGTAAAATAAAATATTGAATCTGGAGTATCTGAACAGCATTTCAAACTTATCAGGTAATGCCTGTGAGAGCAGGAAAAGATGGTGATCCAGATTGATCCTCTCCTTTACATAAGGCCTGCTGGGCGGAATCTTACCAGAATTTGGCAAACTCAGGTTCAGACTGAAAACTGGTGTGTAACTCATTAGTTGCACAAACCGGTTTCCTTACCAAATATTGAGCCTCTTAGAAAAAAGTACATGTGCGTGGTCTGCAATGTCACTCTGGTGGGGCTGGGTCGCTTAGCAAGCAGTTCCACAGAGATTAAGATGCCATCTTTAAAAGGCTGCAGCTTATGGGCACCCAAACTCCATCATGGAGATTTCAGGGGCCTCCCCACTACAACAATTATTGACATTATATCCAGCTCCCCCCACCACCGCTGACTATCCTCACTGGCATTCCAAGCACCTCCTCGACATTCATTGGCGGCATTCCACCAACCCCTCCCCTTGTGGGGCTATACTATCCTCTGCACCCAGGAGGGATCCCCTCGACTGTTTATGTCTAGCCTTTTCTGTTGTGTGGACGACATGCACAATCAGTAAAATCAGTGGGTAACTACTTTCCTCTCACTGGCTAATTTGACATTCTGGCCTCAAACTGGCATTGTGTACATAATGGATCATACACTATACATCAAGACCATCATTGAAATATTGAAATGAAACAGTTTCACAATGTTAGAATCATAGAATCCCTACAGTGCATAAGGAGGCCATTCAGTCCATCAAGTCTGTACCAACCCTTTGCAAGAGCACTCTACCTAAGCCAAGCCTCCACCCTATTCCCATTACCTGCACATTTTTGGACTGTAGACGAAACTGGAGCACCCAGAGGAAACCCATGCAGGCAAGGCGAGAATGTGCAAATTCCACACAATTACCCGAGGTCGGAATCGAATCTGGAGCTGTGAGACACTGTGCCACCGTGCTATCAGATTCAGCTCATTTACACGCAAGCATATGGTGTGTCTATAGGGCAAAATCCCCGTAGCTCTTCACCAGAACCACATCACCAACCCATTTATTTGAAATGTCTGGGACATTAAGAGTTATGCTTCATTGGCTGGCAAGAAATTCCTTTTGTATAGATTTTTAGGCTCCTTTGGAAGGGTAAAATGCACTCAGCATACTAAATTAGCACATGCAAGATGCAGTTATTCCATTTATTCAAACTTCATCCTTGACCATTGGAAATAGATATTTTAGCTTGTGCTGTTGGCATCTTTCCGATTATCAACAGGCAGTGAAATAGAAAATTGTGTTAAAACTAGGCATATGGCAGAAATCCAATTCTATTTAATGGTTCAAAATGTTCTTCAAAATCAATTGAAATTACATTTATTTCTTTGCATTTAGAGATGTTATCACATAGTGGCAGCATCACTGTTGGCAGTGAAGAGTATTAAAAGTACGTAAAAGATTTGTGTCTTGAGCAATGGGAATTTGTTTATGATAGAAACAACACAAGTTGAGGGGAGGAAGAGCTGGCAAATTATATTCAGGCCACGCAAGTGCCAAGCAATGACCATCTCCAACAAGAGAGAATCTAACCATCTCCCCGTGACATTCAATGGAATTACCATCACTGAATCCCCCACCATCACCATTGACCAGAAACTGAACTGGAACAGCCACATAAATAATGTGGCTACAAGAGCAGGTCAGAGGCTGGGAATTCTGTAGTGACTAACTCACCTCCTGACTCCCCTCAGCCAGTCAACCATCCACGAGTGTGATGGAATACTCTCCATTTGCCTGGATTAGTGCAGCTCCAACAATACTCCAGAAGCTCAGCCCCCTCCAAGACAATAAAGCAGCCAATCCATCACATTCATCATTCCCTCTATCACCAACTCATAATAGCAGCAGTGTGTACCATCTACTAGATGCATTACTGCATGGTTGTCCCATTGACAGCCCACATGCCAGAAACCTGTTGGGCCTGCCTGTGTATGCTGTTTGTCAAGCATTGTTCAAGATATGTGACAGAATAATAACAATAATAGATCAGTGGATTTGAAAGAGGCTCACTGGTAAAAGTATAACCACAGCAAATGTGGGGAGAAAACAGCCTGTGAACGGATGAGCAGCAAGCAGTGGGAAGATAACTAGCGGTGATCAGTTCTCAGTGTCCAGAGCACTTGAGCATAGCCGGAGTCTGCAAAGGTGTCATGTGAAACTGGCAGAGTGGTGGGTTCAAGTGGAGGTGGGGGACGGGGCGGGGGCAAGGAGAAGCCCACTGGCCAAAAGCAAAAACCCTTCATTACAGAAACCCACCAAGGTTCCTTTGATAGCACCCTCACGCCCATGGCCTCGACCCTCTTTAAGGACAAGAGTAGCAGATACATGGGGCTGGATTCTCGGCAGCTTCACGCCAAAATCACGTTTGGCGCGGGGGCGGAGAATCGACCTTTACACGAAAATCAGGCCCTGCACCGCTACCATGATTCTCCGGTCCCTGGAGAATCGCTCCCCCGCGAATCATGGCGCGCAGCTGGTGGGTTATAGCCGGAGGCCCTCCCAGTGATACTACAGTCCCGACCGACCAAGTTCCCAACGCCATGGTTCTACCCACGTCTGGCCAGTCGGGACTCAGTCCACGACTGCCCTGGTGGGGGGCGGGGATATCCAGCACCGAGGAGGCTTTGTGGGGGGCCAGGGCAGTGATCGGGCGGGTCAGATTAAGCGGTGCCGGACAAATCGGTGGGACCTTGTTTCTTGGTCCTGGTCCGCGGTCCGAGTCCGCCATCACGTTCGGGGTGGACTAGGAACCGGAAGTGCTGAGGCCCGTGTCCACAGCCAAATCTGCGTGAAGCTCCCAGGGTCCCTGCCAGCCCTCTGCAGGTAAGTGAATTGCTCTTTATTTTTTTTCAGGATATTCTGGAGTGAAATGCCAGTGTTTTCACGCCGGCGTGGGGACACAGCCCCATTTTGGGAGAACCCAGCCCATGGTATCACAATCTCAGACGAGACCCTAACAGTGGCTCGGATACTGGACTGAAGCCCCAATATTTTAGTTTATTTTAAGACTGTGCAGAAAGAATGATTTGCTCCCCTCAGATCCTAGCTCAGTAATTCTCTTGAAATAGCACACATGCCAAAGGCAATGTATAATGTAGGCAAAGGCTTCCCAAAACAAGTGTAAAAACATTTTGTAATACCTACAGTGTGAATCCCAAGTCACCAAAATTCTCCAAAACAATCGCCATTCAGCAGTATCGCTTTAACCAAGCATTTCCACCTTGAGGAGTTGGCCTTGGCACATCATCCCGTTTAAGCTTAATCTCTGTAGTGAGTATAAAGGCTCAAGACATAATATTTAGGGCAGGTGACATCATCCCATTCTAACTCTGTCATTTCCTGGAGCCTGCCAGTGTGTGGGCATGCACTGGTTGAAGCAGGGCAGAGTGTATGCCAGCACACATCTCCAACTGGAATCCTGGCCCCTCAGAAACCCTTGGTCCCTCAAAGGCTAAATTTTCAGTTTAATATTAGTGTCTTTTCAAAGTCAAGAATTTTAGGCTGTAATTTTTATCATGGCTTTTGTTATGGATATAAAATTCATTGAGTGGAACCCACAATAATCGTAGATGGTTCACCTTGTCTATATTTCACTGCACGGTTCCCTAACCACAAAATTGAATGGAACAACATTGCCACTAGTTTGCAGTAAAATTCTCAGCAATGATCTATAATGATGATGTATGAGCATATATAGATGTTCCTTTTCCGTATGTAACTTGTTTGAGCAATCAGTATTTGAAAATGTGGTAATTAGGTAACTGATTGGATCCTGAATGCTCTGGTCAGGGTTAGAGGGAGAGAGCAGAAAATCAGTGATGTACACAAGAGTTATATTTATTCAATTATTTACAGCAATGGATGGACCTATTATTAAGATGATCTGCTGATGTGGATATGTTTACAATATATAAAAATTTAATTGTTTTTCTCCCATGTTAAGAAAACGATTCTGTGTCTATACCTGCAGATTTAACTTGTCGGAAAAAAATATTAAATGCAAACAATTCTGCTTGATATTTCCATAGTTCTACCAACCTACTGCCATCATCGTGAAAGATAATTGGCAGAAACCCTGGAAGGATGGCTTAAATGGGATGTGGCAAGGAGGTTTAAGTGTACACACACATTCTTCTTCGATGGATTCAATGCCCCCAGTGGTCATGGCTTCAACAATGGCCCTCACAATAACGGTCAGCACCATCTCCTCTCTGGCAGTTTGGACATGCAGAAGCTCCTCTCTCCCTCGGGTTAGTTCTTGCTTCATCCAGCTGTGCACCACCTTCTCCTGCAAGAGGAAAAATCTGTGTAAGTTACTGGCAAATATGGCTGCCATGCGTGAATATTGCCAATGTATGCAAGCTGAGATGCAGGTTTGAGGCTTGCAATAATGCAAGCTGTGCGAGGGTGAAGTGAAGCATTTGATTTTAAGTGATTGATGAAGATTGCTGGTAGGTGAGCAATGGAGGTGAGATGCATTGAGCAGTGTCTAAGAGCTGGATTTTACCTGCCCCCTCTGGATGTGTTTACAGCAGGTGGGCACATATAATAGGGTAGATACCCAGCCATCCACCTTCTCATCCCTCCCCTCCACCCCATAACATGGTAGTTGGTGAGTGCCAAAATCGGCAGTCCACCTGCCATACTTTAAAATAAGGGTCAATTGGCTTGTAAACAATTTACTGCCCACAACATATCACGGTTGGCATGGGCAGGAGAGTAGGCTACTTTTTTTAAAGTTTTTAAAAAGTCATGAAGGAAGGGCAGGATACTATTTTCAGGGGATGCCTTTTTGCACATTGGGCTACTCTCCAAAGATATCCCCCTACACCCTCCCTCAAATAGGGCCCTCACAATAATGGTGAGCACCATCTTCTCCATGGCAATTTGGACATGCAGGTACTCTCCAAAATCACACCGGTTAATAGATCCCCAAGGTGGGACCTCCTGCCCAGCAAGTTCCACAGTGAGCCAACTTAGAACACCTGCAACATATTATAGTTTTGGGGTGGACTTGCAAGCAGCGAAATGGCTTTCAGCCAACCTTCTTTCTGGTTGCACGAGCCAACCGCTCCTCCTCCCCCTGTAAAATGAAATCCTAAGGCTGGCATAGAATCATAGAATTTACAGTACAGAAGGAGGCCATTTGGCCCATCGAGTCTGCACTGGCTCTTGGAAAGAGCACCCTACTTAAGCCGACGCCTCCACCCTCTCCCTGTAACCCAGTAATCCCACCTAACCTAAGGGCAATTTACCATGGCTAATCCACCTAACCCGCACATCTTTGGACTCTGGTAGTTGGTAGGATATGCCATTTAAAGATGCATTCACTGACCTTGACTATTCTTGCAAAATCATCAAACTTCTTCAGGCATTAGATCCAGGTACTTGGAAAAAGGGTCGTGGATTGACCTCCATGGCTATCTATTCCTCCCACTGCCTTCTCATCAAGGGGCTAGTTTAGCACAGTGGGCTAAACAGCTGGTTTGTAATACAGAACAAGGGCAGCAGCGCGGGTTCAATTCCCTTACAAGCCTCCCCAAACAGACGCTGAAATGGGGCGTCCAGGGGCTTTTCACAGTAACTTCATTGAAGCCTAGTCGTGACAATAAGTGATTATTATTATTATTATTATGTCTGGAGAGTTCCTGGCCCTTAATGATACATGGCTTCTCCTCCTTTCCATTTCCTCCCCAAAGACTTCCAGGATTGCATCTGAAAACCTGGAGTCCCACGCTCTCCCATGCTGAGCCATTGTTCTCTATTTTCCAGGTCAAATTCCATTGCTGAACAGCGCCACAGTGCACATATTCTTTAAGAGGAGCATCTTAGCTTTTCATGCCGCAGGTCTTTGAGGAGTGCAGATTTGTAACACTATTCAGTCTTGTGCTTATATTTGCAATGCGCAGCGTGGGACATACTGGCGAATGAAGAAATTATTACAATTAGTAGGCAGCATGAAGTTGATGTGCTGCCTGCATTCCTCTCCATGAGTGCATATTAACCATGCCTCACAATGCTTGCACCTGTTTTCAAGGGCTAACCTAGTTCTTGCTCCCGACTACGACAGACAGTCGATACATGGCAGCAGCTCATGAAAATGAAAAGCCGAGAGTGATTTGGTGCTAAATGAGAATTTAAAGGCAAGATATTTGCATTTCCATTAAACTGAGTTATGGACAATTACTTGACTTCAGCTACCTTCTCCAAATCTAAGCCTGCAGTCATCCATCCTGATTTCGCACAGAATCACTTGACATTGTGACCCATATTGACTTTGGCAGATTGAATCGCAGGAATGTTTCAACACATTTTATTAATTAACAATGCTCTGATGGTTTTGTGGGAAAATAGATTTCTGGGTGCGCTAAGCCACATCACGTCCCACATTTGATACCTGCTCTTGTGCTGAATTGACCTCAGCTGCAAAAGCAGCTGGCGTAAAAGTCAGCCGTTGCATGCCTGAGGAAGGGAGGAGGGAAATTAGGCAAGACTTTTTACTCCTAAATGTTATCTAGTGATTACTGTGCCTGGATGCATTTTTCCTATCCCACACTCAGCCTTGGTTACAGATCATCACTTTCAAGCTGATTCCACCCCTGTCTCAGTGTGCAATTTTCCAGCTCTGAATATCCAATTCTCAGCCAGAGCCAGAGCTATTCAACATCCCTTTCCCTTCTCCTCAACATTACTGGCAGAATACGGTAGCATTGTGGATAGCACAATCGCTTCACAGCTCCAGGGTCGCAGGTTCGATTCTGGCTTGGGTCACTGTCTGTGCGGAGTCTGCACATCCTCCCCGTGTGTGCGTGGGTTTCCTCCGGGTGCTCTGGTTTCCTCCCACAGTCCAAAAGATGTGCAAGTTAGGTGGATTGGACATGATAAATTGCCCTTAGTGTCCAAAATTGCCCTTAGTGTTGGGTGGGGTTACTGGGTTATGGGGATAGGGTGGAGGTGTTAACCTTGGGTAGGCTGCTCTTTCCAGGAGCCGGTGTAGACTCGATGGGCCAAATGGCCTCCTTCTGCACTGTAAATTCTATGAAAAATACACAACTGCCTTACCCCAACTCTCTGGAATTCTGCCCTTAAACCTCTCCACCTTTCTGTCCACCTTTTAAGACCTCCTCAAAATTAGATTCTTTGGGCATGTTTTCGGCCATCCTCATGAATTCATCCTTCATGATTTGTTATCTACTTTTATGCCAATTTGTGAAGTGCCTTGGGACATTTCTTTAGTTTTGTGCTGTTATTTGAATGCAAGCCATTGTACATGTTGTTGTCATAGATATGTTCACAGCTATTGGCTCATTTAACTGTGTTAAGCATCTGGGGATTATTAAAGGACATTAGGAGGACTGTGAAAGAATCGTAGGCTTATTGTAGAACTGGTTCAATAAACCCCAACCATATTTTTACGGTGCAGGTAAAAGAATTTCAAACAAAAACCTTTACTCTTCATTGGTATGTCATTAAAATCGCAGTGCACACTGTTAAGGGCCAGGTTTTAGAGAACCCCAAAGTGTATCATGGAGTTCACCTGACCCACGACTTTTAGTAGATTGTAGTATGGGGAGTACATGGCCCACTCTACAGGTGTGGTAGAACAGAAATGGAAAAGTATTTTTTCAAGCAAAACAATGTTTATTGCATGAACTCAAGTTAACCTTTTTAAAACATACAGTGAACAACTTAGCAACCATTAATTCAAATACAACCCCCCAAAGACTACAACACTAAATAATCCTTTACGCTTTCCCTTTAACATCCTTATGACTTAAAAATAAAACCTTTAACAGAAGCACATCAGGTTAGTCACTACTGAAAACATTTATAATTCTGAATTCACCAAATGATCAAGAGATAGTCTTTTGATGGCAGAGAGAACAGCAGTACACCTGCTTGGTCTGGCTTTAGCTCCAACATTGAAAATGAAACTAAAACACACCCTGCAGCAAACAGCCTAAAACAAAAGTACAAAAGCTGGCAGACAGCCCAGCTCCACCCACACTCCTACATCACTGATAAACACCCATTTCTTAAAGGTACATTTCTTAAGCATGCATTTCTTAAAGGTACTCTCACATGACATAAAGGTACCCTCACATGACAGTACAAAATTGCTCCAACAGATTTGAAAGATAGCAAGGATTTTACCCAATATTTTCAATCTAATACACTTTGGATATTTGTATGCACTTTAACATTAGAGCAGCAGAAAATATATGGCATTTTGTAAATAAAATGCTACTGAGCAACTGACAGATTTTTTGTAGTAATGAATAAAATATGCATTGGCATTGCTGCAAGTCACTGAATTAGAAAATAAAAGATTGATCATTGCAATGGATAATCCCTCCAGCATGAATAGTGTCATGTCAGTTTAACAATGAAACAAACGGTGTTAAATAATATTTGTCATATGGTATCACAGAACGCAACAAACAACAAAAAAAACAATTGGTTAAGCAGAGGCAACACATTGCCTTTCTCCTTATTTTGTCAGCTATTAGTCAGGTTTTCCAGGCTGAATATCTTGGGAGGACAGGGTAATGATCCCCAACCTTCTTGATAAGTTTCCCTTAGAATAGATCCTTCTAAATTCCACGTGCTAGAACTATCATGCTCTGCACCGTTAGATATTTATACAATCAATGTTTGCCTCTAATCCATTGAATAGGACACTGGCCTGAAGATACTTGCAACTAATTTTAATTATTCTAGAATTAATTAAAATGCAGTATGTTGTCTTAATGAATCTCAAGTGGC
This sequence comes from Scyliorhinus canicula, assembly GCF_902713615.1. NCBI lineage: Eukaryota > Metazoa > Chordata > Chondrichthyes > Carcharhiniformes > Scyliorhinidae > Scyliorhinus > Scyliorhinus canicula. Next base: position 88,150,243 of record NC_052151.1, on the reverse strand, counting down.
CCCAATTTTCCTTAGGTCAATACCCAAGTGAGAATATCTCTCCAGCCAAGTATCAGAATGAAAATGCCACCACAAAGTCTAATTTGCTAAAGTTACACAAAAAATAATTGCATTTAATATAAATTGCCACAGCTAGCCAGCAGGGAATTATTTTTAGATTGTGGAACATACAAGTCTCCCGCTCATGGTCCCATACGGCTTATTTCAGCAGCCACAATCCATGCTGACTTGTACAAGGTGTATTCATATCAGATGCTCTGGCTCTAATGAGGCAGTTGCAGAATCGGTCTAACTGGTCAAAATCCTTGAGGACATCAGCACTTCATTTCTGATATGGTTGGAGGGCATCAGATTGAAATAAGGAGCAATCTTTGAGTATATTTCATATGTCATTATTTTTCAATACTTGTTTAAATAATTTACAATTCACAAATTATTTATAGTGCTAAACTCACTGTGTGATGTATTATAAATATAACCTATCCTATTTTGACCAATTTCTTTTTCTGGTGTGCTGCAACTAGTTATTTTTTTCTACATCACGGAACAGGATAATTTGCTGCTTGTTGTCTGAGTGCATCACTGCTGATGCACATTGGGTGCAGCAGTTGAAGCTTGTTGAACATAATGTATAATACAGGATAGGAGATGCTGAGGACATGCAAACCAAGCCTGCACTATGCTCATTAAAGCCTCAAACAAAATACTAATGAGGTTCCTGACTCACACAACACATGTGTTTATCCGGGCCCTTCAGCATCATAAAGCACCCCTAAGTGCTTGGCCAAAGAATTGCCAAACAAAATTTGACATTGAACCGTGTAATAAGTAAGTGAACAAAACATTGGGCAGTTTTAAAGGAATGATTTCAAGGGCAGCATGGTAGCACAAGTGGGTAGAAGTGTGGCTTCACAGAGCTAGGATTGCAGGTTTGATTCCCCGCTGGGTCATTGTCTGTGCGGAGTTTGCACGTTCTCCCCGTGTGTGCGTGGGTTTCCTCCGTGTGCTCTGGTTTCCTCCCACTGTCCAAAGACGTGCAGGTTAGGCGGATTGGCCATGATAAATTGCCCTTAGTGACCAAAAAAGTTAGGAGGGGTTATTGGGTGCCAGGGATAGGGTGGAAGTGAGGGCGTAAGTGGGTCACTGCAGAATCGATGGGCCGAATGGCCTCCTTCTGCACTGTACGTTCTATGTTCTATGTTCTATAACAGGAGCGAGAGGTTAGAAAAGGACGAATGGCTGAGGGAGGGGATTCTAGAAACGTTATAACCTGCCTGATTGCTATTGGCTGGTGACTAATGGCAATCCCACAATCCTTAGTGTGTATGAGCTTCCCCAATGAATGAGGGTGGAGAAATCATTAGCAGTCACCTGCATGAATAGAACTGTCACAAAACTGGCGACGAGGTTAAAGTGGATAGCTGTCTACGCTGCTGAAGCCACCTCCCTGGGTTTTTGTTAGATACTGGTTGGAAGTTTATTTTCTGTTGTACCATGCCTCTTTATGGACATTTGGATGTCTTTGATGCTGGAGAGTTGGAACCAGTACGCACAACGGATGCTACTACTTCCGGCAAATAACATCACTGAAAACGAATTGCAGGTGATCATTTTGCACACCGCCTGTGGGCCTTTTTGGGGTGATTGGGGTGATTAGGAGGCTTACGTACCCAACTCACACATGCAACATTAAAACACGACGAGCTAAATTCTACCTAACACTGCAGCAACCTGTGCTTAACTTCAGGCACCAGGCTTTGGCAGAGGAACAAGGCCTTTGTTCGGATCTGGAGTGGTTGGGTCAGGAGAAGTAACTTCGGTTCTGATGGGCTTATCCATCTGGTAGCGATCGTTGATATTGAACTTGTTCCTGGTCGTGGTGCTGCAGTTGGCTTCAGGTAAAGGCCGGGACGAAGAGTGCCAGTGTGCCAGGGCTAAAAGAGATCGAGCACATGGCAGTGTCACTCTTTATCCTTTGGGGGTTTCACGCTCTTTTGGGCGGTCCTTAGCCATGGACCCAATAATTTGGCAAGCTTCGATTACTGCCTTCGATTTGAGCCAATAAAGGGACGGGTGCCTTGATGGCTGGGGGTGTCCTGAATGTTCATTGACCTTGACTGTAATGCAAAGACGAGAGTAGGATGTAATCAAGGAATTATTACACAGAGATGTGTGGCCTCCTACAGCAGCTGACGAAATGGCAACTGTACAGGGAGCACACATATTTATACTTCACCTACTGGGCGGAGCCAGCAGGCAGGGATCTAACCCCGTACCTGTAGTACAGGAGCCTTACCATAAAGCATCTATATACACAATATATACATCAGTGGCGACTACCACATTCACCCCCTGTTAAAAAAATTAGTCCAGCGGGGGTGGTGGAGAACTATATACAGAAAGTTGCGTTTAAAATTACAGATAATATTACAAATTCAGGTGGTCCGGTGCCTTGATCTGTTGTCGAGAGCGCCGCAGTGCTGGTGGGGACTCAGGTGACGGCTTGGTCTTCGGTGATTCCGGGAGCGTGTCGAAATCCTCTTCATCCCCGGGTGGGAGCAAGGGGTGGACGGATTGTTCCGGAATGGGCGCTGCGGTGGGGTGTGCCTGGGGAAGGGAGGGTGGCGCTGGGGCAGAGGGGGGGGGTTGTGTGGAACCAGCTGGTGCCAGGTCCCTGAGGGAGACTGTGTCTTGGCGGCCGTCGGGGTACGCTACGTAAGCGTACTGCGGGTTGGCGTGAAGTAGCTGTACCCTCTCAACCAATGGGTCCGCCTTGTGGAGTTGAACGTGTCTACGGAGGAGAACGGGTCCTGGAGCTGCCAGCCATGTCGGGAGCGAATTCCCGGAGGTGGACTTCCTAGGGAAGACAAAGAGATGTTCATGGGGGATTCATTAGTCGCGGTGCACAGGATCGACCAAATGGAGTGAAGTGCATCGGGGAGGATCTCCTGCCAGCGGGAGGCCGGGAGATTTCTGGACCGTAGAGCCAGCTGGACGGCCCTCCAGACCGTCCCATTCTCCAGTTCCACCTGCCCGTTTCCCCTGGGATTGTAGCTGGTCGTCCTGCTCGAGGCAATGCCCCTGTTGAGCAGGTACTGGCGCAGCTCATCGCTCATGAATGAGGAACCCCGGTCACTGTGGACGTAGGCAGGGAAGCCGAACAGAGCGAAGATGGTGTTGAGGGCTTTGATGACGGTGGCAGACGTCATGTTGGGGCATGGGGCGGCAAAGGGGAATCGGGGATATTCATCAACCACACTGAGAAAGTACGTGTTCCAGTCGGTGGAGGGGAGGGGCTCTTTGAAATCCATGCTGAGGCATTCAAAGGGGCGGGAGGCCTTCACCAGGTGCGCACGGTCTGGCCGGTAGAAGTGCGGCTTGCACTCCGCACAGACCTGGCAGTCTTTGGTGATCGCCCTGACTTCCTCGATGGAGTAGGGCAGGTTGCGGGTCTTGATGAAATGGTAAAAACGGGTGGCCCCTGGGTGACAGAGGTTGTCGTACAGGGGCCGGAGTTGGTCCACTTGTGCGCTGGCACATGTACCTCGGGATATGGCATCGGGGGGCTCGTTGAGCTTACTGGGGTGATGCAAAATCTCGTAGTTGTAGGTGGGGAGCTCGATCCTCCACCTCAAGATTTTATCGTTTTCGATCTTGCCCCGCTGTGTGTTGTTAAACATGAAGGCAACCGACCATTGGTCTGTGAGGAGAGTGAATCACCTTCCGGCCAGATAATGCCTCCAATGCCGCACAGCTTCAACGATGGCTTGGGCCTCCTTTTCGACAGAGGAGTGCAGAATTTCGGAGGCATGGAGGGTGCAAGAAAAGAATGCCATGGGCTTGCCTGCCTGGTTGAGGGTGGCGGCCAGAGCGACATCTGATGAATCGCGTGCATCGCGGCCTTGGCGATGTCGGCCTCGATATGGTTGAAGGCCTGGTGAGCCTCGGCCATCAGGGGAAAAACAGTGGATTGAATGAGTGGGCGGGCCTTGTCCGCATAGTTTGGGACCCACAGGGCGTAATACAAAAAGCACCCCAGGCATCGTTTGAGGGCCTTGGGGCAGTGGGGAAGGGGGAATTCCATGAGGGGTCCCATGCGATCTGGGTCGGGCCCCAGAACTCCATTCTGGACCACATAGCCGAGGATGGCTAAGCGGATCGTGCTGAATACACACTTCTCCTTGTTATACGTGAGGTTGACGAGAGTGGTGGTGTGGAGAAATTTGGAGGTTGGCGTCATGGTCCTGCTGATCGTGGCCGCAGATGGTGACATTGTCCAGGTATGGGATGGTGGCCCGCAGTCCTTACCAGTCAACCATTCGGTCCATCTCCCATTGGAAGACCAAGACCCCATTGGTGATGCCGAAGCGGACCCTAAAGAAATGATAAAGGCAGCCGTCTGCTTTGAACGCAGTGTATGGTTGGTCCGTCTTACGGATGAGGAGCCGGTGGTAGGCAGATTTCAGGTCCACTGTCGAGAAGACCCGGTACTGTGCAACCTGATTGACCATATCAGATATTCTTGGGAGGCGGTACGCGTCGAGCTGCGTCTACCAATTGATGGTCTGACGGTAGTCAACGACCATCCTGTTTTTCTCCCCAGTTTTAACCACTACCACTCGGGCTCTCCAGGGGCTGTTGCTGGCTTCGATGATGCCTTCCCGAAGCAGCCGCTGGACCTCAGACCTGATGAAGGTCCTGTCCTGGGCGCTGTACCGTCTACTCCTGGTGGCGATGGGTTTGCAATCCGGGGTCAGATTTGCAAAAAGAGATGGCGGGTCAACCTTAAGGGTCGCGAGGCCGCACATGGTAAGGGGTGATCGGGGCCTGCCGAATTTCAGGGTTAGGCTCTGGAGGTTGCACTGGAAGTCCAGGCCGAGTAGCAAGGCAGCGCAGAGGTTGGGGAGGACGTAGAGGCGGAAGTCGCTGAACTCCACGCCCTGACAGTGAGTGTGGTGATGCAGTACCCCCGGATCGCCACGGATTGGGATCTGGAGGCCAGGGAGATTCTCTGGTTAGCGGGGTGTACCGCGAGGGAGCAGCGCCTTACCGTATCGGGGTAAATGAAGCTCTCAATGCTCCCAGAGACCAGCAGGCAGGAGACCTCGTGCCCGTTGAACATAAGAACATAAGAACTAGGAGCAGGAGTAGGCCATCTGGCCCCTCGAGCCTGCTCCGCCATTCAATGAGATCATGGCTGATCTTTTGTGGACTCAGCTCCACTTTCCGGCCCGAACACCATAACCCTTAATCCCTTTATTCTTCAAAAAACTACCTAGCTTTACCTTAAAAACATGTAATGAAGGAGCCTCAACTGCTTCACTGGGCAAGGAATTCCATAGATTCACAACCCTTTGGGTGAAGAAGTTCCTCCTAAACTCAGTCCTAAATCTACTTCCCCTTATTTTGAGGCTATGTCCCCTACCTCTGCTTTCACCCGCCAGTGGAAACAACCTGCCCGCATCTATCCTATCTATTCCCTTCATAATTTTAAATGTTTCTATAAGATCCCCCCTCATCCTTCTAAATTCCAACGAGTACAGTCCCAGTCTACTCAACCTCTCCTCATAATCCAACCCCTTCAGCTCTGGGATTAACCTAGTGAATCTCCTCTGCACACCCTCCAGCGCCAGTACGTCCTTTCTCAAGTAAGGAGACCAAAACTGAACACAATACTCCAGGTGTGGCCTCACTAACACCTTATACAATTGCAACATAACCTTCACTTGACCTTCACTTTAGTTGAAGCGGTCGCGAGGTTGTGTGGTCGAGACTGGTCAATCGTGACCAAGGCAAGACGCGGCTGGTCGGCGGCGGTTGCAGGCGATGAGCGGCCTGATGAGGTGCCCGACGGGCAGGGTTCCTGAGTCGGGTAAGATGGCGGCACCCACGGGTCTCACATGTCGTGGGGGGATGCAAGATGGCGGCGCCCTGGGGCTGTATGTGTGGTGAGGAAGGCAAGATGGTGGCGCCCGTTGGTCCTGGGAGGGACGAGATGGTGGCGCCCACTGGCCGCACGTGGTCCAAGGAGGGGAAGATGGTGGCACCCACTGGCCGCACGTGGGGGGTGCTGGGACAATAGCGGCGATTGAGCGGGCCTGGCACACTGCAGCAAAATGTTCCTTCTTGCCTCAGGCCTTGCAGAGGGTGCTCCGTGCCGGGCAGCACTGTCGGGGTGTTTTAACAGCTCACAGAAGTAGCATTTGTGCCCCCTGGGGTTGGTTGGCTGCTGTGCGGTACGGGCGTGGGGTTGGCTGAGGGCGGTCACTGATGGGGTCCAGGATGGGGCGGCCGTCTGCGGAGTCCATGATGCATGGGGGGGGGGTGGGCCGCGTGGTTTGGGGCATAAGCCTGAATGTTGCATGATGCGACCGTAAGTGAGAGTGTTAGAGGTCGAGCGTAGCCCCTTCTAAGAGGCGTTGGCGGATGTAGTCAGACCCTATGCCTGTAACAAATGCGTCTCTCATTAGCAAATTTGCGTGTTCCGTGGCCGAAACGGCCTGACAGTCACAGTCACTAACTAGGGCTAGCAGGGCACACCAGAAATCTTCCACCGACTCTCCAGGAAGTTGGTGCCGCGTGGAGAGGAGGTGCCTGCCGTAGATTTTGTTGGTCCGCTGAGTGCAGTTTTCCTTCAGTAAGTAGCGCCATGGCCTCTGCGTAAGTCGGTACGTCCTGGACAAGTGGAAAGACGTTGGAGCTCAGCCGCGTGTGAAGGATCTGGAGCTTCTGTGCTTCTGGGATTGTGTCTGGCGCAGACCCGATATACGCTTCAAAACAGGCTAGCCAATGTTCAAAGTCCTTTTTGGCGTTGTCTGCTTGAGGATTCAGCTGCAGGTTGTCATAATATCCATTCATGTATATAATGAGATGCAGACAGGCAGTGATTGACACACAGGATGACCAATGAACACATACGACACAGAACAACCAATCACCAGACACCACCATTATAAAGCCCACAGGGCATTAAGACTCTCCCTCTCTCTCACAGGACACAGCTACTGAGATAGTTAGAGTGCTCAAGCCAGTGAGCATTATCTCCATGTGGTAGAGAGCTAGTCTGGTCAAACCAGTAGGAGGTTATCAGTTAGATTAATAGAGTGTCAATCCACAGCAGATTATGGACAGCAATCAGCAAGTTCAATAAAACTGTGTTTGACCATCTCCTGTGTCGGAAGCCTGATTCTAGTTTCACTGCATCCAGTTGCAGTCAACGTTGAACTAATTCACTTAACACATCACAGGCGATCCGGCTTGATGCGGATGTCCATCTCAGTGTTATAAATTGATGCACTATCAATTACGCAAAGACAAGAGTAGGATGTAATCGAGGCTTTATTACACAGAGATGTGTGGCCTCCTACAGCAGCTGACGAAATGGCTGCTGTACGGGGAGCACACATATTTATACTCTGCCTACTGGGCGGAGCCAGCAGGCAGGGATCTAACCCCGTACCTGTAGTACAGGGGCCTTACCGTAAAGCACCTATATATACAATATATGCATCAGTGGTGACTACCACAGACTGTTTGGGCTTCCTGGGTGAAGGGAGTGGCGTCGATGTGTCTGGATCTGTATCTGATACCTGAGTACAAGTCTTTTTGTCCTGAGAAATGGCCGTTAGAATGTAAATCGGCTGGGGGTTTCGATAGTGTCTGGTTCTCTAGTGGCGGCAAATATGCACTTAAGCCCTGAGTTCGTCTGGATCCTGCATTGGCCATATTTCCCTTGATTCTTTGCAAGTGGCCATATTTCCCTTTGTGAGTGGCCATCCCAGATGGCTACAATGTGTGATGCATCCCCAAATGGTATTGGCGCCGTCCTGTCCCGCAAGATGGAGAACAGAGCCGAGTGGCCGATAGCTTTCGCCTCCCGCACATTGACTGCAGCGGAAAACAAGTGCGTGCAGATCGAGAAGGAGAGCTTGGTGGTGGTCTTTGCGGTGAAACGCTTCCACCAGTATGTTTATGGCCGCCACTTCACTATCGTGACTGATCATAAGTCTCTGCTTGGACTTTACCGAGAGGATAAGCCAATTCCACCCATTGCTTCTGCACGGATCCAGCGCTGGGCTTCGTTGCTCGCTGCCTATGAGTATTCTCTGGAGCATAAACCAGGGACCCAGATAGGGAATGCCGACGTACTGAGCCGATTGCCTTTGTCGACCGGCCCCATGTCGACTCCCACGACCAGTGAGATGGTTGCAACCCTAAATTTTATGGACTCTTTGCCTGTCACAGCATCACAGATTCGTGAGTGGACCCAGGTGGATCCAGTCCTGTCAAAGGTTTGGCACATAGTCCTGTATCGTGGGCAGCATAGACAGCTTCCAGGCGGGTTGCGGCCATTGTCCTCCAAGCTGTCAGAATTTAGCGTGGAAGACGGAATCCTCTTGTGGGGGACGTGTGTGATTGTCCCGCAAAAAGGACAGGAGCTGATACTAAAGGATTTGAACAAACAAAGAACAAAGAAAAGTACAGCACAGGAACAGGACCTTCGGCCCTCTAAGCCTGCACCAACCATGCTGCCCGTATAAACTAAAATCTTCGACACTTTGGGGGTCCATATCCCTTTATTCCCATTCTATTCATGTATTTGTCAAGATGCCCCTTAAACATCACTATTGTCCCTGCTTCCACCACCTCCTCCAGCAGTGAGTTCCAGGCACCCACTACCCTCTGTGTAAAAAACTTGCCTCGTATATCTCCTCTAAACCTTGCCCCTCGCACCTTAAACCTATGCCCCCTAGTAACTGACCACTCTACCCTGGGAAAAAGTCTCTGACTATTCACTCTGTCTATGACCCTCATAATTTTGTTTATATCTGTCAGGTCGCCCCTCAACCTCCTTCATTCCAGTGAGAACAAGCCAAGTTTATTCAACCTCTCCTCATAGCGAATGCGCTCCATAACCAGGCGACATCCTGGTAGATCTCTTTTGCACCCTCTCTAAAGCCTCCACATCCTTCTGGTAGTGTGGTGACCAGAATTGAAAACTATACTCCAAGTGTGGCCTAAGGTTCTATACAGCTGCAACATGACTTGCCCCGGCCAATGAAGGCAAGCATGCCCCTTTCAATGATCTGTGGACCTGTACACCAAGACCTCTCTGACTGTCAATACTCTCGAGGGTTCTACCATTCACTGTATATTCCCTACGTCTGTTAGACCTTCCAAAATGCATTACCTCACATTTACCATCTCTCCGCCCAAGTCTCCAAATGATTTAAATCCTGCTGTATCCTCTGACAGTCCTCAGCGCTATCCGTAAGTCCACCAACCTTTGTGTCGTCCGCAAATTTACTAATCAGACCAGTTACATTTTCCTCCAAATCATTTATATATACTACAAACAGCAAAGGTCTCAGCACCGAACCCTGCGGAACACCACTAGTCACAGCCCTCCAATCAGAAAAGCACCCTTCCATTGCTACTCTCTGTTTTCTATGACCTAGCCAGTTCTGTATCCATCTTCAACGAGGCCTAAGCAAACAGTCTTCCGGGTCTATGGACACTAGACTGGCTCGTTTTTGTTTTCGCACAGGACCACTCCACATGCAGTGACTGGGTAGCTCCCGCTAATGGGCTAACTCCAAATGGGCCAGAGACTTTGTACCCGCCTTAGCATGGTTTTCCCAGATATTGGTGTAAAAGTACACCGCACTCAAGAATGGCAGGGGCACGGCCTTTTTCAGCATCGGCTGATGCGACAGTTTGTGCCAGGTGACCCGGTGTTCATCTCGAATATCCTTGATTTTAATCACTCCACTATTGGTGGCCATGTCTTTAGGTGTCAAAGCCTTATGTTCTTGTGCTCCCTCCCTAAACCTCTCTACGCGATTTTATTCCTTTAAGACAATAAACCTACTCCTTTGATTAAGCTTTAGGGTATCTGCCTTAGTATCTCCTAATGTGGCTCAGTGTCAAACCCTGATTATTAACGCTACTGTGCAGAAACCTGGGAAGTTTCATTCTGTTAAAGATGCTGTATCAGTACAAGTTGTTGTTGAAGAGAAGTACCAGATGCCAAAATGTGGCTCACTTGAAACATCTGACATGAACAAATCCAGATTCTGTCAATATTTATACCACAAATTCCCCTGTTGGGGTATTGACTTAACTGCACCTTGCTGTAATCATCAAAGAGGATGTCATAGTGCAACTATGAAATCATACATTTTCGTTAGCACACTACGATAATACAGTTAGAAAGATCTTAGTATTGATAGACTACTCCAGATACTTAGGTAGATGCTATGAACTAACAGACTATCAGAGATTGTAAAGGCCGTTCAAGGCTATCACAGTGTATTCAATGAGTATCATGGATTTGCCTAGTACCAGCAGTAAAATGAATTTAACAGGGCATAATAGAATGCAATCTACCCAGCAACAGGTATAACTCTGCCTCACGACAGCAGTAGTCAGTATGTAAAAGGCTGGATGGAATGCGTCTTTCCCAGTAACGAGATTAGGAGCACAGGGATAGAATCAGATGTGAATCGCCTATTAGTAGAAACAGCTTACCGAGACCATTGGGAGATCAGTGATTTAATAATCTTTATTAGTGTCGCAAGTAGACTTACATTAACACTGCAATGAAGTTACTGTGAAAAGCCTCTAGTCGTCACACTCTGGCACCTGTTCAGGTACACTGAGGGAGAATTCAGAATGTCCAATTCACCTAACAAGCAGATCTTTCGGGAGGAAACCGGAGCACCCGGAGGAAATCCACGCGGACACGAGGAGAACATGCAGCTCCGCACAGTGACCCAAGCCGGGAATCGATCCCGGGTCCCTGGCGCTGTGGCGCAACAGTGCTAACCACTGTGCTACTGTGCCACCCAATCTATGCTGTGAGGTATACACATGTTAATTTCTCGAGTCAAGCAACGTGAGGGGGCAAACAGCCAAATGCAGAGAATACAGAATCAAATGGGAACAGTGGTTTAATTGCCAGAAGTAAGGTAGGCCAATTTACATCTAGCAGCCTGAAGATCAGTGTTACATCTAAAAGCCGAGAGGACCAGTTTTACATCTGAACAGACTCTACGTCTTAGAGCTAAGGCAATGCAGAAAACTTTGTAAGTTTAAATATTTGGGGAGTTTAAATATCTTCGCTGGACCAGGAAAAGACGTTTCCCAGATTTGATCCCCAACCCTGTACCGTGTGGTAATTATAAACTGGACTTGACTTCCAGATTTATTTCCTTCAGATGTTGTTTGGGGAATGGAGAGGAGTTGAGGATTTGAGTGATCATAGATATATTTTAGATCGGGGGTACATTCTATATTGGTTGGTTTAGCACACTGGGCTAAATCGCTGGCTTTTAAAGCAGACCGAGGCAGGCCCGTACCAGCCTCCCTGAACAGGCGCCGGAATGTGGTGACTAGGGGCTTTTCACAGTAACTTAATTGAAGCCTACTCGTGACCATAAGCGATTTTCAATTCATTTCATATAAACTGTATGTGTAATTAGTAATTCATATATTTAACTAATAAGGGAGGCAGTGGCGAGGGAGGCAGTGGCGTAGTGGTGATTTTGCTCGACTCATAATTCAGAGACCCAGGCTAATGCTCTGGGGACTCCGGTTCGAATCCCACCATGGCAGAGGGTGAAATTTGAATTTTTTAAAAACCTGGAATTGAAAAGTTAAATAGTCAACCATTGTTGAACCCAAAGATGTGCAGGATAGGTGGATTAGCCATACTAAATTGCCGCTTAATTGGAATTTTTAAAAAAATAGAAGCTATTTGTATTTGTAAAATCTCATCTAGTTCACCAATGTCCTTAAGGGAAGGAAATCTGCCAACCTTACCCGGTCTGGCCTACATGCAGCAGTGTGGTTGATTTTTAATTGCCCTCAGGATGGGCAATACATTTTGACCCAGATAGAGCCCATATCCCATATCCGAATTTAAAAAACGGTCAATGTAGCATAGTCCTGTCTTCATCTTATTTCTCTTTAATTTAATAAATAGTCTATAATAATTGTTATACAAAGACTGGGCTACTTATTCTCACTGGGGTTTCACTTGACTGCTCACACCATTCCAAAAGGAAAACTATACACCCCCATAAACCAGTGTGAAAACATAATTGCCTGCATGGGAACAGACTGAATTATCCCCCAATTATATCACAAAAACCCTGAGTTCAGGATGCTTCAACAGGAATCCAGGGAAGTGGCTATGGATGTCACTCGGGGGATGGGGGGGGGGGGGGATTCTTTCTTGGAACTTCCGCCTTACATCTTGTTGGAATGGAAATCTGTCTGCCATGTTCACCTGAATCGTCTTCATGGCTTGCCATATCTCCTGCATTGTGTTGCAGAGGTGAACCATGGACCCCTCCAATTTATCTCCCATCACAAACGTTTCCTTTTTTCTGTTCCCTTTACACAAGAGAAGCCATTATTCATCATTTTCTGCCAGCTCCTCATGATGACTGGTGCCCTGTGTGCATGCTTGCTGATTGAAAATGTAAGGTGGCATGATAGTGTCATGAAGATGCACTATATGGAATTAATCTGATATCTCGTCAGCTGGTTTCTCATATTAAATTGTTTTAATGCAACATTTCACTGGCACACAAAGACACTGACTTAAAATGGCTTCCAATGTGTATTGGTAGAGCCACAGTCCACTTTATGGAGTTTTAAGGTCTCTGAGGCCCGAAAAGATAATGAACTCCCTGGAGATGTGTAAAGTTTCCACCCTATCTCATCCAAATTGAAGAATGAACCATTCAGGAGTTAATTGATTGGACATTAAAAAATAATCACCTCGGCTGCCACAATGGCTAGGGGAAACTGTGCCAGGCATAAGCAGATCAACTTCCTTTTAGACTATAAAAGTGACCAGGACGGAGGTCATGTGGTACAACCTTTTGTGCATATGCTTGAATTTTGGACTGGGCAGAGATATTCCAGCTTCTGGAGACAGAGGCAAACTTTTGCTCGCTCTCTTTCTAAATTATTCCACCTAAGCTTTGAACCCTGTTTTGCTGAGTTAAAAGTGGTCTACATTTCTGCAGCAGACAGAGATTCTCTGTCGAAAGTGTCTCTCGGAGTAAAGGGTTTAAACCAATAGCGTCAGCTGAAGAACCAATGTCTCTGGAACAATCAGTGAATCTTTATTAACTTTATTTATTAATCCGCACTTGAACTTGGCCAAGTTTAACATCTGGTACTCTCTCAAGATGTATTTTTCTCTGCACGCTTTGAAGTTTGGATGTGTGTTTACATCCGTTAATGGAAACTAATATGTATTTGTACATTTATAACATTTTTAGTATTTTTACCTGGGTGGATTTTAGCATAATACCTTGCATGAATACCTGTCTGGCTTAGTTCTTACAAACTTCCCACAGTCATGTACATACCGAATTTATAACTGCTATAACCAGATGAGGAGTGCTAAAAGAGAGGAATTATTGCACACCTTCTCACCTGGTCAGAACAATAGAGTTAGTAAATCAGAAGAAGGAAGGTTAATTTGGCTGCTCGTCTGGTCCTTCTAACTATAAATGGACACTACCTGTGAGAAATGCAAAGGTCATTTTAGCTGGCTGCACTCAAGCATGTGATTAGAAGAAGTGACTGAATAATGATAGAATACCTCTGATCAAAATGTCTTAAGACTGTAAACATTCACTGTGCAATAGCCAATCTATCTCATTCCTAACCTTTGATTCTCCATCTTCCATCGCCTCCACAATATGTCTGCCCAGGAGTTATGCATCTTCATTTCATTTCCTCAAGCGCCTAAAGGCCAATATTTTCATAAGGCTGCTGTAGTTGTTTTAGACTCCTACTCTCAAATTGTTTTACCCTGGTTGGAGATTGTGTTGAACAAGTTCCTGCCAGCATTTCTGGGCCTTGAAAAGTCCAAGCAGTAGTTCGTAAAAGGACTTATGGTGAGGACTCAGAAAAAGGTTCAGAAGCACAAACGATGTTAGACATTTCATGGAGGCTCTTCCTGGCTTCACAAAACAACTCCAGGTCATTTGCCATTTTCTCTCCTATCATTTTACTATGATGTCTCTGAAGGTCAAAATGGCTGCCAGTACTCACTATGGGTAAATTTACCTTGTTTGGTATGCTGGGAGAGGAAATCACCCATCTATTAAAAGTTCCTCCTGATTGTCACTTCCAATACTTTTGGAATCAATAATGACCAGCAATTCACTCTGCCTGTTTAAAACCCAAGATATGGTGATGGATATTTCCCTGACTGCCTTGGCTCTCATATAACGAAGTATCAATGATACCCATGGAAGTATATCTGAGAGTATGCCTGCCTCTTTAGATGAACAGAAAACAGGAATACCTAGTCAGTGAACTATAACAAGCCAGAGTGCCAACCACTGCAGAGAGATTGCAAGTGACACAAGGAATGCCAAAAAAGTTTCTGGCAGAGGAAACTAGCTGAAAGCTGTGCTCTCTCCCACTCTTTCTTTTAGAAAAAGTGTCAATCATCCAGTTCGAGAAGTCAACAATGGGAAACGTCTTCTACATATGATCACATTTGTTATGGGCCAGGGTTTAGAGAACCCCAAAGTATATCATGAAGTTCATCTGACCCACAACTTTTAACAGAAGTACATTAGGTTTATATTCACTACTGAGAACATTTATAATTCTGAATTCACCAAATGATCAAGAGATAGTCTTTTGATGGCAGAGAGAACAGCAGTACACCTGCTTGGTCTGGCTTCAACTCCAACACTGAAAAAAAAAACTAAAACACACCCTGCAGCAAACAGCCCAAAACGAAAGTAAAAAGCTGACAGACCGCCCAGCTCCACCCACACTCTGACATCACTGATAAACACCCATTTCTTAAAGGTACATTTATTAAGCACCCATTTCGTGAAGTTACTTTAAAGCACCCATTTCTTAAAGGTCAGCACAGGCTTGGAGGGCCGAAGGGCCTGTTCCTGTGCTGTACTTTTCATTGTTCTTTGTACTCTCACATGACAACATACAAGCAACCAACTAACCTAAAGCAACTGCGACATTTACATAAGAACTAGTAGGAGTAGGCAATACAATCATGGCTGATCTCACCTCAGCCTCAACTCCACTTTTCTGCCCATTGTCCATAACCCTTCAACCCATTACTAATTAAAAATCTGTCTATCTCCTTAAATTTACTCAATATCCCAGAATCCATCACATTCTGGGGTAGTGAATTCCACAGATTCACAACACTATCAGAGAAGTAACATCACCTCATCTGTTTTAAATCTGCTACCCCTTATCCTAAAACTATGACCTCCCATTCTGGATTGCACAAGAAGAGGAAGTATTCACTCTACATCTACTTTGTCAATTGTAAAGGACCATCCTGTTCCTTCTTACTTATTCCCTGTCTATTCCCTTGTTTTACCCTTATATTGTTGCAATTACATTTTTGATCTATGGATGATTTGTGTACCTGTAGTATTAAGGCAGCCTGCCTACCAGGGGCTGTTTAGCTCACAGGGATAATCGCTGGCTTTGAAAGCAGACCAAGGCAAGCCAGCAGCACGGTTCGATTCCCGTAACAGCCTCCCCGAACAGGCGCCGGAATGTGGCGACTAGGGGCTTTTCACGGTATCTTCATTTGAAGCCTACTCGTGACAATAAGCGATTTTCATTTCATTTCATTTCATTCATTTTAGTTCAAGCAGAAGGAAGCCGTGGCCTGTTTCTTTAATTCAAACAGCAGGATCCATCCAGTAGACTGTGCTATTTTAGACTGGTGGTTGGAGATTTGCGGGCCTCAGTGATGACTTAGTTTGATTGATGTAGCTGGTAGCCAATGAATTGGCCCAGAGGGCACTGCCCTGCCTGCTGACATGTGATGATTCGACATTATCCCACTTGGATGTTTCTCAGAGCCACAAGGTTCCATTTTAGTTTCACTTTTGGTCTGGCAGCGGAGGTGAAAGTTCTAACAAAAACCTCTCCAGATAACGGCTGCATAGCTTCTTCAAAAAAGACCCAGTTAACTCTCTCTCCGATAAACTTGTGAATATTGAATTCCTGAAGACTGGCCATGAACTGAGAGCAAAGTCTGATGAATCAGCGACTCTGTCTCTCCAGGAAATTTGTGAGTGCAGTCTGTTGCGGGCCAGGGTTTAGAGAATCCCAAAGTATATCAAAGAATTCACTTGACCCATAACTTTTAATAGATTTTGGTTATGGAGAGCTCAAGAGCCCACTTAACAGGCTTGATGCAACAGAGAGCTAAAAGTATTTTTAATCAAAACACAATGTTTATTCTCTGAATCCAGTTAACATTTTTCAACACATACAGTAAACATCTTATCAACTATCAACTCACATACTCCCCCCAAAGAATATAGTATTCTATAAGTAACCTTTAATCTTGCCTTGCAACATCCATAAGACAAATACCCTATTTAACACAGAGATCAGGTTTAAATTCTTTACTGAGAGCAGTTATCACGTTTAAATTAGCAAGTGATTCGAAGACATTCATTTCATAGAGATCAGAATTACACCTTGTTTCCCTGGATGCAGTTCCCAATCTGCAAAATGAATCCAAGCAGAACATGTAGCTGACAGCCCAAGAGGAAAGTAAAGCAGACAGACAGACCAGCTCCACCCACACTCTGACATCATTGCAGCTATTTGATAAACACCCATTGCTTAAAGGTACATCCATTACAGCTATTTGATAAACACCCAGTTCTTAAAGGCACGTTCACATGTCAAGTCTGTAAAGCAAGGACGGTGATTCTCAAGCTACTGCAGAGAAAGCCTACAAAGGACTTAACATCTGAAGCAAAGACACTTTTCTTTTTCATTTACATTTGTCTTTTTCCCTTCCCAAGGTACCCCCCCCTCCCATGTCCCTGTGTTTGTCTATCTTGTGTGTGTATATAGTGAGGGGAAACAAGTTACAGTAGGAATTAGGTACCCATAGATATTCAACCAACTGTATCTGCTGCAAATTTCACTATAATTGTCTTCCAACTTGCAAACCTGGTGACTGTAAATATTGGGCAGCCAAGAGCCAAAGATTTCAAAAAATTTTTAAAGAATTAATGGTTAATTCACTTGCCCTGTGACTCCAGGCCATGTGGGCTGGAATTGACCATACACTCGCCCAGGGTAGTGCAACACAATACCTTTTCTCATCTTATATAACACTTAGATCACATCTCATTCTTCTATTCTGATAAACTCTGGAGAGTTTAGGACTAAACTGCTCAATCTCTCTTCATAAGGCAAGGTAGTTAGTGCTAGTTAATCAGAAATGCCAGATAGCAGTGAGTTACATTTATCAATGTAATACAGTACGATAATTGTAGCATGAAAATGGTAAACATGTTATTGTTTACTAAAATGAGGGTAAGTGCCACAATTTTCTAGCACTTTCTTCAGGCTTGCCGATTTTTCTAAAATGATTTTCACTCCAGGTGCAAATAATATGATGAAAGCATTCTGAAAAAATGTATTTGCCCATCCATGCATTACTTCATACATTGTAAATTACAGGTAACAGTGAAAATTACAGGTAAATTATAGTGCAAATTACAGTGCAAATTACAGGTAACATGCAACACCTTTAAATTACCTAAAATGCTTAAATTTTCCAACCACCAGAAGCTTACCTCATGCAAACCTGTAGTATTTGCACATATAAGCATTGTAATTGTACTTTTATTGTGTTTAAAATCAGTAGAACCACATTCATTCGCAGCTGCCAGGGTAAAACTTGGCAAATATCGCCAACACAAACCAGTTTCATCTGCAGCATCAATTTGATTGAGAGATGAATTATGTTCAACAATGAATTTTCTAAACAATTCACAGAATCTTTCTGCAGCTTCATGGTCAGGTGGTTTTTCTGCCTCAGATCCATCTAACCTGCTAACGCCGTGACGAAGTTTAAAATAAAAAAAGTCATCCATCATAAAATGCACATGATTCAGTCAATTCCATTTCCTCATGAAATTGTTTTGCCTTTTCAATGAGCATTGGGCCTGAAATAAGGGCACTCTCCAAAGGTTTCAATGAAAACCATCCATGTAAAACACTGTCTAGCTGCTCTAACGCAGGCTTATATAGAGTGGAGCTTTACTTAATTTGGAACTTGTATGTAACTTCAGCAATTGTTCTTTTTGATTCGATATATTATATAGTGGAGGAGTCAATATTGCATTATTTCATTAGAACCTGCTGATTCTTACCTTTTAAAATATGTCTCCCGATGTCAATTTTCTGCTTTGTGTCAACAGAACTCCTTTGTTTCTGGCCTAGGCTGTTCTCTGGTTTATTGATGTCATAATTGCAAGATGATGTTTATAATTCACACAAAACCAAAAATTAAAATTAAAATGGCAGCTGCAAACAAGAAGGACAACCTGTGTCTTTACCGGATGCTTACCTTGCATACTGAGGTGACCTGGGAAAGCTTGGGGTTCAGGATAACTTCTGAATGACTTCTAGTTGCTATAGTTCAGCACCACATGCAACTTTTCAGACACTGAAGCAGTCCATGTGCAAATGCAGCAAGGCCTGGAAAATATCCAGGCTTGGGCTGACAAGTGGCAAGTACCATTGCAACACAAGTGCCAGGCAATGACCATATTCAATAAGAGAGAATAAAACCACCACCCCTTGACAGTCAATGGCATTATCATCACTGAATCCCTCAATATCAATACCCTGGGTGTCATAACATCCACTCATGTATATCATGAGATGAAGACAGGCAGTGATTGACATACTGGATAACCAATGAACACACAGGGCACATAACAACCAATCACCAGACAGGACACCATCACAATAAAGCCCACAGGGCATTAAGACTCTCCCTCTCTCTCACAGGACACGGCTACTGAGATAGTCACAATGCACAAGCCAGTGAACATCATCACCATGTGGTGGACAGCTAGTCTGGTCAAGCCAGTAGGAGGTTATCAGTTAGATTAATAGAGTGTCAATCCACAGCAGATTATGTACAGCAATCAGCAAGGTCAATAAAACAGTGTTGGGCCATCTCTTGTGTCAGAAGCCTGTTTCTCATTTCACTGCATCCAGTTGCAGTTGATGTTAGACCAACACAGATAACACATCACTGGGGATTAGCATTGACGAGAAACTGAACTGGACTAGCCATATAAATACTGTGGCTACCAGGGCAGGTCAGAGGCTAGGAATCCTGTGGCAAGTAAATAACCTCCTGATCCCCCAAAGCCTGTCCACCATCTACCAGGATCAAGTCAGGAGTGTGATAAAATTCTTCCCACTTGCCTGGTTGAGTGCAGCTGCATCAACACTCAAGAAACTCAATACCATTCAGGACAAAGCAGCCCGCTTGATTGGCACCCCTTCCACTAACATCAAATCCCTCCACCATCAATGCACAGTTGCAGCAGTGTGTACCACCTACAAGATGCACTGCATGAACTTACCAAGGTTCCTTCGGCAGT
Source organism: Scyliorhinus canicula (assembly GCF_902713615.1). Classification (NCBI taxonomy): domain Eukaryota; kingdom Metazoa; phylum Chordata; class Chondrichthyes; order Carcharhiniformes; family Scyliorhinidae; genus Scyliorhinus; species Scyliorhinus canicula. Next base: position 88,130,783 of record NC_052151.1, on the reverse strand, counting down.
ACCTTCAACAACCATATAGAAGGGCAAGGGCAGCAGATACATGCAACACTACCACCTTGCAGTTCCCCTCAAAGTCAATCATCGTCATGACTTGGAACTATATTGGGGTCAAAATCCTGGAACTACCTCCTTAATAGCAAAGTGGGTGCACCTGCACCATATGGACTGCAGCGGTTCAAGAATGCAGCTGGCCACCAAGTTCTCAAAAGCAATTAGGGATGGGCAACAAATGCTGACCTAACCAGTGAAGCCCAGATCTCATAAAAATGTATTAAAGCAGTAATGTTTCACATGGGGGAACATTTGTAATTCCGGGTTGTGGAGAATTCCAGTTGATAGAATGTCGGATCACATAAAGTATACAGTACAACTCTTGAGATTGACAATGAGCTGCTTCTCTCTGGAAGTGAGGCAGTCAATACTGCTTTCAATGCTTCATTCAAATATTATTGCAGGCCATCTCTGGTGGAAGCTTGAGAAATGTTTGACTCCCAATATTTTGATAGGAAACACATAAATATGGGGAATATAAAAAGACTCAGAAAAGATAAATGAATTGCAATTAGTTTATATGATTGTATTTTGCAGTGAACGAGGGCTAACAGTGATTTTGATATCTGTCACAGGTCAACAAAAATGAAGGTAAAGGGCAGAGTGTCCATCCCACCTGATGCAGATGCACAGTGGTGAGCACTGCTGCTTCACAGCACCAGGGACCCAGGATCAATTCCAACTTTGGGTGACTGTGTAGAGTTTGCACGCTCTCCCCGTATCTCCGTGGCTTTCCTCCGGATGCTTCGGTTTCCTCCCACAGTCCAAAGATGAGAAGGTTAGGTGGGTTGGCAATGCTAAACTGTCCCAATTTAGTGACCAAATGTGCAGGTTAGGTGGGGTTACGAGGATAGGGTGGGAGGTTAACCTAGGTAGGGTGCTCTTTCAGAGGATTGATCCAGACTCAATGGGCCAAATGGCTTCCTTCTGCACTGTAGGGTTTCTATGATGTCGGCATGAAGGTTTCATGGTCATTTTAGTAAAATAGAGATGGTGAGCTGCTGTCACTGATCGTGCTGCTTGTAGGAAGTTCTCCATTGAAAAAGACAGGAAATACAGTAGTACTTCTTAAAGTCTATCTTGTGTTTTTTAAATAGAACTGGCAGATTATGGAGGCAGCAAGCATAGAGGCTGAGCTGCCAATCAAATAATGCGTTTTCTGAGATACAGGTGTTTTACTACTCTAATGGTTATCTGGATTCTCAATCAAACATACATAATGAAGCCTGGCTGAGAGCCCAGACAGCTGTGCCCTAGAGAAAACATTGATGAATAGCTCTTTGCTGTCAATTTCACAATGTTTATTTACACAAGTTAAATGATTTTATTTTTTGTCAATGATATTTTAAATGGTCCGGATGATTGACACTTTTATTAGCTTGCAGTTAAATTATTTTTTAACATGAGAGAAAGTTATTAATATATTTGTTCTAGATTTACAGTGGG